>NC_079336.1:2558968-2895754 GCF_029582105.1 Oenanthe melanoleuca
TGGCTGGAGTTGAGCTGGGATCTCAGCAAGGCTGGGGAGAGGAGAGCCAGAGGCCTCAGAGAGAGGAGGTGATGCAGAGGCAGGCTGGAGCTGCTGGGTTTTATAGAGAATTTCCCTGAGAGCAGAGGATGCTGGGGACACGCAGGAATCCATCCAAGTCCTGTTGTTTGGGGCTGGGCGTGCAGGGATGGCACCAGAGTTCCCCAGTTGTGCTGGCACACACCTCTGTCTGCCCCAGGTGCAATTTCCCAGCATCAGATAGGATGTGATGGGATGGGAACACAAAGGAGTGGGGGATGTTGATATCTGGGTGCTTAGGATGGGGCTGTGGGTCAGAGGGACCTGATGGAGAACAAGATCAGTATCATGGAATTCCAGGCCTTTCCCAACCTCTGGCAGGGATGAGAGGGATGCAACAGGGCCACCATGCACTGATAACTCTGCCTGCATTGTCCAGGCTGATCACCATGTGGGACTGATGGAAGAAAGGATCCCTGCTGCCACCTCTGGCTGCAAAATCTCCCTGATAAACTCAGAGAGGTGCCCCCTGATGGGTGGGTGGGAGCTCCAGGGAGCCTGGAGGAGACACTTTGATCATCAGCTCATCCCCACAGACCCTCCTGGGCTTTCAGACAAGAGCTGAGCTCTGCAAGGGAACCTGTCCAGCCCCAGCTCACTGGGCTGTTTAATAACTTGATGAGCAGCCAGGAAGGGAAAGAGGCTGCAGGGACAAGAAGCTGCTTCAGGATTACTCAATATCACCAAACCTGAATCCTCAGAGTGCAGCAGATGAATCTTACAACAGCAAAATGGGAAATGCTGAGTCAGTGAGAATGTGGAAAATCTCTTTTAAAAACGAGGGGTCTGAATCACCTAGAGCCAGTTAGGAAGGAGGTGTGAGCATCCTGCATCACCCTGTGGGATGTGCACTGCTCATCTCCCCATCCCTGGTGGCCTTTGGTAGGGAAAGAAGAAATTAAAGGAAGGTGGCAGAGCTGGGGACTTGTTTTCACAAAATTAAATACCCTGGAACTTGCCAGCTCAGGGTAGAAATGGTTCATCAAAGATACAAACATTTACAGGCCTAAGCAGGGCAGAACTACACTTCTGCAATTTTCCTAACCCAAAAAGTAGGCAGGATATGAAGGCAAATAATGTATTTATCATAAATGGAAAAAAAAATCCTCTTTCACACTGAGGATAGCTGGAATGTAGAACTTGAGCAAGAAATGCAGGAAGTTAAAATGCACTGAAAGGACAAATGCATTGAAAATCAATTTATAAATTAATGCAGCAGGTGCAAATTTAAAATTAGGTGCAAAATCTCCTTGGGGAATTTGCCAAATTTCACTGCCTTCTCACCCTGGCCAGCAACAGATCCTCTCTCCTGGATTTGAGGGCTGGCTTGTTTTCCATGTCTTCTCTTTCCTCATCATAACCATTCAAACTGATCATTCAAACTGATTCTTTTTTTCTTTTTTTTTTTTTTTTTTTTTTTTATTTAATTGCAGGTCACATCCTAATCACAGAATCATTTAGGTGAGAAAAGACCTCTGAGATCAAGTCCAAGTGTTCCCCCAGCAGTGCCAGGGCCACCACTGCCCCATGTCCCCAAGTGCCACATCCACAGGGCTTTGAAATCCCTCCAGGGATGGGGATCCACCACTGCCCTGAGCAGCCAATTCTAATGCCTGACCACACTTTGGGTGAATTCATTTTTACCAATATCCAATTTAAACCTCTCTGGTGCATCTGAGGCTGTTCCCTCTCATCCTGTCCCTGTTCCCTGGGAGAAATCCAGACCCCCCGGCTGTCTCCTCCTGTCAGGGAGTTGTGCAGAGCCACAAGGTTCCCCTGAGCCTCCTTTTCTCCAGCTGAGCCCCTTTCCAGCTCCCTCAGCCTCTCCTGGTGCTGCAGCCCCTTCCCAGCTCTGTTCCCTGCCCTGGATGCTCCAGCTGCTCCATGTCCTTGTCCCAGAGCTGTCCCCAGCCAGGAGGTGTCCCAGCACAGGGGACAGGCACTGCCCTGCTCCTGGTGACCTTTTCTGAGCCCCCTGAGCCCCTTCCCAGCTCCCTGGAGCGTGGAGCACACGATGGATGGATGCACTTCCCTGGGTACACGCTGTGTTTTCCACACTCAGCTTTTGTTTGCACTTGCAGGACAATTGGTGCTGCTTTCCCAACACCCTGGCTCGGCTCTGTGGTGCCTGCCTGTGATCTGCTGCCACACAAATGATCCCTGCAGAGCTGCCCACAGCCAGAAACTCCTTGTTCTGTGTTCTCCAGCTCATTATTCTTGTCTGTACAGACAAGGCAGCTTCCACTCTTACTTATCCATTCTTTTTTTCATTATGGTTTTCGCATGAGGAGATCCACTGGTTTTCTAATCCTGTCCCCTAATGCTTTGCAACCTCTTATTTGTGGATTTTTGAATCATTCTTTCCCAACAACCATGAAAATGATTAGGCAGGATAGCACTGGAGTCACAAGTGACTTCTGATCAGATGTGGTGTGGCAATTAATTTCCTTAGCCTCATTTACATATTTGCCTGCATCCCTTTAAATCAGCATCATGGTCCTTTTGGAAAGATCTTAGGAAAAATACCCAAAAATGGCTTGGGCCAAATCAATGTGGTGAAAATCAGGCCAAGTGCAGAGTCCTGCCCATGGGTTGGGGCAATCCCCAGGATCACTCCAGGCTGGGGATGAAGGGATGGAGCAGTTCTGGGAGAAGGATTTGAGGTGCTGGGGGGTGAGAGCTGGACATGGCCCATCCCTGAACTCCCTGGGCTGATCCCCCAGCTGGAGCATCCAGGGAAGGGAACAGAGCTGGGGAAGGGGCTGGAGCACCAGGAGAGGCTGTGGGAGCTGGAAAGGGGCTCAGCTGGAGAAAAGGAGGCTCAGGGGAACCTTGTGGCTCTGCACAACTCCCTGACAGGAGGGGACAGCCAGGGAGGTCTGGATCTGCTCCAGGAACAGGGACAGGAGGAGAGGGAACAGCCTCAGGTTGTACCAGGGAGGTTTAAATTGGATATTAGGGAAAGTTTCTTCACCCAAAAAGTGATCAGGCACTGGCACAGACTGGCCAGGGCTGTGGTGGTGTCCCCACCTCTGGAAGTGTCCCAAAGGGATGTGGATATGACAATGTGGAGGTGGTTTAGTGGTGAACAAAGTGGTGCCAGGTCACTCAAGGACCTCAGAGGTATTTTCTCACCTTAATGATCCTTGGATTGAGTAAGAAGGATGTGGACTTGTTAGACTGAGTCTAGAGGAAAGCCAAGAAACTGATCACAGAACTGGAGCCCCTCTGCTTTGAGCCAGGCTGGGAGAGCTGGGGGTGCTCACCTGGAGAAGAGAAGGATCCAGGGAGAGCTCAGAGCCCCTTGCAGAGCCTGAAGGGGCTCCAGGAGAGCTGGAGAGGGACTGGGGACAAGGGATGGAGGGACAGACACAGGGAATGGCTTCCACTGGCAGTATTTGCATTTGACCACATCACCTCCACAAACCTCCACAAAGGACCTCTCTGGCAAGACTGACCAGATTTTTCCTGGTCCTCTGCACCCAGATTTGTAGAAGACAATAAACAATGGGCAATGTCCTAAAGCTGAAGGAGGGAAGATTTAGATGGGATATTGGGAGGAGGGTGAGGGTGGGGAGGGCCTGGCACAGGGTGGCCAGAGCAGCTGTGGCTGCCCCTGGATCCCTTGAAGTGTCCCAGGCCAGGCTGGATGGGGCTTGGAGCAGCCTGGGACAGTGGAAGGTGTCCCTGCCCATGGCAGGGGGTGGGACTCATGGTTTTTAAGATCCCTTCCAACCCAAACTGGTCTGGGATTCTATTCCATGACTCTGATCCTCAGAGCCAGGGCACTGGTCAGGGTTGGATGCTCCATAAAACCATTCCCCAGGGTGGATCTGACACCCCATTGTGTCTGTGCCCTGCAGACAGTGCCCAGAGCTTATCAGGAGCCATCCCAGACTGAATTCCAGCTGCCCTGGGAGCAGCTGTGCCCTGCTGGGGCCGGATCTGGAGAGGGGGAACAGCCCCAGGTGCCCGTGGAGCACAGAGCTGCTGCCAGGTGCCTCTGGGAGAGGGTCAGGGTGACACTGCACAGCCTGCAGAGCAAACAACAGCCCTCTGGAGATGGTTTTGCCCTGGGCTCTCCTCTGGCCATGCTGCTGGTGGCCAGAGTCCCTCTATAAAACCTCTGCCCCCAGACACCTCGGGCATGCTCTTCTCCCTGTGTGCCAAGATCCCCCAGCCCACAGCCATGAGGGTGCTCTGCCTGCTCTTTGCTGTGCTCCTGCTCTTCTCCCTGGCCACCCCAGGTAAGACAGCAGGGTGGGGAGCTGGGGAGACTGGGCTGTGTCCTCTCCAGCCTCAGGGGGAGGGAGGGGGGTCACCTCTGGGCAGTGGGGATCAGGTCCCTGGGGATTTACCCAGCCTGGCACCAGGGGTTTGGGCTGGGATGGATGGCACTCTGCAAATCCCATCTCTGACCCTGTGCAGAGGGAGCCAACATGAGCAGGGGGATGGATCCAGCATGAGCAGGGGGATGGATCCAACATGAACAGAGGGAGCCAACATGAGCAGGGGGATGGATCCAACATGAACAGAGGGATGGATCCAACATGAACAGAGGGATGGATCCAACAAGAGGAGAGGGATGCATCCAACATGAACAGAGGGAGCCAACATGAGCAGGGGGATGGATCCAACATGAGCAGGGGGATGGATCCAACATGAGCAGGGGGATGTATCCAACATGAACAGAGGGATGGATCCAACATGAGCAGAGGGAGCCAACATGAGCAGGGGGATGGATCCAACATGAACAGAGGGATGGATCCAACATGAGCAGGGGGATGGATCCAACATGAGCAGAGGGATGGATCCAACATGAGCAGAGGGAGGGATCCAACATGAGCAGGGGGATGGATCCAACATGAGCAGAGGGATGGATCCAACATGAGCAGAGGGATGGATCCAACATGAGCAGAGGGATGGATCCAACATGAGCAGAGGGATGGATCCAACATGAGCAGGGGGATGGTTTGTACAGACCCAACATGAGCAGAGGGATGGTTTGTACAGACCCAACATGAGCAGAGGGATGGTCTGTAAGTTCCCAGTTGTCCTCCAGCCCAGTGGGGACACGAGTTGCATCCTGTCCTAGGTGGGTGTAACCCCAGGGGCACCCGGAGCATCAGCACCACCCTGGAGCAGCCAGGACAGAGCTCCTGGGGCTCTGCCCTCCTAACACCCACCCTGTGTCTGTTCCCTCGGCAGGGCAGGGGCAGCCCAAGGGGTTTTGTGATGGGTACTGCGCCCACGCCTGCGGCGAGACCGAGGAGTGGTCCTTCAGCCCGTACTGCGAGGAGCTGCACTGCTGCATCCCCTCTCCCAAAAAGGGGAAGTGAGCTGCAGGATGGCTCCAGCCCGGGCACGACTGCCCCGCAGCTGCCACAGCTGCTCGGTGCTTTGAAGTAAAGATGGGCAGATAAGATGGTCTCTGTGTGCTGTGAGCTTCATTCGCCTCCCTGGGGCTGGCAGCCAAAACCGCCTGGGGAGTGGTCACGACACGTCCCTGGCACCAACACGCCAGGAAAGCGAATTTTGGGATGTTCAAAGGCTGGGAGGGGGCTCATTGCTTTATCCAGTGCCTCCCTCCTCCACAGATTTAATCCCAGTTTATTTGTAGCCACCCAGCCTCCTCACTGGGGCTCCCAGCCCCGCGGAGAGGGAGGAACGGGACACAAGCAGCACCACCATCCCCTGGCACCCCAAAATCCCATTCCTGGGGTGCCCATGGAGCAACCAGAGCAGCCACTGAGGCTTTGGGGCTGCCCTGGACACCCTCCCAATGCCCTCCCACAGATCATCCATGGGCATCACCCAGAGCAGGAGAACAAATGAGGATTTCCTCATCCACTGGGAGATCCTAAGTGGGTTAGCTGCACTGCTTAACTCGTGGCTTGTTTTTATTTTCTTCTGTTTTCACTCAGAGTTAGGATTAATAACATGGAGATGATTTTTTTGTGTGTGTGTTTGGACTGGTTGTTTATTAAATCTTATTTAAAGTGCAGAGAGTTCTGCAACACTTCCAGCTACCAGCTAAAAGTGAGTAAAATGAAGGCAAATTTAGCTAGTTACAAGGTTTTTTAAAGCTGGACAGTCCAGTAGAGAATTAGCACCTATATTATTTATACTTTTGACTTAACAACCAAACTCCTGTGACTTGTAGTGCAGCACTATCCAACCAGAAACTACTGCCTGAAATCATGAAGAAGGAAGAAGACAGAGAGACAAACTTAAAAACCTCCATCTGGTCCTATACCTATTACTATATTCTAAAACCTCCAATTTTAAAACCCTTCACCATGTGAAATTACACTTTTATTCCAACTACACACCAGTGATTGTAACTCCATCACTCAAATTTGGAAGCCTTCTCCAAGACCTCAAGTTAAAAAAAAAAAAAATAAAAAAAAAAAATAAAAGAAAAAGAAAAAGTGTTGGAAAGCACAGAAAGCTGAAAAGTCCCAGGTTTGTAGGACCCAATCCCTGCAGGTGTTTAGCAATACTGGAGCCTGGGATGTTTGTGTCCCAAGGGGCCACAGGGCAGAAATCAGCTCTGTGTCTCTAAAACCTGCAGGAAATCAAGGAACTTGATTTTTTTAATAAAAAGGGAAAAAAAAAATCAAACTTATGCTCCCTTATTTTATCTTAAAGATAAAATTTTCATCCTTAGGATAAACTTGAAATCTGATAATCTTATCAGCTTAAAGATAAGGTTATCTAACTTATATAATATATAATAAATAAAAAAATATTAAAAATATTATATATAAAAATATAAATATATTTTATTTTATAAATATATTTTATTTTATAAATATATTGATATATAAATATGTTATATAAAATATAATATATAAAAGATATAAAAATATAATAACAATATCATAAATAGATTCTATAATAATAAAATAATAAATATAATTTTAAATATAACCTTTATCAGGGATACAGGAATTCTGATAAGGCTGTGGGATTTTTTAGGGTATAGACAAGAGGACTGAGTCTCTTCACAGACTGGGTGGGACGCTGAGTGTGAGAGGGTTAAGATCCAGTTTACAGAGGCTGGGGGCTGGCAGAAGGTAAAAATCACATCAAAAAGCCACAGACTTTGCCAAAATTCACCTGAGCCAAGACAAGAGGACACAAAAGGCAGAAAATTCACCTAAACCAGCCCTGAGCTGGTGGCACTTCAAAGACACAAGGGCTGAAAGTTTGATTAAGGGAAGGAAATATAGAACAAAAAATTTAAAACTCCTTTTCTTTTCTTTTCTTTTCTTTTCTTTTCTTTTCTTTTCTTTTCTTTTCTTTTCTTTTCTTTTCTTTTCTTTTCTTTTCTTTTCTTTTCTTTTCTTTTCTTTTCTTTTCTTTTCTTTTCTTTCCTTTCCTTTCCTTTCCTTTCCTTTCCTTTCCTTTCCTTTCCTTTCCTTTCCTTTCCTTTCCTTTCCTTTCCTTTCCTTTCCTTTCCTTTCCTTTCCTTTCCTTTCCTTTCCTTTCCTTTCCTTTCCTTTCCTTTCCTTTCCTTTCCTTTCCTTTCCTTTCCTTTCCTTTCCTTTCCTTTCGCCTTTCCTTTCCTTTCCGTTATTTTTTTTTTAATTTTTTCAAACACACCAGGAATGTGAAGCCTGACAAAGAGTGTGGCCAGGGAAATAAAGTTAATTAAAGCTGAGGTCACCCCACAGGAGCTGAATGAAATATTTGCATTGGTTCTCACCTGGCAAGAAAGAAGGGAAGCCTTGATGCTGAACCCTCCTTTGTGGGGACTCATCAAAGAATTTGTCTTAAATGTAAAAGAGGTGGAAGAGAAGAAAAAGCAGCAACAAACCACCAGCACCCAGGAAAAAAAAAAAAAAGTCTGAAGGAAATTCAAAGATGAAACAAAAAAAGATGAAAAAAATCTTAAACCCAGTGAGAGTTAATCCATATGGGATTGCAAGCCAGGGTTGTACCAGTTTTAAATACAAAAATGAGGGGGAAATCAGGGAAATCTTGTCCTAAATCAAAGGACAGGGCTCAGCACTTGGGGCTGACAGGCAGGAGAGGGGTTAAGAGGAGCACTGGGGAGAATCACTGGTGGGGCTGCAGCAGGAAATCTGTAAAAAATCTGGAAAAGGGAGGGGGGGATGGAAAGATGCAGTGTTGAGGGTAATAGAAGAAGGAGCTGCCTTGGGTTTGGGGTGTGAAATCCAGGGCAGGGGGATGTTGTGAGGAAAATCCAAGTTATTTTTTTGTGCAGTGAGTGGCTCCATGTGGGTTATTGGATTGTAGAGAGTGGGAGTGCAGGAGCAAGAGAGGACAGGGAGCACCAGCAGCATCACACTGAGCTGCTGGATAAACCTTGGGAATGCCAGCCAGGCATTTTGGGACTCTTTACTCACTCTCTTTTTTTTTTTTTTTTTTTTTAATTTTCCCATGTGTTTGCTGCTCCCATGACAGTGAATATCCCTGAGGAAGGAGAGGGAAGAGCTGAAGGCACCTTGTGACCTCTCAGGGAGTGAAACCTGGGATCTGCTGAGCCTTCACCCAGGAAGGATCAGGAAAATCCCTGCTGGACCTTTTTTTTTTTTGCTGTTTACACAAACTGCACTCATCAGAAGGTGCCAGTGTTTAAAGAGAGGCAGTGCAGGCTCTGCCCTGCTCCCTGGCTGTGTGGGGGTGGCAGTGGCAGGGCAGCAGATGGGCACATTAACAGGAATCACTGGGCCAGACACTCCCACCCTCTCCCTCCTTGGGCACAGACTGTCACTACAAGCAGACACATCTTTAAAATGTGCAGCACCAGGCAATATGGGAGCTCCAGATTTGTAGGAAAAGCACTTTTTTTAATTTTCTTTTTTCTGTTCTGTTTGCCTTTCTCCTTTAAAAATGTTGCTGTTGCAATCTTGTTTCACTGAAAATAAGATAGAGAGGAAAACAGAGGGAGGGAAAAAGATTCTTACAACCAGGATATAATCAATTGTCATGAAATCCTGAATGGTTTGGATTGGAAGGACACTAAAGCTCAGCTCATTCTCACCCCTACCATGGGCAGGGACACCTTCCACTGTACCAGGCTGCTCCAAGCTCATCCAGCCTGGATTTGGACAATTCCAGGGATCCAGGGGCAGCCACAGCTTCTCTGGACACCCTGTGCCAGCCTCCAGAACTCAGCAAAACACTTTTCCTTTTGGAGCTGCAGTTTATGGGGCTGCTTTAATTGATATTCATTCCATCTCAGGCACCTGGTGGGATTTTTGGGGCTGTCCTGTGCAGGGCCAGGAGTTGGGCTGGGTGATACTTGTGGGTCCCTTTCCAGCTCAGGACATGCTGTGATTTTATGAACATTTCTCAAGTTACTCTGTTTATGTTTGTTATGTTTTTAAGAAGGTTTGGTTTTGGTTGTTTTCCTCAAATACCTGTCCTTTCCAGATGCAGAACACCCTGAAAGCTTGACATGAGAGGAGTGGGTAATGACTGCTTTAAAGTCAACTTTCTTTAAATTTATTTTTACTTTTCTTACTGAATTCAGTGGTCAAAGAAAATGCATTAGAAGGGAAATGAAGTGATGACCCAGGGAGATCCCTCTGCTGAAATTTCTGCAGTGACTTCAGGGTACCAAGACCCAAAAATCACTCAGATATCTGGGCTCAAACACACTAAATCCAGCCCTGGATCAGTGGCATAGAAAACACCCTGAAAGGGATTGGTAACAGTGCCCTAATTCTACAATTCTAAAATTCCTCCAGAGTTGGTGAGAAGGGATTTTGGCAGCACCAGAAGCACAGGGAGGTCAGAGCTGCTGCTGCCAGAGATGTGCTACATTCCCCAAATTGTCTTTTTTAGGAACAGCCAAGTGGCAAACCCAAACTGTCAGTTCTCACCCCCTCTCCTCACCTGCTGTAGAGATCTTTGTTCTGTGTTTCTCTTCACCTTTCCCAGTCCCCATTCCCCATCCAAGACCAGCAGAGGTGTCTGGAATTGGTGTTGGTTTTACTCCAGGGATTTGCTGCAGGACAAGGAGCTGGGATCAGTGAGGGTTAATCCCATTTTCTGGAGCTTCCTGAGCATCTTGTCATCCCTGGGTGGTGTCTCTGTGCTTCCTTTAAGGTCCCTCTATTTCCATTTTTCCCTTTCACCACTCCCTGCTTTATTTCATCATGTTTCCTTACAATTCTTGGCTTTCTCCAAGCTGTGTCCCTTTTTTCCCCTTCTAAATGAAGAGAGTTTGAGACTTTGCCCCCACCCTTCCCTCCCATTCCCCAGCCATGGTCACACCACTTGTTCCAGGATCTCCAATGAATTTTTGGAGCCCCAGGACTGAACCAGCCCCCTCCCACCCCTGGGATTTGCTGTGAGGCTCAGTGGGGACAGGGACAGCCAGGAGGGTGTTGTTCCAACCACACCTCTGTCACCCAGCATTGCCTGAATTCCCTGTGGGAAACAGAGGGGAAAACTCCATCTCTTTAACACTTTCACTGTGAAATTTGTGGAAAAGAGCAATGACACATGATGCCAACAGGTCTTTGTGGTTGGGCTTGGGGAACCCACTTTAAAAGGATCATGAGCACACAACAAATGATATGTCATTTTTTTCTTTGTTTTATTTATTGAGAGGAGGGGATGACAGTGGGGTCAGACAGCTGGCAATCTGCCCCCAAAGCCACTGTGGTGCCTCCTCTTCCCCAGGTGCTCCCTTTCCAGCTCCTATTTGCCCTTCCAGGGGTTTGGGATGCAGCAGGAGTACTTGCAGTCAGCAGAGCTGTATTTCAAATCCAGCACGTTGCACTTTGGGGAGCAGTACCCCACAGGAGCACAGGTCTTCCTGATCTTCCCATAGGCTGGAAGAGGGCAGGGAGAGTGGTTGTTCCTCATTTCTCTTCCCCATTTCCTTATTTCCCCATTTCCCCATCTCTGTTCCCCATTTTCCCATCCCCCATCTCTGTTCCTCATTTCCCCATTTTTACATCTCTGTTCCCCATTTCCCCCTTTCTCCATTTCCCCATTCCCCCATCTCTGTTCCCCATTTCCCCATTTCCCATTTCCCCATCCCTGTTCCCCATTTCCCTGTTTCTCTATCTCTATTCCCCATCTCTCCCTCTCTGTTCCCCATTTCCCCATTTCCCCATCTCTGTTCCCCACATCCCCCTTTCTCCATTTCCCCATTTCCCCATCTCTATTCCCCATTTCCCCATTTCCCCATCCCTGTTCCCCATTCCCCCATCTCTATTCCCCATTCCTCCACCTCTGTTCCCCATTTCCCCATTCCCCCATCTCTGTTCCCCTTTTCCCCATTTCCCCATCCCTGTTCCCCATTCCCCCATCTCTGTTCCCCATTTCCCCATCCCTGTTCCCCATTCCCCCATCCCTATTCCCCATTCCCCCATCTCTGTTCCCCTTTTCCCCATTTCCTCATTCCCCCATCCCTATTCCCCATTCCCCCATCTCTGTTCCCCATTTCCCCATTTCCCCATCTCTGTTCCCCATTTCCCCATGTCTATTCCTCATTTCCCCATTCCCCCATCCCTGTTCCCCATTCCCCCATCCCTGTTCCCCATTCCCCCATCCCTGTTCCCCATTCCCCCATCCCAGTTCCCCATTCCCCATCTCTATTCCCCATTCCATGCCTCCCATCCCCTCCCAGTCACAGCTGGCAGCAGGACCAGTCCCTGTCCATAGGGATATCCTGCTCCATCCCCCACATGTCCAACACTCCTTCCCAAGCCCAACCCCAAAGCTGGAAAGGACTTTTGAAGGGCCCAGAGCAGTTCCTTGTGCACCTCTCTCCCCCTTCTGGTGGTCACAGGGCCACTGGATGACCCTGGTGCACCTTGGAAAAGATGGGACAGCATCTCAAAACACCCCAAAACCAAAATTCATAAAAATGTTCCTCAGGGCAAGGCTTCATCAAGTGCCAGGCACCAGGGTGAGAAGCTGCTGGCCTGAAATAGCTGGGAAATGACATCCAAAATGAAGGAATATTGGAATGGGAACATTCCTGAGCCCCAAATCTCCTTTCCAGTCATTGAAGAGGGAAGTGAGAACCAAAATAGAAGGGATGTCTGAGCTCTGCACATTAAAAATGTGAGGGAGCTTGACAGTGAAGGTATTCCAGAAGTAATCTGGCACAAAAAGTAGCATCAAGCAGAGGAAAATCCCAAAAGGCTGGTGTCTCTGAAAAAGCCATCCAGCACTCAATTGGTGCTTCATTACTAAAACAATCACACCAGGGCCCAGCTCACCTTAACCTAGGTGTCAAAAACATCCAAAACATCCTAAATGTGCCTCTTAAAAGTGTGGGGGTTTTTGGTGAAGACTCATTTGTATAAAAATAGATCCCCTTATAAGACAACCTGGGGTAACCAAAACATGTCACAGAATTATAGAATCATGAAATCTGAGAATAATGAAATAATAGTTATGAAATCATAGAATCATGAAATCATAGAAACATTAAATCATAGAATAATGATATCAGAGAATCATGAAATCAGTCATGAAACCAGAGAATAATAAAATAATAGAATCATGAAATCACAGACTCAGGAAATCATAGAATAATGATATCATAGAATGATGAAACCATAGAATCGTGAAATCATAGAATCATGAAATCGTGGAATCATGACATCAGAGAATCATGAAATCATAGTCATGAGATCAGAGAATCATGAAATCAGTCATGAAATCAGAGAATAAGGATATCAGAGAATCATTAAATCATAGAATAATGATATCAGAGAATCATGAAACCATATAATCATGAAATCACAGAATCATGAAATCATAGTTACGAAATCATAGAATAGTGAAATCAGAATCATGAAATCAGAGAAACATGAAATCATAGAATCGTGAAATCACAATCATGAAATCATAGTTATGAAATCATAGAAGAGTGAAATCAGAATAATGAAATCAGAGAAACATGAAATCCGAGAATCACAAAATCATAGAATCATAAAATCAGTGAATCATGAAATCACAGAATCATGAAATCATAGAATAATGATATCAGAGACCCATGAAATCACAGAATCATGAAATCATAGTTATGAAATCATAGAACAGTGAAATCAGAATCATGAAATCACAGACTCATGAAACCACAGAGCCATTGGGCTGGGAGGAGCCACAGGGGCACCCCAAAGGATGAGGGACACTTGTAGATGCTCTGACCCTCCTCATGCTGCTTCTGCCCCTCACCCAGCTGACATTCCCAGCCAATCCCCCTTACCTGGGGCAGCCAGGGAGCCCAGGAGGAAGAGAGCAAGGAGGAGGCAGAGGAACCTCATGGCTGGAGGGGATGGGATCTCAGCCAGGCTCAGGAGGAGGTCGGAGGGAGCTGGAGCTGGGTGATGTGAGTGGCACTGATGGGATCCTCGGATTTATAGGGCACAGAGCAGGGTCTGGGGGAGGTCCTGCTGCTCAGGGCACTCTCGTGGGTCACTGCAGCTGGCAAAGCTCTGGGATCAGCCCCCAGTTCAAGGAGGAGCGCTGGGTGTGGCGGGAGCAGGCGGCAGATGGAACAGATGTCCTGGGGCAGAGGGACCTCTCAGGGAACGAGATCAGTATCACAGGCCTTTCCCAGCCTTTGGCAGGGATGCAGCAGGGCTGGGACGTGGCCAGGATGCACTGACAGCTCTCCTCTGGTGTCTAGAGCTGTCCCCACGCTGGTGTCCGTGTGTCCCCCTCCTGGGAACCCTGACTGCAAATCCTGCTGGTAAATTCAGCAAATATCATTCCCTGCAGCCTCATCTGCTGCCCCCTCTGAAGGGCAGGAGCCCTGGAGCTGAGAGCCTTTTCCCAGAAAAGGAGGGCTGAGCACTTGGATCAGCCCCTCTTCCTCACAGAGCCTCCAGACAGCTCTGGGGGCTGGAGTGTGTTTAATTTCTGGGCTGGACACGGCCTGATCCCGGCTGTCAGGGGTGCTCTGGTGCCAACAGAAGGTTATTCAGAGCAGGGAAATGAGACCTGTCTGCAAGGAGTCTGGAGGCAGGAGGATCTCAGCACTGAGTGGCAGCTTCAGCAGATGGCAAACTGATTTTCACCTTCCAGGAATGAGACATTCCCAAAGAGCACTCAGGAAAAAACACCCCAGTGCCCAGAAGCAGGAAAACTGAGTGCTTGGGTTTGCTGGAAGGGGTGCTGATAGAAATTGTGGTGGTTTTGTGATAGTTTTGAAGGTATTTCATGCTGCAAAGTGTGCTGGTGTCCCTCTCTCTGCACATGCAGAGCAAGAACAGAGGATGGCAGGGAGGATGGTGAGAGCTGGGGACTCATTCCCAGGCAGTAAGACAGTAATTACCCTGGGAACTTCCACTGTAGAGGGAGAGGAGTGTGTGGGAATGTGTGACAGCACTAAGGAAGTGCCCTAAAAAAGAGAGAAATCTGCTTTTCCCTTTCCATAACCAGGGGAGCAGGTGACACACAGGAGTCTGATGCACTGAACAAAGGGATTGTTCTTTCCCACTGCCCACAGTGGTGCACCTCACTGCCAGCAGGAGAGGAGACAGCCTCAAGTCTCACCAGGGCAGGCTCAGATTGGATATCAAGAAAGATTTGTTCATTAAATGGTGGTGAGAGCAGTGATGGAGTCCCCAGCCCTGGAGGGATTTAAAAGTTGGATGGGGCTGGGTCTGTTCTCCCAAGTGAAAACAATGAGGGAAAAATCCTCAGGGGAGGTTTGAGTTGGATATTAGGGAAGATTTCTTTGTGGAAAGGGTTGTCCAGCCCTGGCACAGGCAGTGGTGGAGTCCCCATGTGGCACTTGGGGACATGGGTGGCCTTGGCAGTGCTGGGGGATGGTTGGACTTGGTGACCTCAGAGGGATGTTCCAGCCCTAATGATTCCCTGGCTGCCACAGAGGTTGTGGATCAGGGAGTTCTAAATGTCCTCAGAGGGAACTGGGGCACCAGTCTGGCTGGGAAGGTTGCTGTGCTCTGAGCAGCTGGGCAGGCTGGCCCAGGGGATCCCTGAGCTCCCTCCCAGCCTGGGCCATCCTGTGCTTCCCTGAAATCCCTAAAACCCACCCAGGGGCATCCAGCACCAAAATACTCACCCAGATCCACCCCCAGACATCAGACTGCTGGCCTTGGGTGGGTTTCCAGCCCAGCACTGCTGAGTGTGGCTGTGCTGTCCCACCTGCTCAGCACCAGCTCCTTGTCACTGTCACACTGAGCTCTCCTGGCTGGATGGGGACCTGCTGCACAGACAGCACAGCTGGGAAGGGCTGGAGCTCCAGGAGAGGCTGAGGGAGCTGGGAAGGGGCTCAGCTGGAGAAAAGGAGGCTCAGGGGAACCTTGTGGCTCTGCACAACTCCTGACAGGAGGGGACAGCTGGATGGGGCTGGGTCTGTTCTCCCAAGTGAAAACAATGAGGGAAAACTCCTCAGGGGAGGTTTGAGTTGGATATTAGGGAAGATTTCTCTATGGAAAGGGTTGTCCAGCCCTGGCACAGGCAGTGGAGGTTCCTCAGCCCTGGAGGGTTTCCAAGCCCTGTGCATGTGGCACTTGGGGACAAGGCTCAGGGCTGGCCCTGGCACTGCTGGGGGGTGTTTGGACTTGATGATCTTAGAGGTCTTTTCCAAACCCAGATGATTCTAAGATCCTGTGATTCCATGGCCTGGTTTACCCTCCTGTTACTGACTTCCTGACAAATCCTCTCTCCTGGCACAAGGAGCTGCCTCTCTCTTGCTAAATTTTCAGCACAGCCCTGGCCATGCCTTTTTCTGAGCCTGCTTTACACATTTGCAAACACATTTCCCACTGCACCTCCTGTGTGTCCAGGAGACAGGCATGATTTCCAGTGGGACTGGGACCTGCTTGGAGTGGAAGAGATTTAATATTAATTTAATATTTAGATGTCAGCAGGGTGGGACCACTGGCATCATGGCAGGGAGTGGGGCATGGACTGTTCAGCTGCCAGTGAAGCTGCAACCATGGAAATACTGAGTGTAACCAAAAATGAATGGAACCACAGTGTCCAAGGAATGCCACAGAGATGCTCAAAGGGCTGGAGCCAGGCTGGGAGAGCTGGGGGTGTTCACCTGGAGAAGAGAAGGATCCAGGGAGAGCTCAGAGCCCCTTGCAGAGCCTGAAGGGGCTCCAGGAGAGCTGGAGAGGGACTGGGGACAAGGGATGGAGGGACAGGACACAGGGAATGGCTTCAACTGAAGGATGATGGGTTTAGATTGGATATTAGGAAGAAATTTTCGGCTATGAGGGTGGGAAGACCCTGGAACAGGATTCCCAGAGAAGCTGTGGCTGCCCTGGATCCCTGGAAGTGTCCAAGGCCAGGCTGGATGGGTTTGGAGCAACCTGGGATAGTGGAAGGTGTCCCTGCCCATGGAAAGTGGTGGAGTTTAATGGTCTTTAAGGTCCCTTTCCACCCAAACCATTCTGTGATCTTGGGCTCACAATGGAAATTTTCCCAGGTTTTTTTATAGATCATTTTCTTGGCCCTGTAACCGTCTCAGCCCTGAGCTCTCTCCAGCTATTCCACCTCCCCTTGAAGCCTGGTTCTCTCAGCAAACAGCACCACCTGGAATTCTGATCCAGAACAACAAATGAATTAACTGACACGTGATAAACCTGGTGGTTATTTTTATAGGAAGAATAATCCATGCCTTTTCCAGAAGAGAACAGGGTGACATTCTCCCAGTGTGTGCACCTTGGTGCCCACTGCAGCCCCACATCTTTCCTGCAGAATCCCTGAATTGCCAGATATTGCTTATCCCAGCTTCTCCACCAGCTCTTCCTGTCTTTTCCAAAAAAGAAAAGCCAGTCCCCAGTGCCCTCCAGAACAGAGCAGCCCCTTTCAGCCTGTTTGCAAATTCAGAAAGGAGGAGCTTTGTTCCATGATGGAATTTTTTAATGGAGACCCTGGATAGCTCAGGACTTAGAACAGTCTTCCACCATCACCATGGTAACTGGAAATTTATCAACTCCTGCTCATAAACCATTTTTTTCCTTCATTTCCTTTAGGCCATGATCAATACCAGAAAAAAAGAAACAAACTCAAAATTGAGACAAAACACCCAGAAAAACGAATGTGGTGAAACTATTGTAGAGTTTGGGAGAGGCCCTTGGGGATCCTCAGAGCCAGGGCACTGGTCAGGGTTGGATGCTCCATAAAACCATTCCCCAGGGTGGATCTGACACCCCATTGTGTCTGTGCCCTGCAGACAGTGCCCAGAGCTTATCAGGAGCCATCCCAGACTGAATTCCAGCTGCCCTGGGAGCAGCTGTGCCCTGCTGGGGCCAGATCTGGAGAGGGGGAACAGCCCCAGGTGCCCGTGGAGCACAGAGCTGCTGCCAGGTGCCTCTGGGAGAGGGTCAGGGTGACACTGCACAGCCTGCAGAGCAAACAACAGCCCTCTGGAGATGGCTTGAGTCATTCCCAGGCACGAATGGTTCTGTCTTTGTTGTTTTGAGAGTGTTGTTCCATGCAATAACTCCCCCTGGCTCTGCAGGCACTAAACTGGATATTGGGGAAATTTCTTCACTAAGAGGGTGAAAAGGCTGCCCGAGGAATTTGGGGAATCACCATCCCTGCAAGTGTTCAAAAAAACCCATTTAAATGTGGTGTTTATGGCCATGGGTCAGTGCTGGCCTTGGATGGACTCAGGGATTTTCCATCCTCAGTGATTCCATGAGTCTGCTTTCCACACTGTTCTGCTTTTTCCTTGTTTTCCTCCATGCCCACCCAGGTAACACAACAGCTGGGGAGAGACCTGGATGGAGAAAATTAGGAATTGTCACCTCCAGAGTCACCTTACTGAGACATCCTTGAAAATAAACTCCACTGGCCAGAAACTCTCCAGGAAACTGGAGAAATTCTCTTCCCACCCTTTCCAGATTTCTCTATTCCTTCTCTCTTTTTATGCCTCCATCCAGCTATTGTCCATATCCAATTATTGTTACCACATCCTCATACCCTCTCAGCTTCCTTCTTCATTCTTTGCTTTTCCCTTTTTCCTCCCACTTTATATTTTTCTGTTTTCCATGACCAATACAGAGAAACAACCCTGCTCATTTCTGCCATTCACCATTCAGAATCTTTTAGAAGGAATAATTCCATTTACTGGAATTCTGAAGGAAAATAAATAATTACACTGATTATTACACTGCTATCAAGCAGTGGTTTGTTGGTTTATTTTGACAAGAAACTGGGTGGGGTTTTTTAAGATGCAGAGTACATTTTGTAGATACTGAATGTGTTTCTTCCTACAAATGTTCAGCAGGGAATCTCTCTTTTTCAAATTTTCAAATTCAAACACCACCAATTGTTGCTGGTGTTGTCTCATCTTCTCTGGATTCAAAACCAACAGCTAAAATCTCCTCTGAATTAAGGAGCAGGAAGGATGAGTCTGGATCAGCTGAGAAACACCCAAAAAACCCCAATGCTGGGAGATGCTGAAGCCCTTTGCACCAGGGGAGGAAGAGCAGAGCTGGTGAAATTTCAGCAGAGGAGAGGAAGGAAAACCAAAAACCTGGGAGTTTTGAGCTTTCTGGCACTGACCCCCAGGAGAGCTCTGCTTTTGACCTAAGCCTTGAAAAAGGCTTCCAAATTTGAGTAATGGAGTTTTATTAGCTGAAATAAAAGTGTGTGATTTCACATGGGAAAAAGTTCTAAATTTAAAACTTTCAGAATATAGTAATAAGTATGGAGCAAAATAGAGGATTTGGGGTGTTGTCTTTTTCTATCTCCTTCCTTCTTCTTCATAATTTCAAGTAGTAGTTTCTGGTTGAATCATTAGTGCTGCACTGCAAATCACAAGAGTTTAGTTATTGAGTCAAAAGTATAAATAACAAAAGTGTTAATTCTCTATTGGACTGTTTAAGAGTTCTTGTAATTCTCTAAATTCAGACCTCCATTTTGCTCACTTTTAGCTGGCAGCTAGAAGTGTTGCAGAACTCTCTGTACTTTAGATAAGGTTTAATAAACAACCAAGCCCAAACACAAGAAAAAATTGTCTCCTTCGTGTTTTTAATCCTAACTCTAAGCAATAACAAAAAAAAAAAAAAAAAAAGGCAAACCACTAATTAAATAGTACAATTACCACATTTACACTGTAAATTGTCTCTCTCCACATTCCCTAAGAGCTCCCTTCAGACACCCAGGTGCTGGGTTTGGTGGGGCTGGGTCAGTGCTGGGCTGGATGATCTTAAAAGGGTTTTTTAACCTTAATGATTCTGTGATTCCACTTAAAAAAAAAAAAAAGAATAAAGAAAAAAGGAAAAAAAAAAAGCCACAGGACTGCACACAGCTCTGCTTTGTGTCTGATCTCAGAGTTAGAGACTCTCCAACTCTGCAGCTGAGCTCCAGCACAGCTGGATGTGTTTCCAGTGCTGGCTGCCTCTGTGTCCTGTTTGATTTCCTGAATGACAAGTCATGGCTCTAAATTTATCCCCCTGCCTGCAACAGGGAGTGGAACAAAAGGCATTTCAGCTGGTGGGAGCATCCCTGACTCTGCTGGGCTGCCCTGGCTCTCATCTCTTTGTCACTGCTGCTCTGGACACTTGTTCTTTATTAACTGGGATGGTTAATTGGATTCTGCAAGAAGAGATTTTCAGTTCTCTGCATCCAACAGAGAGGACATTTACTCCCACACTGAGAACCTTTTTTTCCCCCAATAACAATGGTTCGTACCTCAAGCTACTCAGGAGACTCAGCCTAACAAATCCTAACTCAGCCTGCTGATATTTGATCTTAACTACTAAGTACAACCTCAGCAGTCACTGCTGAACTGGCAGCACCAGAGGGTGGTTCCAGCTCCATTTAAAACCATTTTTCCTGGTTGTGAGGGCAGGTTAGACAGGGCTTGGAGCAACCTGGAATAGTGGAAGGTGTCCCTGCCCATGGCACAGGGGTGGAACAAGAGCTTGAGGGTCCCTTCCAACCCAAGCCATTCTGTGATTCACTAAAACAAAATTTTCTAAGCTCCATCAAGGCTGGGAGGGTTTGGTTTTGAAGATGTATTGATTTATGCTCTTCTAAAGGCAATCCAGCTTTCTCAGGAATTATGTAATTTCCCAAACTGGGTCAGACCCCAAGAACCCAGTTTGGGAGTTGTAAAGAGTTACCCCAACCCATGCAGCTCCCAGGACAGAGAGAACCTGAGCCAAGTTTCATGGAAAAGCAGCCCAAATGATGTTTTCAAAGCACCACAGCTTCTAAATAACAACAATAAAAAAATCAGTTTATAAACAATTTATCACCTCACATTATTCTATTTCCCTTTCAGAAACAGGTGGCAGAACAATCCTGCTCTTGAGTGACAGAATCAGAGAAACATGGAATGGTTTGGGTTGGAAAGGACCTTGTAGATCATCCAGTTCCAACCCCCCTGCCATGGGGGCTCATAATAATGTTTCCTTGTAGCCTCCAAAGAAATCACAGTTATCTCTGTAGTCACTAAATAAATATCTGCTTAATTATCTTTGCAATTAAACCCAAGTGCAGGTGAGGATAATTTCATTAATGCCCCTTATTTCATACTCCTGTCCAAACCACAGAGGTTTCCCTCCTCTCTCACCAAATTCTCCTTCTGTTTTTCTTTCTCCAGGGGTCTCTGAGCCCCCAAAGTCAAATCATGTTCAAAGCAAAACTCTCAAAGCCACTCACCTAAAAAATCAGATCCTGGCACATCAACACATTAAATATCTATCAGATCCCTGTGCAGTGCCCTGAGTGGTTCCCCCATAATTCAAGGTTTTTGAATCTATGAAAAGGTTGGATTTTTCCCCTGAAAATCTGAACAAGCCAAGTACAGAAATATATCAGATATCCCACTCATACTTGGGACAAAGGGAAAGGTTTGGGGACTGTTTGTACCTGAGCAATTGTTCTCACTCACTCAGAATAATTCCAAACAACTCTGGCACCAGCCTGTGTGCTCTGTGTGCTCCAGGAGCACAGAGACCTGGAGGTTTGTCCCTGGGGAGTGCCTGGAGATTTCCAGGGCAAGAAAAGATTTTCATAAAGTGAGGAGAAAGAAAAAAAAAAAAAAAAAAAAAAAGAGAGAAAAAAGAAGGAAAAAAAAAAAAGATAAAAAAGATAAAAACCCCAAAAAGCTTAATGGAAAAAAGTTAAATTTAGAATCCCAGAATGGTTTGGGTTGGAAGAGACCTTAAACAATTCCTGCCCAATATCCCAATGGCAGTGGGAGCCATTCCCTGTGTCCTGTCCCTCCATCCCTTGTCCCCAGTCCCTCTCCAGCTCTCCTGGAGCCCCTTCAGGCTCTGCAAGGGGCTCTGAGCTCTCCCTGGACCCTTCTCTTCTCCAGGTGTCCAGCTCTACTTACCAGCACCCCAATCCCTTTTCCTCAGGAAAATTCCATAGTATGATTTATTATGACCAAACAGAAAATCTTCACCAGAAACTCATTATTTCCTGGAGAGAGAAAAAAAAAAAAAAAAAAAAAAAAAAAAAAAAAAAAAAAAAAAAGAAAAGAAAATCAGCTAAAAATAATGAATGATGGACTCCCAGCCCTGAGGAACACTCTGATTTTCTCTGCTTCTTCAAGGAAAGGTTTTTCTCTTTGCCTCTGTCTCCTCCAGACCCTTAGCTGGATGCACACCAGTGAATGAATCAATGCCAAAATCAGGCTCAGGCAGAAAATTTCCCCCATCCCTGGCAGATTTTGGGTAAACTGGGTCCAAGGCAGGGCTCAGGAGTTAGCACAGACACCAATCCCCAGCAAGCTGCCCACTGTGGATCCTGTTTTGGGCAGCCAGGAGCTCTTCATGCCTGTCTGTGGCTTGGCCCTGCCTCGTGTCTGCCTTGGATTTATCCCTGTGGATGTGGTCACTGCACTCACAGCTGATTCTCAGCAGCCACCAACCTCCTCCACCTTGTGCTGGCAGAGAAAACAGCAGAGGATGAAGCAGTGCTGGGAAAATGGGATCACAGTGTTTCCCAGGGATGAAAGCAGCACAGAGAGAGCCCAAAAACACCAGGGCTGGTCCAAGAGGGAAATGGTCAGAGGCTGCAGCATGTGGAGGGTGATCCTCTGCCATCCTGCAGCCACTTACTGCTGGGATTCCACAGGAAACCCTGCTGCTGCCAGTGCCCCCCTGCTGGAGGAGATTCTCTCTGGAAAGCCCCAAATCAGGGGAATCACTCCAGATTTGGGACATGTGGCCTGGAGGGTGACTGCAGAGCAGGGAGAGGAGTCCTGCTGCCCAGGGTCTGCCCCATCCATGGGCATTTTCAGGAACAAACCCAGGTCCTGCTGCCCAGGGTCTGCCCCATCCATGGGCATTTCAGGAACAAACCCAGGTCCTGCTGCCCAGGGTCTGCCCCATCCATGGGCATTTTCAGGAACAAACCCAGGTCCTGCTGCCCAGGGTCTGCCCCATCCATGGGCATTTTCAGGAACAAACCCAGGTCCTGCTGCCCAGGGTCTGCCCCATCCATGGGCATTTTCAGGAACAAACCCAGGTCCTGCTGCCCAGGGTCTGCCCCATCCATGGGCATTTTCAGGAACAAACCCAGGTCCTGCTGCCCAGGGTCTGCCCCATCCATGGAGATTTTCAGGAACAAACCCAGGTCCTGCTGCCCAGGGTCTGCCCCATCCATGGGCATTTTCAGGAACAAACCCAGCCAGTTCATGATCCTGCTGGGCAGGCAGGAGAGGAGGAGATGGGAAGAGCCCTGACTCCTGCTGAGGACAGACAAGGCTCTTGGCAGAGCTCTCCAGCCCAAATCCTGGGGCACAGGCAGCAGATGGCTGGGCACTTAGGGCTCTGGCAGAAGGAATCTCTGGGCCTTTGGCAGAGGGCATTGATTTAGCTGCATTTCCTTCTGCTTGGACAATCCCTGCTCATGGGGTTTCTTAGAGGGTTTGTCAGAGCAAGAAAAAGCAGCTGGTGCCTGGAGCCTCCTGCTTGCAGCAGCTGCTGAGGTCTTCCTGACACATTATTTGTTATTATGACCCAAATCCATCCTCACAAATACCTGTATAACCCTAGACCACAGAATATTTAGGCTGGAAAAGCCTCTGAGGTTTTCCCTCTGAGGAGCTCGTTGGACACTGTGGTTCCATTCATTTTTGGTTACACTCAGTATTTCCATGGTTGCAGCTTCACTGGCAGCTGAACAGTTCATGCCCCACTCCCTGCCCTGATGCCAGTGGTCCCACCCTGCTGACATCTAAATATTAAATTAATATTAAATCTCTTCCACTCCAAGCAGGTCCCAGTCCCACTGGAAATCATGCCTGTCTCCTGGACACACAGGAGGTGCAGTGGGAAATGTGTTTGCAAATGTGTAAAGCAGGCTCAGAAAAGGCATGGCCAGGGCTGTGCTGAAAATTTAGCAAGAGAGAGGCAGCTCCTTGTGCCAGGAGAGAGGATTTGTCAGGAAGTCAGTAACAGGAGGGTAAACCAGGCCATGGAATCACAGGATCTTAGAATCATCTGGGTTTGGAAAAGACCTCTAAGATCATCAAGTCCAAACACCCCCCAGCAGTGCCAGGGCCAGCCCTGAGCCTTGTCCCCAAGTGCCACATGCACAGGGCTTGGAAACCCTCCAGGGCTGAGGAATCCTCCACTGCCTGTGCCAGGGCTGGACAACCCTTTCCATAGAGAAATCTTCCCTAATATCCAACTCAAACCTCCCCTGAGGAGTTTTCCCTCATTGTTTTCACTTGGGAGAACAGACCCAGCCCCATCCAGCTGTCCCCTCCTGTCAGGAGTTGTGCAGAGCCACAAGGTTCCCCTGAGCCTCCTTTTCTCCAGCTGAGCCCCTTCCCAGCTCCCTCAGCCTCTCCTGGAGCTCCAGCCCTTCCCAGCTGTGCTGTCTGTGCAGCAGGTCCCCATCCAGCCAGGAGAGCTCAGAGTGACAGTGACAAGGAGCTGATGCTGAGCAGGTGGGACAGCACAGCCACACTCAGCAGTGCTGGGCTGGAAACCCACCCAAGGCCAGCAGTCTGATGTCTGGGGGTGGATCTGGGTGAGTATTTGGGTGCTGGATGCCCCTGGGTGGGTTTTAGGGATTTCAGGGAAGCACAGGGTGGCCCAGGCTGGGAGGGAGCTCAGGGATCCCCTGGGCCAGCCTGCCCAGCTGCTCAGAGCACAGCAACCTTCCCAGCCAGACTGGTGCCCCAGTTCCCTCTGAGGACATTTAGAACTCCCTGATCCACAACCCCTGTGGCAGCCAGGGAATCATTAGGGCTGGAACATCCCTCTGAGGTCACCAAGTCCAACCATCCCCCAGCACTGCCAAGGCCACCCATGTCCCCAAGTGCCACATGGGGACTCCACCACTGCCTGTGCCAGGGCTGGACAACCCTTTCCACAAAGAAATCTTCCCTAATATCCAACTCAAACCTCCCCTGAGGAGGTTTCCCCTCATTGTTTTACTTGGGAGAACAGACCCAGCCCCATCCAACTTTTAAATCCCTCCAGGGCTGGGGACTCCATCACTGCTCTCACCCCCATTTAATGAACAAATCTTTCTTGATATCCAATCTGAGCCTGCCCTGGTGAGACTTGAGGCTGTTTCCTCTCCTGCTGGCAGTGAGGTGCACCACTGTGGGCAGTGGGAAAGAACAATCCCTTTGTTCAGTGCATCAGCCTCTTCAGCCTCTCCTCCCCACCCCAGTGGTGCTCCAGAGCTCTCTGCCTCATTCAGGGTGACTCTGTACCCCAGCCATGAGATTATCCTAAAGCTGCTGCTGCTCACAGCCCAGCCTGTGGCTGGATCTCTCCCAGGATGATTTGTGCAGGAGCCAGAGATAAGGCTGCTGTTTCATTGCACAAGAGGTGTGTTGTTCCCTTCCCCATGTCCTGTACATCCCCCATTGTTCCCGAGGCTGGGGCAATGTTTGCTGAGCCATGTCAGGGCTGAGCTGTGCCAGGTGCTGTCACAACACAGGGAGAGGCTCCAAGTGTGGCTGCTCCTGGTTTTACAGGGCTAAAAACAAGGCAGGATGGAACCCCTGCCCTGTTCAGGGGTTCCTCTGGGAGAGGTGATGTTCAAACCAAATTCTGTGAGTACATGTGTGTGTACAAATGAGTACAAAGCTCATTTTCCCTATAGCACCAGGGCAGAAAAAGGCAGGCAGTGAATCCCACCTCAGCCTCTCCTCTTTTTAGGCACCTTCCTAGTGCCCCTCCAACTCATTTTTCTATGTGTTATATCTGATTTTTCCCTGACTTGCTCCTGCATGTGATGGGTGTTTCCCTGAGCTGGGCAATGATCCCCTCCCACACATCCCTGTCAGGACCAGCACTGGGGTAACAATGTGCAGCCACAGCCCAAATTTGCCTTTTTCCTCCTTCACAGAGGCAGCAGTGCTGATTCCCCATTGCCCATGGGGATGAAATCCTTTGTTTTCCTCTGCAGCCACTCCAGTTGTGGATTCCCCATCCCTGGCAGTGTCCCAGGCCAGGCTGGATGGGACTTGGAGCAACCTGGGACAGTGGAAGGTGTCCCTGCCATGGCAGGGTGGAACTGGATGAGTTTTAAGGCCTCTTCCAACTCAAATTATCAAGATACACCCAGAGACCCCTCTTCTCTCTGATCATGTGCATCAGTGCAAACCCCCATAAGAGGAGAATTAATCATCCTTATTATCAACCTTTGCATCTATCTGTGAGATTAAAATGTCATTAATTGGACTTTCATATCATTCCCAGACACTGGAATCACCAGAACTTCCAGCATTAACGAGACATGCAGGAAACAAACTGGACAAATTTAGGCTGAACTTAGCACCAGGGGCAAGGATGGAAATTCAGGTACCAAACCCAAACACCTCTGCAATCCTCAGGGACAATTGCCCAGAACAGGCTGTGACCCAGCCCTGCCTGATCCACTCAGGCTGATTCCAGGGGCTGAACAGCCTTGAACCTGAAACAATCCTGGGCAGGACAGCACCAGGAGCCATCCATCCCCCCCAGAGGGAGCCCAGCAGAGGATGATGACCTGATTTCCACACTCTGGCTTTGTTCTCCACCGGAGATAAAGCAGCTGGAGGCTGAGGAGCCTCTCTGGCTGAGTGAGATCTGAGATATCTGAGATATCTGAGATCTGTGGCTCTGGATCAGAGCTGGATCCACCCTCCCTTCCAACCCCAATGGCCAGTGCAGGCAGCAGAGCTTCTCTTCAGGAAAAATCTGGATTTTTTTTTTTTTTCCCTGAAGATCTGGAGAGTCCTTCATCATTTTCCCATTGCCTAGAGCTTCACTTTTCCTGGGAGCACCCTGGTTTGTGTTTCTTACTCTCACAGATACTCTCAGGGTAAATGATGGATTTCAGCATCACCAGCCTTGAATTTGGTTTGGAATCAGAGGAGAATTTTGGTTGGAAGAGACTTTAAAGTTCATCCAGTTCCACCCCCTTCCAGTCTCACACCTTCCACTATCCCAGGTTGATCCAAGCCCTGTCCAGCCTGGCCTTGGACACTTCCAGGGATCCACATTCCTGCTCACACCTCTGATAAAAAATGTAGTGGTAAGGTTTGGGTTTCAGCTGTGCCCAAGCTCTTCCTGGCAGGGCTGCACTTTAGAGGAATAAACCATGGAGAAGCACTCGAGCTTATTGCACCCCTGACCCTGCAGCCTCACTGCTGGCCGTGGGATGTTGGCAGTGTCACAAATTCCAGAGCTAAAGGGGCTCCAGGAGAGCTGGAGAGGGACTGGGGACAAGGGATGGAGGGACAGACACAGGGAATGGCTCCCACTGCCAGAGGGCAGGAATAGATGGGATTTTGGGAAGGAATTGTTCCCAGGGAGGATGGGGAGCCCTGGCACAGGGTGACCAGAGAAGCTGTGGCTGCCCCTGGATCCCTGAAAGTGCCCCAGGCCAGGCTGGACAGGGTTTGGAGCAACCTGGGATAGTGGAAGGTGTCCCTGCCCATGGCAGGGGTGGCACTGGATCATCCTCAGGATCCCATCCAACCCAGAGCACCCAGCAATTCCATGATGGGAACACAAATGCCAGGTGATGACCCAGAGCAGGGGGGGCTGTGCTGGGGCAGTGTGAGGGACTGTCCCCTGCCACAGTGGTTGGCTTTGGAGAAGAACCTGAGGTGGATTTCAGAAAACACCACCTGTAGTGTGGCCAGCATGAATTTTTGGCCATTTCCCCATTTTTTGCAGGAGCAGGACAGCACTGGGCTGGGTCAGCAGGGATCTGACCATGCTCCTGCTCCATTCCTGCCCCATTCCCCATCCTGGCCTGTTCCCTTCCCGTTCCAATCCCAATCCCTGCTGCCTCCATTCCCAATTCCTGCCTGTTCCCTTCCCACTCCGTTCCCAGTCCCTGTCAGCTCCATCCACAATTCCTATGCATTCCCTCCCTGTTCTATTCCCCCTATCAGCTCGCTTTCCACTCCGTTTTCAATCCCTTCCTACTCGTTTTCTACTCCATTCACATTCCCTGCACGCTCCATTCCCTCTCTCTGCCAGCTCCATTCCCAATCCCTGCCTGTTCCCATTCCCACTCCATTCCAGCTGTCAGCTCCATTCCCTCTCTATTCCCATTCCTGCTCTATTCCCATTCCCGCTCCATTCCAGCTGCTGGCTCCATTCCTTCTCTATTCCCAATCCCGCCCATTCCCATTCCTCCTCCATTCCCACTCCCGCCCCATTCCCAATCCCGCCCATTCCCATTCCCGCCCCATTCCCACTCCCGCCCCATTCCCAATCCCGCCCCATTCCCATTCCGGCCCCATTCCCAATCCCGCCCATTCCCATTCCGGCCCCATTCCCAATCCCGCCCCATTCCCACTCCAACTCCATTCCCAATCCCTGCCCGTTCTTATTCTCGCTCCTTTCCCTCTCTATTCCCACTCCCGCCCCATTCCCGCCCCTTTCCCGCCCATTCCCGCCCCTTTCCCGCCCATTCCCGCCCCTTTCCCGCCCCTTTCCCGCCCATTCCCGCCCTTTCCCGCCCTTTCCCGCCCTTTCCCGCCCTATTGCCCGAAGCCCCGCCCCTCGCCCCGCCTCCTCCCCTCTGCCTCCTCACCCAGGCCCCGCCCATTACCACGAAGCGCCGCGGAACGTTTGTGGCGGGGCCACTCCGCGCGCCGGACCCTTTACCCGCGCCGCTGCCGCCGTGAGGGTCCCCAGCGCGGATTGGTCCGGCTGCGCATCACGTGATCCGGGCGGCGCTTCCGGCCCGTCCCGCTCCGCCGGCTCCTGGGAATCCCGAGAATCCCGGGAATCTTGGGGGGCCCGAGGGTGCTGGGGCTCCCCGGGGCAGCACCGAGGCTCCTGGGGCTCCCCGAGTCAGCAGCGAGGGTGCTGGGGCTCCCCGGGGCAGCACCGAGGTCTCCCCTCTGTAACATCCCCTCACACCCGCGGTGCGGCCCTGAGGGAGAAGCGGGGCCTGTGCGGGTCAGTCCCGCTCCCCGCATCGCTCTCGGGTGAATCCCCACAGACCCTTTCCCAGCCCGCTCCTCCCGAGGCTTTTCCCGGTGAATTTCTGCAGCATGGAGTTCGCCGAGCTGATCAAGACGCCCCGAGCGGATAACGTGGTGCTGCACTGCCCCTTCCACCTGGCCGTGGAGGGGACGCTGTGCCTGACCGGCCACCACCTCATCTTCTCGTCACGGCGGCAGGACAACGCCGAGGAGCTGTGGCTGCTCCACTCCAACATCGACTCCATCGAGAAAAGGTGATGCTTCCCTTCTCCCTGCCTGCCCATCCCTAGTGCCTCGTGCTCGGCACCTCAGCTGTCCCAAATCCGGCTGTGGAGAGCAGGAAGGATGCTCTGGGCATTGACATTGGCTCAAGCTGTGCCAGGGCAGGTTCAGCTTGGGCATCACAGGGAATTTCTTCACAAGAAGGGTGGTAAACCCTTGGAATACCCGGGTGTCCAAGGAATGCCTGGATGTGGCACTCAGAGTTCTGGGCTGGTGACAAGGTGGGGATTGGTCACAGGCTGGACTCAATGATCCTTTTCCAACCTTAATAACTCTCTCAGGGCCCAGGATAAGGTTCCCATTCTGTTTAGATGTTCATGTTTGATGTTCCATCTCAAAGATTGGGTTCTTGGTCCTGTAGGGAGTCAGAATTTTTGTGTTTAACCCCTTTTGCTCAGTGGATTCATCCACCCTTGGAGCACTGTATAAACAATGCAGCTTCCCTCACTGTGCACAGAGATGGACATCAGAGCCCTGCTGAAGGGATTTACTTTGTGTCACCCTGCAAAACTGGTGGCAGAATTGGGCTCAAATCATCTCCTGCTGCTCAACAGCATCATCCCTTCTGCAGCTGCTTATGGCAATCAATAACCCTTTAACAATGTGCTTTTTGTGGTACAGCTCAGCTGTAGCTGCAGAGCTCCGTATTTTTTCTTGCCCATCCCCTTTTAACTACAGAGAATTCAGAGATTTCTCTTTCCCCCCTCATTTCTTCTTTGCCTGCACCATTGCCCCTCATTGAGTGTCTGCCCCATCTCACCTGGTCACTGTTTTCTCCTCCCTCACCTTTTTCCAGCTTGATGATAATAGTTCATTTTTATATTAATTACAAAATTCTTCCCCTGGTTTTAAAGCCCTTTAAGGAAATCTGGTAGAACAGAGTTCCTTTCTGCCAGCAAGACTGGAGAAATCAGGCAGCAGTGATTGAAAAAAGCACAGAGCTTGGGATGGGGTGGTTATTAAGTTTGTTGCTGATTAAGTTTGTTCCTGATTTCCCTGTGTGTTTTGGAGAGGGGTGGAAACCTCAGGGAATTTCTTCCCATGCTCAGTCCTCAACCTGGCCTTGGATAATTCCAGGGATGAGGCAGCCACAGCTTCTCTGGGCACCCTGTGCTCACAGAATATTTGTCATGTAATACCTCCACTTCCTGCCACAGCAAAAGGATGGAATAAAGGAAAATAAAACCAAAATCCACTTCTCTGCCTTAGAGGATCCTGTTTTTATTTCCTGCTTTGCTGTAGGTTCGTGGGCTCCTTGGGCACCATCATCATCAAGTGCAAAGACCTGAGGATTATCCAGCTGGACATCCCAGGGATGGAGGAGTGTCTGAACATTGCCAGTTCCATTGAGGTGAGCATTTCCTCAGCCAGAAACCTGCAGATCTTGAGCTTACTTCAGCCTTAAGAACTTTTTTTTTTTTCCAGTTAGATTTTCAAGTTTTGAAAGGCCAAGTAAAATCTGGAATATTCCACATGGGGTTGTGGGGTGAGGTTTTGGACTCCCCATCCATGGGAGTGTTCAAAGCCAGGCTGGATGGGGCTTGGAGCTGGGATATGGAAGCATGCAGAGGTGGAATGGGATGAGCTTTTAGCTTCCTTCCAACCCTCACCTGTGATTCCATGGTTTCTCTTGTCCACACAGGCTCTTTCCACCCTGGATTCAGTCACCCTCATGTATCCCTTCTTCTACCGGCCCATGTTTGAGGTCCTGGAGGATGGATGGTCCTCCTTTCTGCTGGAACAGGAGTTTGAGCTCCTCAGCTCAGTGGTGAGTGCCATTTGAGAGATTTACCCAGGCACTGCAAATCCCATGGTTAAAAATGGTTAAAAATCCACTTGGTGCCTGGGTGAGAAGTGAGTGTTGAAATATTCCCTCTGTAACCATCAGCCCTTTGTTTGCTGCTTCACCTTGTACAAGTGGAGGTTTCAGGCCTTTTTCAGGAAATCACAAAGGTAGGAAATGTTTTTGGCCTTTGGTTCTCTAATTGGAAGAACAGATTGAAATCCTTTGTCCTGGCTTTGTTGTTCTTAATTTTGATCTGGGGTAGAATACGATGAATCTTTGTCAAACCCTTCATTGAAATGACACTGGTTTTAAAATAATTGTTCTTTAGCAAGAGATGACAATGAAGATGCCCAGTTTGAAACACTTTTTCCTTTAATTGATGCTGGGGAAATATTCAGGAGGTTGAAAAAGCAGGAAATTTCCAATTCTCTTTTTCCATGTGCTGCTGAACACATTGATTTTGTTTTGGGCAGGATTTGTTCTTGTGGCATTGCCTCTTGTGTCTCTTACTCAAATTTCCTTTTAGGATGCTGGATTTGGTAGAGTGGGAACTATCTTGGGTGCAGGAACCTGTTTTAATAATTCCCTGGGTTTGCATCTCTGTATTCCAGATCTTTGTTCCAGCAGCTCAGGTTTCTGAGCCCATATCCATTAGTGCAGCATCCCAGAATTTTCTTTTCTTTTTTTTTTTTTTTTTTTTTCTTTTCTCTGCAGCCCAGCTTGTCTGCAGGCTGTATCACTTCCTGGCTATGAGTAACAACTGAATAATGTGATCAGCTTGACCAAATTCAGTTGATGAAATCACCAGAAAATTCAAGGAGTTCAGAGGCCTTGCTATTTTTGTCTCATCATTAAAGCACTCTCTTCCTCTTATGCATCTTATCTTCCTCTGCCATCCAAAGACAGACCAACTGTTATATCCAGCACATGGATCCATTGATGTGCTCTTTTTCTTTGTTTTTTCAAGGATTTAAAATTTCATTTGTCAATCTCTTGCTTTTCTGAGCACATTCTCCATGTAAGAATTACATTTTAAAACCTCATTATTTTTTAACACCACGTTTCCAGGGCAATCATTCACTCCTTTAAAATATCTGTATCTGACAGCTGTTGATTAATTCTTGGCTTTTAACCCAAAACTTCACATTTTGAACAAAATGGTGTCAAAAGCCACCTTCCAATGATTTACATCTCTTGAACAACAGATAAATGTCTCATTGACCAAATAATTCTTGTTCTGTAGTGACAGGCTGGAACAAGGAAATGGCTGATTTAAATCTTTCTCCCAAAAGTCAAATGAGTAGAATTCCAAAGGTTCCTGCCTCTGCTAAATCATCCATCTGGATCTGTACCTTCCCTACCCTACAGCTCTAGTAATTTATTAATTCCACATTTGTCTGCTACAGGAGAATTGTTTTCAACACTCTCCAATGGCAAAGTGCAGTGTAAAAGTCCTTACTTTTTTTAAAAGTTAGGTAGTACATTAAATATTTAGATAATATAATATATAATTTGTATTCTTCACTGCACAGTGAGAGGCTGAATGGAATTCAGAGTATGTGCAGGGGTTCATATTTTCTCTGAGCAGTCAGAGGAGAGCCAAGAGGTTTCTCTTCTCTCAAATTCCAGAACTGCTGAACACTGCAAACTAACTGGAAATTCAGCTTCCTAAAATGAAGTGAAGAGGCCTGAGAACTTTGTACACTAGCAGTATAATTAACATTTTATTGCCAAGAAAATAAATTGCTTCATTCTCCTTTCTTTTCCCTTTTTCTTCATTCTTTTCTTTCCTTCCTTTGTTATTTTTCTTTACTCCCTTCCCTCTTTTTTTCTTTCCCCTTTTTCTGGATTTTTTTTTTTTTACTTTCCCCACCTTTTCTTTTTCTCTTTTATTTCTTTTTTGCCTATTTTCTTTCCCTTTTTCTCTCTTTCTTCCCTTTTCTCCCTTTCCTCCCTTTTTTCTCTTTTCCCTACTAAAAAGTGAAAGATCTCACAGTTCTGAACAACTCAGTTGGGCTTCATCTTCATGTCAGAGTTGCTTTTAAAAATCAGAATTTTCTGGGTTTGGGCTCAGGTTAAATGGTAATTGTGAACCATATTTTGCCCTTTTCAGACATCTTTACATCTGTTCTGCTCCTTTTCCATGCACAATCTGATCCCAGCAGGGCTTGTTCCTTGGGAATGGCCTCTGCTGCTTTGCAGGATTTCCCAAGATCTGTGCTGGGTTTTTGACTTTTTTTTTTTTTTTTTTTTTTTTAAGGCTTATTGGTAGAGCTTGACTTGTTTCCCAATGTTTTGTGGAAAACGACCTCTCCTGGCAATTTTAGGTTTCAGGAGGAATGATAGCTTGGACAGTTGGGAATCAATGTCTCTATAAACAAGTATTAGGAGAAGAAAAGTAAAAATCCAAGAGTTGATCCTGCACTTGGTTTTGAAATCACTTCTTTCTTCTTTCTCTGGAGTTCACTCTCCTTTCTGCTCAGCCCTCATCCCTTTGCTGCTTTTATCCTTAACTTCTTTTGATTCCTAGAAGCTCAGCTGTCTTGCTGGGAGAATTAAGGCTTCACTTTGCACTCCCTGAGTTTCACACAGCACAATTACCTGTTTGAAAGCAAGGTCTCCCTTCATCCCTTTCCCTGCAATCCTTCTGTTTCCTCTCTCTTCCAGTTCCTGATGGCCCTTTTTGCTTCCAAACTCCAGCCAGGCCAAAGCTAAAGAAGTTATTTGGGCAGTCTGGAGCTGGCAGTGCAGAGGTTAATGGGATCTCTGCAGCAGGAGCTGTAGGAGGGAAGATAAATGGTGCCAAGTGCTGCCAGGCTCCTCCTCCTTGCCATGGAAATGACACCAGGGATGGTCTGTCTCTGCTGGAAATGGGGAGGAGAGCAGGTTGTGGGCAGGGTTCAATTATCAGAGCAGGGGATAAATCAGGTGCTGCTCCCCCTTTCCTCTCAATACTGGTGGTGCCAGTGACAGCCAATCTCCCACACACTCCCCAGAGTTCTGGTTTTGCCTTTTCCACATCCTGTGTCATGCTGAGGTTTTTATCAGTTTGATATTCCAGATCCATGCATGTTTTTTTCATGGTAATCAAACTGCATACCCTCCTACATAAATCAACACAGACACCCCAAAAACCTTGTTAAAAATCCCAGTGCTGATGCATTTAAAGCTGGAGCTGTGACCAGCCACATCCCTTTTGTGTCCCAGAAGTTTTCATCTCTGCTCATAACACGATGGCCAGAGGCAATTTGACTTTGCATCTGGGAGAAGCTCTGCTTTTTATAAAATGGAGCTGTTCAGAGGAGCTGCTTTGAGGCTAATGAATAATGAAATAAGGTTATAGCAGACATGGTGCAACACTGTCCAGCTGGGCTGCTGCAGACAGGCAGCAATTGCTGCTCTTGATGCTGATATTTATTTTTTGCCAGCATCTTTTTTAGGCTGCTACCAAAAAGGACAATTTTGCTGTCTCCTAAGCCACACAGTCCATGCCTTGGAGCTGCTGCTGCTGAAATAGTGTTGTGAGTCAGATCAGCTTGTTCAGCTGATGGAAAGGCTTCATTGCTAGAGGATATTCCTGAATTGATCCCTAATTTGGACTTTTCCACTGGACCAGTGAGCCAGTCAGGTGGATTTATATAAGCAGGTAGCAATCAGGAGGAGTGTGGCAAGAGTTAGTAAGGAAAGAAAGGATTTCTGATCAGACATGTGCAATTAATTCATGTTAAGTCAACAGACCTGAATTGATGTGGTTTTGTGTGTTTTATCACAGCCTAATTTAGCTGTTGTGCTCTTCTCCCACTTTGTCCTGCCTGCCTTGTCCCTCTGCCTTTTTGCCTGACTCAAACTTTCCTTGAACTCAGATGAGCAGAGGTTTGATGGATCTCTGAGGTCCCTCCCTGCTGCAGAAGCTCCTCATTGACCTTTTCCTCTGAGCTGGAGCCAAGGCCTGTGGGTGACCCTGGGTGTCAGGTAGCTGGAATTCTCCTGCCAAGTGCCTGTGAGGTGCCACATCCAGCTCTTCTTTCCCAGGGCTTTGGCTGTTGGGAGCTGGAGAAGTTACATCACAGGAGCTCATGGTGAGTCCTTGGTGCTGTAGGAGGAAGAGCTGTAGCTGAGCCCACAGGAAGGAACCAAGCTGGAGATGTGTAAATGAAATTTTAACCTCAAAGCAGCTTCAGCATCTGGAGTGGGTGGAAATTTTTGCCTCTCTTGGCAACTTTTGTCTTGTGACCTCTTCTTTCAGCACAGATGGAGGGAAGACCCATAGTCCCTATCTAAATGAACATTTTTCCCCTCTTGTGTGGAAATACATTTCTCTGTGGGGTCTCCCCTTGCTGTTTGCTGTGCCTGTGAAATAATTTCAAGCCACAATGACCCATTTCTGCCCACATGGGCTTATTTTGTGCTGTTTGAGGATATGGATTAAACCAAAGGAGTAACTGCTGCTCAAGACCCAGAGGCACCTGATCATTCTTATATTGCTTCTGAGCTTTATCTGCACACTGCAAGGAGATGATTGCAGGGAGCATCAAGGGATGTGCTGGAAAAATTAATGGATCTACAGCCCTGTAAATGACTGCTTAAAGGACAATTTGTGGTGCAAATGGACCAGATCACAAATATAACTCTGTCTGTTCTTTATCCTGTGCATGGAACTCTTTCTTCCCTATTACCTCTCCCACAGAATATCTTTCCTGACCCAAAGCCATGTCCTGGTGTTTTCCAGACCAACGAGTGGCGCCTGAGCTGTGTGAACAAGGAATTCTCAGTGTGTCCCTCCTACCCTGCAGTTGTCATTGTCCCCAAATCCATCGATGACGAAGCGCTCCGCAAAGTCGCCCTGTTCCGCCACGGCGGCCGCTTCCCCGTGCTGAGCTACTACCACAAGAAGAATGGCATGGTGAGCTGCCCTGGGGGCTGCCTGAAGCTCTTGAAAGTGGTTGTTGTCTTTTTTTTTTGTTGTTGTTTTTGTTTAGAGTTAGGATTGAATGCTTGTTTAGTAAATCTCGGTTGTTTATTAAATCTTATCTAAAGTACAGAGAGTTTTTTGGTACTTCCAGCTGTTAAGCTGAAAGTGAGAGAATGGAGGTGAATTTAGTCAATTATTCAATTAAGAACTAATATTTATATTTATATTTTTGATTCAATGACCAAACACTTGTGACCTGCACTTCAGTACTATTTAATTCAAAAACTGCTATCTGAAATCATGAAGAAGGAATAGAAGGAAGGAAGAGACAATGCCCAAGAACTTCTATCTTGTCCCATACCTATTACTGTATTCTAAAACCTGAAATTAAAAACCCTTTACTCTGTGAAATTACACACTTCTATTTTAACTGCACACCAGTGATTGTAACTCTGTCACTCAAATGGAAGCCTTCTCCAAGACCTCAAGAGCAGTGTTGTTTTGGGGGTTAGTGTCAGAAAGCAGAGAAAATTTAAAACTCCCAGGCTTCAGGGTTCCAACAGGAAGGGATGAGGGAATCTGTTGGCTTCATGCTCTGGAATTAACAGAGTTCCTGGCTTATTTTGCAGCTTCCTCAGTGAAGCTGGTTGTGGGTGATGGAATGAGTAATCTCCATCCTAGAAACAGCCATTAATCTGCTTGGTTGGGAATGTGTGTGGCAGGAGCTCACTTACAGCAGTGGGAACAAGATGAGGCTTGTAAAGCCACTGCTGGCACCCTGACTGGCTGTGCCTGCCAAGAGTTTTCATGGAAAGGATGGCAGGAGCCACATTGTCCTGTCTGTGAGCTGTGGGCCCCCGTCACAGCCGTGGTGACAGCAGAGCCAAGGCTGCTTCTGCTGTGTGACTGTGCAAGGAGGATCAGAACAGTCTGTTCTCTGAGCCTGGCAGGTAACTCGATTCAGGAGTACAAAGTCTTCCTCTTGCACAGACTTTGATGAGCCAGAATCTAATGGAGTGACTGATACATTGTAATTAAGAAATGCACAGTATGAAAATGTTGTGTAATTGTTTCTCTTGCTGATGTAACCAGTTCTGAGGATACTGGGATGTCCAATCTGCAGCTTTTAAACTTGATACAGTCTCCTCAAATGCTCTAATGCCTTCTCACCTCCTGTGACCAGGATTTGTAAGCCTTCAGTTTGGAGCTGTCTAGTCTGACTCAGAAGTACCTTGGGATTTTCTTTGCTTTAAATGCAGCCAACCACCTACTCCAAATCAGTTGTGCTTTTTGCTTTTTCTCAGCTCAGCTGAAAACCATTGAAGGAAGATTTTTGCTCAGTTATCTCTCCAAATTGTGCATGTTTCATGTGAGGAGTACAACAGTGTTTGGCTCAGAGTGTTACAGTTGTGACAGTAATGCTGTCACTCTCATTTGCCCTCCTGGCTCTGAGTTCTCAGCGGTACTGGCTGCCCTCACATTTTCATTATCATTTGAGCTGCTGAGCTGCTTCTGAATTGAAAGGCATTTGCTAAAGAGAAATTACAGCTAATCAGCCTATGGAGGTTTATTAGTCCATCCATGGGGTAAAAATGTCATCTTTAACACATGAGCAATGTAAGTGTTTTAAGAACAGAGTTGGGTATAGACCTTGAAAATGACAGTCCTGAAAAGGTTGGTTCCATACAATCACAGGATGATTTTGTTCAGAAGGATTCTTAGGGGCCATCTAGTTCCAACCCCCTGCCATGGGCAGGGATGCCTCTCACCAGGTCAGACTGCTCAGGGCCTTGAATCCTTCCAGGGATTTATAACACTGCCAGGGTTTGTAAAGGAGCCATCAGCAGGAAGGCAGCTCAGCAGCTCACAAAGGTGGTACTTGAGGCATAACTGAAGGGATACAGCTCTGAGATGATGCCTGGCATTTCTAACTTGCCCAGCCAAATGATTGCTGGATTCAAGAATTCTCAGTTTTAAATACATTCAATCCTTGAGAGGAACTTGAAACAGCTGAAGGGTTCAGGGCAAGGATTCCAGGCAGAATTCTCTGTACTTCCAGTGGCCCATCATGTCTGTGTGTGTCCCCAGGCCATGCTGAGGAGCAGCCAGCCCCTGACAGGCACCAACGGGCGGCGCTGCAAGGAGGACGAGAAGCTGATCAACGCCACGCTGCGCTCCGGCCGGCGCGGCTTCGTCATCGACACGCGGCCTCTGCCTGTGGCCCAGCAGGCCAGGGCCAAGGGAGGGGGCTTTGAGCAGGAGGTCCACTACCCCCAGTGGAGGAGGATCCACAAGTATATTGAGAGGTGGGTGAAAGCAGGCTCTGGCAGCACTGGCAGTGTGGACACTAGGCAAAATCTGCCAGGCCTTTTTCTCAGGCAGTGAAACTTTCTCAGCTCCAGCCAGGATTTTTCCCAGGCTAGAGCCTTCTCCTTTACTGTAAACATAAGAGAAAGAATCATAACAGAGATAAACACCTGCAAGGTCCATGGGAAAGCCTGGGACAAGAGGTGTCTCTTTCTCTGACCAATGAACTGTATTTTGTTTTGCACCAACTGCCTTATTTAAGGCAATGGCTTCTTTTAATAAATTGCTCTTTCTTGCTCTTTCCTGCACCAAGCAAGAGAGTGTCTTGTTGCTGTGTTTTCTTGCCACTCTGTAACCCTTCCACAGCAACATGGCAGAGCAGTGATACCTCCACGAGGCGTTTCCTCATGGAAGAAGAGTTTGTCTATCCTGGTTCCAAGAGGATTGTGGTGCTTCTGTGGCAAAACCAGGATATGTGGATGATAAAGGGATTTTTGGTTTGGTCCTTGTTCTGAGCAAATTGCTGCAGGTTTCAGCCATCAGTTATATCCTGTGCTGTTTCTTTTCCTGACCATCTTCAGCCACACTCCAGCTTTCCTGTGTTTCCCTTTGCACAGGAAGGAGCAGGTACCTTGCCAAAAAACTTCTGCAGGGGAGAGTTTGTTCTGTGACTGTCACACTCCTCTTATCCAGAGGATTTGTCCAGAGAGACTGTGGCTGCCCCATCCCTGGAAGTGTCCAAGACCAGGTTGGACAGGGCTTGGAGCAGCCTGGGATAGTGGAAGGTGTCCCTGCCCATGGCAGGGGTTGGAATGAGATGAGCTTTAAGTTTCCTTCCAACCCAAACCATCCCATGACTCTGTGATCCAGTGCTTTTCTCTGGACACCTAATATTGTTCAGTCATTTGGTGACAAGTTACTAAATAAAACAGACTTTTAGTCTGGCTTTGTTCAATTTCTCTTAAAGCCTTAATTTTGGGGAATCGTTCTACAGAGGCATGCAGTAATGTTACTGGAGCTGTAGGCCAGCTCTTGAGCAGTTAAATAAAGAATTTTCTGGCAAATACTTGAAATGTTTGGTTTTGCTTCTAAAGATTTTATGTGAACTTACATTTTTAAAGCATCAGAGAGAGAGGAATGAATAAGCACAATATACAAACACTAAATAATCCATTTCCTCATTCTTATATTACTTCTTATGCTTTCAACAATGTTTTTCCTTTTCCCAAAGGTTTAATATCCTGCAGGAGAGCTTCATCAAGCTGGTGGAGGCTTGCAATGACCAGTCACACAACATGGACCGCTGGCTCAGTAAACTGGAAGCTTCCAACTGGCTCACTCACATCAAGGAGCTGCTGACTGCAGCTTGCCTGGCTGCTCAGTGCATTGACAGGTAAATCTCCTGCAGGAAGCCTTGGGCTGCTCATCCACTGGTTACTGATTGCTCATTAAATACCTCTGGCAGTATCAATAGCTGCCCACCGTGGTCTGGCTCACTTGTAGCCATGGAAGATTGTGTTTCTTCACAGTGAAGGAATGTTCCTCCAATAAATCAGGAGGAGGGAGGAAATCTCAGCTAAGAAAAGGTTTTGGATCATGTGTTTAAGGTATATTCCTGTGCCTGTTGCAGCCAAGCTAATTTAAGGAGTTTTATTGAAGGTTTGGATTAAAATGAGTCCATCTGCCATGCTGTTTGATGGCCTGGAAAAGGGGACACAGATGTCTTTTTATTTTTTTAGAAGTCTTTTTTCTTTTCACCCACAAATTTGCAATACCACCCCTCACTTCCAGAGGTTAAAACAATGTCATCTCCTTGTTTTCTCCAGGAATTGGTCCAATGTTTTTCCTCTCTTATTTTTTTTATCCCCACAGCTCTATCCAGACAATCCTGCTCATCCCTTCTAAGTGCTTGTGACCTGTTTTAACCTGACAATTCTTTCACAAATGCTGCTGACTCAGCACACTCATCTCATACTTCAGACTGTCAGTGCTTGCTGTCAAGTGCCAGGGTTTGTAAGGCCACATGTAGGAATCTAAATTGCTTTATCTGTGGCTCTGGGTGGGAAAAGCCTGTCCCAAAATTTAGGGAAAACTTGACTTTTCATAGGAGCTGGGGAATGTGTTCTGCAGCTGAAATGCAGGCTCAGTGGTGAATCAGCACTGCTGCATTAAAATGGGAGCTCTGTGCTTTTTAAAAGCTCTGATAGTGCTGCTTTCATTACTGGCTGTGCCAGGAAAGGATTGCTCTGGATCAATAGTTTTATCTGAAATTCTTTCCTGCAAGCATGTAATGGGAAAGATCAGTGATGAAACCCTTCTGGCTTGTTGGGACAGTGGCTGATTTCATAATTCTTAACCTCAGCTTTGCTTTTTGTGTTTACCTGGAGCCATGGCAGGTCAGTTCCAGGTGCCTGAGGTCAGAGCCTGGAGGTCAGAGCTGGGCTGATAAGGAGAGTTCTGTTGTATTTTCCATGGGGAGGGAATGGCTGAGACAGATCTTTCTGCATCTTAAAAGCCTGAAAGATAAAAGGGGGAAATAGTGGGGGAAAATCAGTGTAGAGAAAGGTAAAGATTAGGTAGGGAAGGAAGGTTTAGATTAAATATTAGGGAGAAACTCTGTATTAAAAACTCTGTATTAGTGGTCAGGCCCTAGGACAGCGTGCCCAGAGAAGCTGTGGCTGCCCCTGGATCCCTGCAAGTGTCCAAGGCCAGGCTGGATGGGACTTGGAGCACCCTGGGACAGTGGCAGGGGTGGAATGGGGTGAGTTGGACATCCAAGCTGTAACTCAAAGGGATGCTAATCCCAAAGAGTGAGAACCACATGGGAGATCTCACTGTGCACCTTCTGTCAGTGTGGGAAAGGATCTGGAGTCCCAGAGTGCCTTTAGTGATGCAGAGCTCAGGTCACTGTTGATGAGTATCCAGGTGAGATCCTTGTGGGATCCATGTGGGATGGGGCTGCAGTGGTGATAAAGAGCCAGCAAAACCTCAACACTGTCAGCACTGGTGTCCATGGCATGTAATGGCATCCCCTGGGAGGGTTCTGCTCATTCACACTCTTATCCCTTCCCACCTTTTCCTTTCCCAGGGAAAGTGCTTCAGTGTTGGTCCATGGCAGTGAAGGAACTGACTCCACACTCCAGGTCACTTCCCTGGCACAGATCATCCTGGATCCAAGGTGCAGGACCATCCATGGCTTCGAGGCTCTTGTAGTGAGGGAGTGGCTGCAGGTGAGAAATGCCCTGGACGGAGCAACAACCAGTTCCAGAGACACTGGGGTTGGGAAATAGCCTGAGAGGCAGCCAGCAGGTTGGGGCTTGTTGCAGCCCTGCTGAGTGTGAGTGTCCTTTGTCCTAAAGGGCAGCATCATTACCTGAGTCATTTGTCCTCTGGCATCCTGGGGCCTCTGCCTCTCATTGATTTTGGGGAACTGCCTGTTTTGTGTGCTCTGGGTGAGCATCTCTTATCAGGAATGGTTTGGGTTGGAAAGGACCTTAAAGCTCCTCTCATTCCAACCTCCTGCCATGGGCTGGGACACATTCCACTGAACCAGGTTTCATCTCTTCCATGTCATTAGAGAAAAGTGTTCAGACCAAACCACAAAACCTGAGTTGTGCTCTTTGTACCTTGGCAGTCTGGTCCTCCAGTGCACCCACCCCAGCTTGTTCCTGCTCACATTCTCTGATCAAACACAGCCTGAGAAAGGCAGGGAAATCAGTCATAGAATCACAGAACCATTTAGGTTGGGAAATACATTTAAAATTGTAAAGTCCAACTGTGTCCCAGCCACCACTCATCTATGTCCCCAAGTGCCACATCCATGTGGCTTTTTAATGCTTCCAGTGATAGGGACTCCACCATTGCCATGGAGAGCTGTGCCAGAGCTGAACAGCCCTTTCCACTAAGAAATTTTCCCTAAAATCCAATCTAAACATCCCCTGGTGCAGCTTGAAGCTGTTCCCTCTCCTCCTGTCCCTGTTCACTGGAGCAGAGCCTGGCGCCCCTGGCTGTCCCCTCCTGTCAGGGAGTTGTGCAGAGCCACCAGGTTCCCCCTGAGCCTCCTTTTCTCCAGTCTGAGCCCCTTTCCAGCTCCCTCAGCCTCTCCTGGTGCTCCATCCCCTCAATGTCCCTCTTGTCAGGAGGGGCCCAAAACTGAATCCCATATCTGAGGTGCCCCAGCAGTGCCAGCAGAGGGATAATGGTTTCTAGCAGCTGGGTCCTGGCTCCCTGAGCAGTTGCATGGGCAGAACTTGCTGTGAGGTGCTTTTCCCACATCCTCCCCTCCCATGTGATGCTGTCCCTGATTCCCTCCAGGCTGGCCACCCTTTCCAGCAGCGCTGTGCCCAGTCAGCCTATTCCAACAGCAAGCAGAAGTGGGAGGCCCCAGTGTTCCTGCTCTTCCTGGAATGTGTGTGGCAGATCCACAGGCAGTTCCCCTGCTCCTTCGAGTTCAACGAGCAGTTCCTCATCATGCTCTTCGAGCACGCCTACGCCTCCCAGTTTGGCACTTTCCTGGGCAACAACGAGAATGAAAGGTTGGTAAGGATGCTGCACTTGAATCCTTCAAGTGTTGGGCTGAATTTGATTAAAAGAAGGTCCCAGAATCATGGAATGGTTTGGGTTGGAAGAAATCTGTAAGATCATCTTGTTCCAACCTCCTGCTGTGGGCAGGGACACCTTCCTCTCTCCCAAACACAAACCCCACAGACTCCATCCAGCCTGGCCAAAAATCTCCACCCATCACCAGGTTATTTAGCTTCTCACACAGAAACTCTTCCATAAAAGAGTAACCAGCTGGAGTTGGATGTGAGTCACAGCTGTGGGAAGCAGACTTGTCCATGCAAGCCTGGAGGAGGAGGAGGTTGAGGCAGGCAAAGGTCACAGCTGACAGTTCTGTCCCTCACCTCAAGCTGACTCTGTAGCCTGGTGGTCCTGAGACCTCTGGGAGCAGAAACAGGGTGAAGGACTGGAGCTGCCCACAGCTGCCAAGGAGGTTTGGATTCCTGTTTGGAGCTTCTGCCCTCAGGATTCCTGGCTCCAGTAAGGTTGAGGATCTCCTTCTGGACTGAAGGCCACTGGACAGGAAGGGAAAAACAGAAGTGATACTCCAGAGAAAGAAGGCAATTTAAAGCTTCCTGTAAACCTCTGTCCTTAAAGTAATCTGGGCTTAGAAGAGACTCTGCTGCCTTCTGCAGGGCTGCTGAACCAGTCATCTGCAAAACCAAGTTAGACTTGAAACCAATAAGCTGAAATTTGGAGGAGTATTGAATGTTATGTGTAATAACCTGCCTGTCACATCTGAGCACATCAGCCTGGGAGCACAGACAGGGCTGCAGTCTGATGTTAAGCTTGTGCTGTCTGAAGCACTCACAGGAGTGGTGAATCTCCTGCCTGGCTGGCAGTTCAATTTGCCAGTGCAGGCAGAATGAGATTTGCTGGAATCTGAGGCACAGGGATCCCTGTAACTGGAGGTGGGATTGCCCCAGGAAAGCAGCACTGCTTGCTCTGTGTGCTCAGTTCCTTCCTGCCACCAGAGGGACCTGTCAGACATGGTCACTCCAGCAGTAAAACTGCTTTGATGTGCTTGATAATTCCATTTCCATCCTTCCCTGGTGCAGCCCTGCCCCACCTTCCAGCTGTACCTTAAGACAGGAGCCTGATCCCTTTCCAAACCTGGCACTCAAACCACAGTAAGGGGTGACTGATTCTCCACCTGGGCAGCAGGCAGCCAACCTACAAGTGTTATTTCCCCATCTTCTATTCAAAACTAATTGTAATCAGCCAGGCTGAGTAAATTGATTTAGGTTTACACCCTGTTCCATGATGGTGAAGGGATTAACTTGAATTATCTGGGGGAGTAGCACATGGAAAACTTTGTGAACTTGTCTGTGTGGTTCTAACAAGCCTTACAGATCCAAGTGTATAAAACTGACTTTTCCTGTGCGTTTCTTAGGGCTAAACTGAAGCTGCCTCAGAAGACCATGTCCCTGTGGTCCTGGGTGAACAGGCCTGAAGAGCTGAGCAGGTTCCAGAACCCTCTTTATGAGGCCAACAGCCTTGTCATCTGGCCCTCTGTGGCCCCACAGAGCCTGCAGCTCTGGGAAGGTGAGCCAGGTTTGCTTTCCTTGTTGCAGGCAATATCTCTTTTGTGATTTTTTTTTTTTGTCAGACATCATTGCTGACCAGTCTGGAGAATCCATGTGCAGTGGGTTCCCTGCTGCAGAAACTTTCCCCATCCCATGGGTGCTGCAGAGTTATGACAGTGACACGAGCAGGCTGTCATGGCAGGGTGGTGACTGAAAATGGAGTGGTCTGATAAGTGTAGAAGGAAAAAAGGAATGAACCCCCTCATTTTTCATTGTTATTAACCTTGTTTAATAGGATGGTGAGCTTGGAGAGGAGTGGGGGAAACCATTTAGGGTGGAGAGAAAGGGAAGAAAATGTGAGCTGTGTGCTGAGAGCTGCTTCATGAATTCCTCCTTATTTCAAGGACCCTTTGTGACCTGAGTGTCTCTGGCCTTCCAGGTATCTTCCTGAGGTGGAACAGGCCTTCCAAATTCCTGGAGGAGGCTGAAGTAGAAAGGATCAACATCATCAAGTACAACAAGGAGCTGCAGGCCAAGGTGAACGCGCTGAGACGGCAGCTGGCGGAGATGGAGGCGGATGAGGAGGGTCGGGAGGAGCCCTGAGCTGGGCTGTGCCCTGAGCTGGGCTGTGCCCTGAGCTGGGCTTTGCCTCAGGCATTTGCCCTGAGCTGGGCTGTGCCCTGAGCTGGGCTTTGCCTCAGGCCTTTGCCCTGAGCTGGGCTGTGCCCTGAGCTGGGCTTTGCCTCAGGCCTGTGCCCTGAGCTGGGCTTTGCCTCAGGCATTTGCCCTGAGCTGGGCTTTGCCTCAGGCTTTTGCCCTGAGCTGGGCTTTGCCTCAGGCCTTTGCTTTGCCCTTCACCTCGAGGAAGAAACACGGCAAGTGCATGTTCTGCTGAGCCCTTGGGTACAGCTGACCCTCCCACTGCTGAACCCTTCACTCCATGAACCTCCCTGCTTTGTGGGGAGGGGTTTTTGTTTTGTTTACAGAAGACACAGCTGGGCACAATGTCCCCTCTTGGCAGCTTTTCTGTCTCAGAATTGGGTACAGTGTCAGCAGGAGCTGGAACTCTTTACCTCCAATTGTGTGGATGACTAGGATGGGCCAAGAGATGGATGTCTCCAAGTTATTTTGGACTTTTTCTGGTTTTGTTGAACACTCACAGGATTCAAATACAGAGTTCTATATAGATAGGTAAAGGCATTTTGTCTGGAAGCACCTTTTCTCTCCAAGAGTAGGTAAGGCAGCTTAGTTCTTTAATTTCCTAGGTAATCTGGAAATGGTTAAAATCAAATTACAGGTGGTGCCAGCCTGCACAGTACTCTCAGTAGCTTTCACATCTCACACTTGGGTTTTTGTGTTCAGCATTGGCTCAGGAGCAGGAAGTTAAACACCAAACCAGAGCAAGACATTTCAGTGCAATACAGAATTGAAGGAGGGATTCTGCTGCTAATGTTTAAGCCATGACCTTCACATGGAACTGTCCCTCTTGTACAAGGATCTCCTAAGGAGGATCAAACTTTTTTTAATTCTGCCTGGAAAACAGAAAGGTTTAACAGTTGCTGGGGGTGTTCACTTGCAGAACAGGGCTCAGAGCTGTCCTTTAAACCAGAGCCAAGCTGCCTTCTTAGAAATTCCACCCCCCCTGGCTGGGTTTGGACACCTGGCCAGGTTCACAGCCTTGCCAGGGTGCAAGAGCAGCACTTCATTTACAGCTCAACAAAACACTGATGTGGCACCTGATGTGCTTTTCCTATTTGTGCTCTTATGCCCATCTTGTCAAACCTCAAAAGCAGAAGCTGGAAGTTCAGGTGACCTCACAGATCTGCTGCAGATGAAGGGGCCATCACACTACAGAAAAATATTAAAAGTTTAGATGATTTGTAGCTGCTAAAACTGCTTAAAGACTTTAGGGATAAGGTTCAGTCTCATTTAACTTTGTATTTTGTAGCTGCTCTTTCAGTTTCTGTGACTTCAATTTGCTTTGTATAAAATCAGAGTTCTCTCTTGTGATTTTTTTTTTTTCTCCTTTAAAAAGACAGGTAGGGGTAGGTCTGAAATACTCCCTGAGGCATTGTTTCAGCTTGATTCCATGGGTAGCTCCACAGGACTGGGAAAAGTTGATTTAACAGCAGCACATGTGGCTGGGATTATCCAGAAAAGAGCTTCTTGTTAGCCTGGTTCTGCTGGAGTGAACAGAGCTGAACTAGGTCAGTGGTGGGATCCCTCTGGAAACTGCTGAGCTTCCAGGTTTATAGAATGAAGCTGCCTTTATTTAAAATCCACTTCACATAGCTTTGTGTGAAAATGCAGGATCTGTAGTGTAGAAGTAGCTGGGCAGGAACCTGCAAAAATCATGTAGCCACTAAATACAGTCTAAGAGAATTCTATGACAAAAGAAATTATATAAAATTATGTGATAGTGGTCAAGTGCTACCTTAATGACTTTTGTTCAGTCCTTATTTCCTTAATTATTTCCTTCTTGCCTAAGCTAAACTTAGCCCTGAAGTCCTCTGGCTTAAAAAATAACACAATCCCTTTTAAAGCATTGCTCACTTAAGGCAGAAGAGATCCCCCTGCTTGCAATGCCAATTTCTTTGTAGGTTTGGAGCCTTGTTCCCTAAATGCAGTCTGACACAGGGAATGCTTTCAGGGTGGCTGGGGATCTGTTCTGCATGACAGGGGAGGCAGAATTGGGCTGTTCCCTCCTCCAAACCCACAGATTCTTCTGGGCATGTTGCTCACATGAGCCCTTAAAATGATTGTTCACCCTTTGAAAGGATGTCTGGGATCTGCACCTGCCTGGGGGGTGTTTCCTGACCCCATTCAGAGTTCCTCCATCTGAAACCCATTATCCCCAGCCAGATGGGAAGGATTCAGAAGGCACTATTTTCCCTGTAATAGACTATACATAAAACACTCCTAAAGGTTATGCAATTCCCTAACACAGTAATTATAGATTGAGCTAAATAATAGAGAAGCAGAGAGGGTTTTTTTGGAGCTAATTGCCTGGCTGCTCTAGCCTCTCCTGCAAACTGCAGGCATCCAAGGAAATTGGGAAACCAGCTGTGACAGCCAACAAAAGGCAGCACATTCCCTCTGAGCTGGCATCAATTTCAGCCTCCACTTGTGTTGAATCCACACCCAGGTGCTTGGGAACGTGGATCCTGGGAATGTGGATCTGGGAATGTGGATCTGGGAATGTGGATCTGGGAATGTGCCTTCCTGTGGCAGTGCTGGTGTCCTAAGCAGTTTATTCCACAGCTCCTGGGCCCTGCAGCAGCTTGTCCCTCTGGGAGGCTGGCAGGAGGGGCAGGATTTGTGGTGCTGTAGGCTCTCCTGGGACAGGAGCTGTGCTGCCACGCTGCTGCCACATTCCCTTTGAGCTGCCCCATTCCCAGTCCAGGCTCCAGCTTCACCCCAGATCATTCCCCTTCTTTGCTTTGCTGCTTGCCTCCCCTGTTCAATCACACTTTGCATATCAGTCATGGGTTTGCTCCCTGCCCTGTGACAGCACATTTGCAGATTCCCTGTGTCTTCCTGAGCTGGCTGCTCCCTGTGCCACTGCCTTACACCCCCACTGCCACCCCACTCCTGCTCTTTTGCACACCCTCTGTGTAACAAGCTGGACACTAAAAGCCCCATCTCCAAATTTTGGGGCCAACCCACGAGGACAGTCTGCCATTTACCAAAAAAAAGAAGGGAAAAGGAGCTACCTTGCACAGTTTTCATAAGGGAAATATGAAATATGTACCTTCAATATTTTGATTGTATCGATTAACTCTTGAATGTGGCGCTGGTGACGTGCACTGTTGTCCCTGTTGCATAGGATCTGATTTCAGACTGCACTGTAGAGCATTTTTGGTGTCTCATGTGTGCTTTGCTGAAGCCTTGGGCTGTGCTGTGGTTGTCTGAGGGGTGAGGTTTCTCCCAGCACTGCCTGTTTTGTCACAGCAGCACTGTGTGACATGAGCTGTGTCTGTTCCCTACTGCCCGTGCCAGCTGCTGGCCCAACATCTGGAACTGCTCTCTGCACTTGGCTGCTGCATCAGTCTTGACTTTTTTTTTATTTTCCTGTATAATTTGAAATGCCAGGGCTGGGAGTTGTGTGCTGGTATGAGGTGTTTGCTGTCTGTGTGCAGAATCCCAGCTGCTGCAGCGTGGAACTTCTTACAACAACAAAAAAGTAACAAATCTGAGGAAAAGGAAGGTGATGGCTCAAGCTTCAGCCATTTGGGGGGAACAAAGCAGATACAAAGTGGCTGTAAACTTTGCTGTAGATATGTTGAAAGCATAGTAGATGTGTCTGTTTAAATTAAAACCATGAAGACTAAAAAGTTCTTTAATTACACTGCTGAATTTTCTTTATTGTTGTGTGCTTTGCTTCCCACAGGAGGGATGTGGGTGGGTGTGACTTGGATTAAGCTTTTGCTTGAAATTTTAACTTTTTCAGCTGAATTGTGTTTTATTTTACACCCTGTGATGGTGGAGGGGTGAGGAAAGGAGAAGGGCTGTGAGGGGCTTGCAGAGCTCTGCTCCAATGGCTGTGGGCCTTGGACAGCATGATGGATAAACAGTTTGATTAGCCAAGGTTTTATCCTGGTACTGATCTCTCCAAAGGAAGAAGGGCAGGAATGTTCACAGGGAGAGGGGTTTGGAGCAAAGCAAAGCCTTGCAAGAGGGTGGGTGGTGAATGGACAATGGTTTTAAACAAATCCAGGAGAGATTTAGATAAGATATTAAGAACAAATTCTTCCCTGTGAGGGTGGGGAGGCCCTGGCACAGGGTGCCCTGAGGAGCTTCCCCTGGATCTCTGGGAGTGTCCAAAGCCAGGCTGGAGCAACGTGGGATAGTGGAAGGTGTCCCTGCCCATGGCAGGGGTGGAATGGGAGCTTCAAGGTCCCTTCCAACCCATCCCAACCCATCCTGAGACTCTGCAGTCCATCAGTGGCTGAGGTCACAGTTTCCTGTTGGTTTTAAGGCAGGGAGGGCACTGATGGCAGGGGAAGGAACACAAAAAGGACAAACAGCTCCTGGGAAATGGAGGCTGGAGCTGTGGGAACTCCTGGATCTCTCCTGGATCTCTGGTGAGTCAGGAGGCTGCAGCTACTGGGCTGTCTGTGTCCCTGTGGCATCACAGGTCTCTGCAGCTGCTGGGGAAGGTGATGAGATTTTGTGGCTTTTGGGCTTGCAGCAGATGGAGGCTGGGGGTGTTTGTGCTGCCCATGAGATAACACAGAGATGGGTGCTGAAGGTTTTGATGAGAGAAGATTGATACTCAGCCACTATTTGTGCCAAAAGTCCCAGCTGAAACAGAGTAGGTCTGTTTTAAAATACTTTCAGCAGTGATCAGGGAGTCTGATTTGGGTTAAATTTGATTTTTGGGTGGGGGGAAAGAAAGAATCATAGAATGGTTTGGGTTGGAATGGACCTTAAAGCTCATTCAGTTCCATTTCTGCCATGGCAAGGGCACCTTCCATTATCCCAGGCTGCTCCAAGCCTGACCTTGGACACTTCCAGGGATGGGGAATCCATCTGAACAAGTGCTGAAATCTTTCCTTGAGTCCGTGGATTTTTCTCTTGGAAATCCCAAGCTTTTTGCTCAGTGCCATTGTAGGAGTCTCTTCCACACTGCCCATTTTTCCCTGAGCAGTGAGAGGGGGAGCAATGAGGAGGAATTCCCTGGATGGAACTGGGGATGCTGGGATGTGCTGGGCTGTACTGGGCTGCTCACAGCTTCCCCTGCCAAGGAAATGTCACCACAAGCCCCTGGCATTTGTCTTTCAGAGCTGAGCTGATGACCCTCTGATGTTCCCTTGGGAGGGTGTTGTTGATGGCTTTGGATCTTTATCTGATGCTGCAGATCAGCTCATGGAGGTTTTGCTCTTAAAGCTCCAAATCTGCTCCCTCAGGATCTTAAAATCCTGGCAGACACCCTGGGCACTGCACAGATGTAGTTACACCACTAAAAACCACAGTGCAGTCACTAAAATCATGGTTTTTATAGCTTGGCCAGTTGCTTGTCACCATTTACAAGACCAGTTTGCACATCCCAGTTGGTACTGGTTCTGTCTGGGGGATGGTTTCAGGTTTGAAAGGTGTAGCCTGTGTGAAGGAAAGAGGCTCCTTTGGCAAGTGGCTCACTCAAAGGTACAAGAGATAAAGGAAATCTGCTTCCTGCTGTTCTTCCCTGACATGGAAAACATTTGTTGGGATGCCCCAGCAAGGTAAGTGCAGCATTTCTACAGGGAATTTTCTGGGTTTGGCTTGTAAGTTCTTGATGGAACAAAATAAAACCTTTATGGCAGGAATAAAAGTTCCAGTGTTTGGGTTGGTTCATTTTCTTTTTTTTTTTTTTTTTTTTTTAGCAGAAAACTACTTGGGTTCTCTGTACTGTGCTCCATTTTTGGGGGTCCAACTTGAACACTTCCAGAGATGGGCCAGACATCCATCAGTTATTTTGGGGACACAGCAGCAATTTGTACTACACTGGGGTAAACACAGGGCTCTGCTTTCTACATCTCCCTCAGGGAATAAAAACAAAAAAAACCCACAAACCTGTGCCTCACTGGGAAACAGATTTTCTTCCAGAGATCCTTAAAGGACACTTGTGCAACATGAAGCACATGGAGTGTCCTGGCTGTGCTGCCAGCAGTTGGCAATGCTGTGGTTTCACAATGGGGGAGGCTGTGGCAATCCCGAGTTAAAATTCTGTTCTGCTCTCCTCCAGCTCTTTTTCCTCCTCACTTGTGCTGGTCCAGCTGTCTGTGATTCCACGTGGCATTGGAGAAATGTGTGGAAAAGTGACACAGCCAGGAGGGAAGAGCCCTGCAGGCTGAGTCAGCATCTGGGGTGTTACATGTGGCATCGAGGCTTGGAGTAAATGAACTCCCAGGGAGGATTTGTGAGGTGAAAACCCACATGGAGCAGCTGGAGAGAGTCCAGAGGAAACCATGGAACTGCTCCTAAGGCTGGAGCCAGGCTGGGAGAGCTGGGGGGGCTCAGTGGAGAAGAGAAGGATCCAGGGAGAGCTCAGAGCCCCTTGCAGAGCCTGAAGGGGCTCCAGGAGAGCTGGAGAGGGACTGGGGACAAGGGATGGAGGGACAGGACACAGGGAATGGCTCCCACTGCCAGAGGATGGGATGGATGGGATTTTGGGCAGGAATTGTTCCTCCAGGGGGTGGGGAGGCCCTGAGGGTGCCCAGAGAAGCTGTGAGCTAGAAGAGAGCAGACCCAACCTTGATCCACTGCCACCTTACAGGAACCCTGCACTGGGCACCACTGGGATTGTCAGAGGGACTAAAGGCAGCTGCTCTGCCCCAATCCCACACTGGGGGCAGAGCCTTGTCCCTGCAGAGCAGGGAGCCAAGGGGACAGCACATCCCTGGTGTGTCCTACAGGCTGGGAAGAGCCCCTGAGCTCTCCAGGCAGGGTGGGGGGTGAGGGTTTGCAGGCTCAGCAGGGCAGAGGGCACAAAACCCTCATGTGTGGGAGGGGGTGGGAGGGAAATCGAGCCCCAGGCTCTGGGAGAGGCTGCAGCAGAAAGCCTTGAAGGAGCAGCACTTCTGGATGTGGATCCAGGGCAAGGGAGAGAAGGAAGCAGTGGTGGAGAGGAGGGACAGGGACAAGAACACTGGTGCAGCCCCTGGATCCATGGCACCGTGCTGCCTCTGAGAGGAGGGATGTTGGAGTGTCTCCTGCTTTCTTCCCCTTGACTCCTATTTCCAATATTCCTAAATTAACCTGTTTCTGGACTTCAGGCTGGCTTTTCATGTTTGCAGTCCTCTGGACAAAGATTTATGTTTAAAAAATACCCAAAATCAGGCAACGAACCAACTCACAAAACCTTAAAATCCAGATAACGTGAAAAATCCAGAACATACAAACTCCTCAGTAGCCTGTGACTCTCCCTCTCTCCCTGGAGCACTTTTGGGGGCTTCTGTTGACACACATGGAGATTCTGTGAGCAGGATTGGAACAGGCTGCCCAGGGAAGTAGTGGAATTATCACCCTTGGAAGTATTCCAAAGGTGTGTGGATGTGACACTTGGGGACATGGTTTAGTGATGGATTTGACAGTGCTGGGGAACAGTTGGACTTGATGATCTTAAAGGACTTTTCCAACAGAAATAATTTCAGGACACACACAGGTGAGGACTGTCACAGAATCACAGAATGGCTTGGGCAGGAAGGGACAATAAAGATCATCCCATTCCACCCCCTGCCATGGACAGGGACACCTTCCACTATCCCAGGGTGCTCCAAGCACTGCCCAGCCTGACCTGGTGAGCTGCAAGTCTGTGCTGCCCACAGAGAGACACTCAAGGTGTCCTTGCTGCCCAGGGGGTTCATCAGGTGGGAGTTCCAGCCTCAGCTGTTGTTGGAATGAACCTCCACACTGCTCAGTTGCCATCATCCCACTGGGGAGGAGTTTTCTCCCCTTTTGGATTTTCTGCCTTCCCATGCTGATGTTTTTCCTCTTGTCCCCTTGCTGCTGCTATCACAGCCTGCCACCCCAGCCTCTGTCCTCTGTTTTCCCTTTCTTATCTCCCAGGGCTCTGTGCTCTTTCTCACAAGCTGGCAGCCTCCTCAGCTCAGGGAGGGTTTTCCAGCTGGGCTGGATCTGGGAGACCTTGGATTGCAGCTGGAGGATCAGGGAGTTCAGGGCCAGCTTTGCTGGATGTTCCATTTTGCTGATTTTGTGCCTTTTTAGTGCTCCAGGTGCTTGGCTCAGTGCTGGAGGAGGGAACTGGTTTGTGGAATCAATCCTGCTTCTGTCAGTGTGGGGGCTCTGCCATCCTGGAGCAATCTGGGTCTGGGAGAGAGCTTTACTTTGTGTCCAGGGAAGGGAACAGAGCTGGGAAAGGGCTGGAGCACCAGGAGAGGCTGAGGGAGCTGGAAAGGGGCTCAGCTGAAGAAAAGGAGGCTCAGGGGGAACCTTGTGGCTCTGCACAACTCCCTGACAGGAGGGGACAGACAGGGGAGTCAGGATCTGCTCCCAGAGAACAAGGAGAGGGAACAGCCTCAAGTTGCACCAGGGGAGGTTCAGGATGGACATCAGCAGGAATTTCTCCATGGAAAGGGTGGTCAGACACTGGCAGGGGCTGCCCAGGGAGGTTTGGAGTGCCCATCCCTGGAGGTGCCCAAGGAATGGCTGGAGGTGGCACTCAGAGCTCTGGGCTGGGGACAAGGTGGGGCCAGTCACAGGTTGGACTCAATGATCCTGGATGCCTTTTCCAGCCTAAATAATTCTGTGATTTACATTGAGTCCCGTGATCAGATACAGTGAAACCACCAGTGCTCCCCTTCCTGAGCAGAAAAATCCCTTTTGCTCAACTTCTCCTCTATGTCAGTGCTCTGGGAAGAGCAGGATCTTCTTTTGTTCCCTCTGCAGAACTCCAGGTGAGCTCTGCTTGCCCTCCCTGCAGGGCTGGACCCACAGTGCCCTTGTGAGAGCAGCCATGGAGCCATGCTGGAGGCTCTTGCTTTCCTTCCATTTGGTGCAGACTCCTCAGACTGGAGCAGGGCTTGCTGAGGTCATGCCATGATCCAGGTCTGAGGTTCACTGGCATGGAGGCACAGGATGGGTGAGGCTGGGAAGGACCACAGAAACTATTTCACTGTAAGAAATTCCTCCCTGGGAGGGTGGTGAAACCCTGGCAGAGGTTTCCCAGAGAAGCTGTGGCTGCCCCTGGATCCCTGGAAGTGTCCAAGGCCAGGCTGGATGGGTTTGGGACAACCTGGGATGGTGGAAGTTGTTTCTGCCCATGGCAGGGGTGGAGTGAGATGATCTTCAAGGTCCATTCCAACCCAAACCCTTCCATGACTCTGATCTGGCTGCTGGTGGCTTTGAGACACCACACAGGGTTCAATGACCCTTGAATTTGTCCCTTTTTCGGAAGCTCCTGCTCAGTCTGTAGCAGGTGGATCAATTCTGCTGACGCTGCCTCCCTAGAGACTTTAAATGCGTTTTTTTTCCCAGGCTCTGCAGTGGAATAAGAGTGTTCTTTGTGTTTCTTTTCCTCCTGGAGCTTTCCCTCCTTTTCATGAGAGACATCTGCTCTGGTCAATGGTACTTAACAGGCCTTTCAAACTCAATTAGGCACTCGAGAGCCTCGAGAGCCAGGAGCTGTGAGTGCTCAGCTTCCCCAGCCAGCAAAGGATTTTCCCCTCTGCAGCTTCTGGAATATCACGATTTTTCAAGGTTTTTTTAATAACTGGCCATTTGTTAGTATCTGGAATGCTTGGAAATAACAGCCATTCCTGCTTTGTTTGCTCTCTGAATAATTTCATTCAGCACTTTTTAAGAGGGAGAAAACTAAAGCTAAAAAAAAAAGAAATAATCTCTGCCCCAACCCTGAACTGGCTCGAATCTTAGATCCACAAAAAATACCAGGGATTTTTGTTTTCTTTTTTTTTTAGGCTTGACAACAAAACCATTCCTGCATATGAAAGGGTGAAACCCGAGTGTGTGGAGGTGCACTCGGGGCACGGGGGGTTTGTGGGGTCTCCTCCTGCCCTGGGGCTGTGCCCAGGTCCCGCCCAGCCGGGCAGGAGGGATGGGATTAATCGCTGTCAGATGTGCTTGGCTCTGCCTCTCATCTCCAAGGCCAGGGATATCTCTGTGTGTGCACTGCAGAGCTGGATTTTGCTTAGCAGAGCTCTGGGAAAGGTTTTCCCCTCTCAGGAAATTGCTTTAATGTTCATCTTCGTCCTGAATGAAATGATGACCTAAATAATCTATATTTTTGTATGACTTTTATTTTTTTTTTTTTTCTTGATTTAGTTAAGCTCCTCTGAGTCTTTCCTGTGCCTTTAACAAAAGCATTTGAATATTTCAGGATTCCTTTTTGGGCTGCTGAGCTAAAGGTTCCAGCTCACTGAGCTGTGTGCTGGGATGTTTTACGTGTCACATTTTCATGCTCTGGGCACTTTCTCCAGAGCTCCAGGGGACACTGAGCTGAGCTGGCTTCATGCAGGCGTGTAAGGAGGACCAGGCTGGTCAGAACAAAGGCACCAGCACCTCCATGCTTGCTCCCCAGCATCCATAATCCGTGGATATTAAAGGAGAAAATGCAGGAGATGGAACCAGAGCAACCTGCTCTGGAGGGAGGTGTCCTGCCCATGGGTGAGCTCTAAGATCCTTCCCAAGCCAAACCATTCCAGGATTCCAGGGATTTCCCAGACTCCAGCACTTCTGATTTTGATTGAAGACAGAATTATTTAGGCAAAATCCCCTTTTTTGTCCCCAAGGACCATTTTTTCTTTGCTGAGATTGCTCTTTTTGCAGATGGAAAATTCCCAACCCGTGTGAGTTGGCAAGCTCTGGTTTTCAGCTAAAGCAGATGCTGATGTATGTTTATATCCTGCTCCAACAAAAACTGTGGATAAATCAGGAGCTGAAGGCAGGAGGCATTTCCCTTCCCCATTCCAACAGTGGGGGGCTGGGTGAAAAAATGTCAATTACAGTTCAGACTGCAGGAATATGACAGCAAAATTTAATAAAATATAATTCCAGCTCTCACCTGTTTCCTTCAGGGCACTTCCCTGCAAATTCAGGAAGAATTTTTTTCATGGAAAGGGTTTTTAAGCATTGGAAACATCCCTGCCCAGGGAGGTTTGGAGTCCCCAAATCTCTGGAGATACCCAAGGAATGACTGGATGTGGCACTCAGAGCTCTGGGCTGGTGACAAGGTGGTGATTGGTCACAGCTTGGACTCAATGATCCTTTTCCAACCTTAATGATTCTATGAAATTAAGAATGATCCAGAAAAGTTGACCTGCAGCACCCACTGCCTGAGAAATGCTGTGTGAGAAGGAGTAACCTGCCTTTATTTCAAGCAGAGGGCTGTTAAACTTCAAGAGCAAAGTCTGTAGCCTCATCATGTTAAATTACAGTGATTATCTAACAACACTGGATGGAAAATGGAATTCTCTACAGCCTTTGCTTCTCCCTGGTTTGTAACATGATGCCTTATTCCCTCCAGCAAAGGCAAGGAATTCTTAAACTGATTTTTCAGTCCTGCACAGCTGTGAGAGGCTGGGGAGGCTGTGGGAAAGGTGCTGCCTGTTCCTGGAAGCATCCAGAATGCTCCCAGCACTTGATAAATGACTTTACAGCTGTGGCAGCAGCTCTGTTTTGCAGAGGTGGCCAGTTTAGATTTCATTTTAAATTCATCTCAACTCCTCTGCCCCAAAGTGTCCCCCTGAGGTCTTCTGCCAAAAGTCAGCTTTATTTTAGAGTGGTTTGTTGAGGTTAATTGAAGAAAGCCCCTGGGGGATGAGAGGTTTAGTTCTGTGAGACCTTGCAGATTTCATGGGATGCATGGATATGTTTTAGCAAGCTCAGGTTGGGTCATTACATTCCTCAAGCCCAGTGAAATCTCTGGATCTTTAGGAATTACAGACTTCCAGTATCTAAAAGGGGCTCCAAGAAGACTGCAGAGGGACTTTGACAAGGCCATAGAGTGACAGGACAAGGGGGAATGGCCTTAAAATGAAAGAAGGGAGAATTAGATGAGATATTGGGGGGAAATGTTTGGCTGTGAGGCCCTGGAAAAGGTTTCTCAGAGAAGCTGTGGCTGCCCCTGGATCCCTGGAAATATTCAATGCCAGGCTGGATGGGGCTTGGAGCAACCTGGGGTAGTGGAAGGTGTCCCTGGCCGTGGCAGGGGGTGGAGCTGGATGGGTTTTAAGGTCTTTTCAAACCCAAATTATTCTGTGATCCCCACTGAGCAGTTGTGTCTCTGTTCCCTCATTTCACAGGGACAGAGCTCCTGACAGGGAAGCTTTATGTAACATTATCAGATGAAACCTGAGTCCTCTTCATAAACTATTTATTCTCCAGTGTCTCATTAACAAATGTGCTCAGTAAAGAGAATTGGGAAAGTGCTTTTTCACTGGTCACAGGGTTTTTCTTCTCCATCTTGTTCCTGGCAGAAAATGACCCTGATGATCATCACCTCCATTTCCCAGTGAACTCTTTTCTGTGGATTCAGTGTTTCAAGGCTGATTCCTGGTGTTCTATGGGTTTCCATCTCTTGAAGAGATAGAGGTGAATCACAGAATCACCCACAAGTATCCCTAAAGTCCAATTCCAGAGGAGGGTGGTGATCTTCCACTGCTCTTTGTGGTGTGCAATAACCTTGGTGTGAGGCTTTGTCTGGATTTTTAAACAGTTTGGTTTTCACAGAGTACATTCCTTAACCCTTATTTTGCAACATCTGCTCACCTCAGAGCCCTGAATGAGCTTGTTTCCACACGGGTTTGTTCTGTTCAGAAGGACACAGACCTTTGGGAAAGCAGGCCAGGATTTACAGGGCAGGGAAGGCTTAGGGAATGAACTCTCTCCTGCTGGCCTGAGAGTGTTTGATATGCTGCTCCTGCTTAGTCTGGTAACTCATCCTCCTCATTAGCTGCACTAATTATGCATCTTCTTTCCACAGCCTGCTTGAAATGAATCCCTGTGTGGAAACTCGTGCTGCCAGGGCCAGTAAGGAAGGAGGAAACATGGATTGTGTTTACACTCCAGACCCTGTAAGAGAATCCAGCTCTGCAATAGCAGCTGCTGAGGGTTTACAACATTTCCCTCCTGCCTTTGGTTCTGCCTGTGGTTACTCATGTTTGTGTCAGGGTGAATGGTTTGGGCTTTTTATGACCAAGCTGTGAAGGGCAGAAAAATTCCTTGGGTTGTTTCAGCTGAGAAATTCCATGTGGTATTCCCAATGTGTTCTAGGAGCCCTGATGGAAAACTGGGAAATCACAGACTGGTTTGGGTTGGGAAGACCTCAAAGCTCATCCAGTTCCAGCCCCTGCCATGGGCAGGGACACCTTCCAGGTGTCTCAGAGCCCTGTCCAACCTGGCCTTGTCAGCAAAAGAGAATTGGAATTCATTTTAAATTAGAGCACTGCCCCTTGTGAGCTCCCTGTATCCACTCCAAGGTATGAAATCCCTGCTTAGGGGCAAGTGACAACTCCTGTGTTTTCTTCAGCAGCATCAGGGCCTCTCTGCAGGCAGATGTCCATGAAGGGCAAAACCCAGGGTCTGATTTTTTCCTCAAAAATCCCCCCTTTCCATCATTGATCTGAAATCATTGTTATATTTGTGATGCAGCCTTCCTCCATTCTGTTTGCTGAGATGTGAGGCTGCAAGGCAGTGGATGAACAGGTAATAAAGAAAAGCCTTCAGGGAACAAAGGCAGCTGTTTCCTTCCCCAAAATAACAACGTGTCTGGGCTCCAGGAATTCCTCCTGGCTGGTTGCACTGCAGGCTGAGGCTTCTTGGGGATTGTGTAACCTCAGAACTGTATCCCTGACCTTTCTGTACATTCCCAGGATAAACAACTCCTTATTTTATGTCTTTACTGGAGAGGCAGCAAGCAAAGGGGAGAGGTTCAGGTGCTGAATCTGAAGAGGGGAGGTGTGTGAGCCTCTCTCCCTGCCCTGTGACAGGTTCCACTGAACACACATCTCTGCTGATGGCTCTTACCTAACCTGCTCCCAAATCTCACAAACTTCTCCCTCCCCAGGTGATCTTTTCCAGGACTTCCTTACAGCTAAAGGTTTGTCCTAAGGACTAATGTGGCCACTATTGGAGCACATGCCTTCAAGATTGATTTATTTTATTTTATTGATTTGGTTAATTTTATTTTTCTTGCTGTGATGATGGTGCTTCATTCTGAAAGATTGACCCCTTGTCCCCTTCAGCCTCTTCTCTTCTCTTCTCTTCTCTTCTCTTCTCTTCTCTTCTCTTCTCTTCTCTTCTCTTCTCTTCTCTTCTCTTCTCTTCTCTTCTCTTCTCTTCTCTTCTCTTCTCTTCTCTTCTCTTCTCTCCTCTCCTCTCCTCTCCTCTCCTCTCCTCTCCTCTCCTCTCCTCTCCTCTCCTCTCCTCTCCTCTCCTCTCCTCTCCTCTCCTCTCCTCTCCTCTCCTCTCCTCTCCTCTCCTCTCCTCTCCTCTCCTCTCCTCTCCTCTCCTCTCCTCTCCTCTCCTCTCCTCTCCTCTCCTCTCCTCTCCTCTCCTCTCCTCTCCTCTCCTCTCCTCTCCTCTCCTCTCCTCTCCTCTCCTCTCCTCTCCTCTCCTCTCCTCTCCTCTTCTCCTCCCCTTCTCTTCTTTTCTTCCCCTTTTTCCAATTTCTTTTCTTGTTTGTTTGTTTTTTGAAAACTCTTGCTGCTGTTCTTAAGTGTGTTTAAATCTGTCTTTAACACCTGGATATGCCCTGGTCTCATTGACAAGGTGGGGATTTGTGATCTTGAAGGTCTTTTCCAACCTTAATGATTCTGTGAGTGTAAAACCAATCACCATGAGGGTAGAAATTGAAATTGTGGATGTAAAGGAAACCAGATCCTTTATCTGCCATCAGTGCATGAACAGCATTGGGGTGTCTCCTGAGGGGAGATCATTGCAGGATTGCTGCCCTGTGGCCACAGAAAAAAATGTAAATTTTAAGAAAGCAGCAGCACAGAAGTACCTGGGGGGCACTGAGGGTTTGATCCTGGTCCATTATGGTGCAAGATGCCATAAGGTCCCTTTGCAGAGGGAAATTGGCTGCAGCCACTGCTGTCCCCAAGCTGTGAGCACCCAGTGGGAGTTAACCCTGCTGAGAGGTTCCTTTCAGGGTGGAACAGCCAGGTGGAAGATCCCACAAGCAAAGACTTCCCTCCTTCCCAGCCTACCTGGAGGGGGAACACCTGTGCTTTTGTGTTTTCCCTTTGCAGGAGCTCCCAGGGAGGGGAACGATGCCAGGGGAATGTGTTGAAAAGCAAGGCATCTGTTGCTCACACAGTGCTTTCACCCCTCATTAAAAAAAAATAAATCTAATTGAACCAAAGATCATCAAGTGCGTTCTTATAATTAAAAAGAACAACTTCTTCTAGATAAAATCTTCCTTTTTTTCCTTCTCCAAGCAGGCAGCACTGCAGTGTGACACACATGTTTGGGTGCAAAAGTGACACTTTCACTCAGGGAGGGAAGATGAGACCTGACTGTGATCAGTGTGAGGTTGTCCTGTGCTGCCAACACGATGTGACACCTCCCTGTGCCTGTGTCACATCTGCTGGGCATGACAAGAGTCAGGTCAAACCAGTTCAGCACCACAGGAAGATGCTTCTTCCTTTCACACCCTGTGTGGCTGAGCTGTCCCCAAAGCCCAGCTCAGTGTCCCTCCTTGGTGACTCTTTGAGGCTGCTGTGGCACATGTGGACACAGCAGGAGATCCTTTCAGGAACTGAAGCTTTGCTTGGGTCTGAGGGACAGAGGGACACAAAATCCAGGCAAAGTTCCACTTCCTTACTAATCTGTCTCTGGGCAGCTGCAAAGGCTTTTAGAAAAACCACAGGAAAATGAGCTGGTATAGATTTGTTGGCAATGGGGAAGCTCAAGGAGGGATTCTCCTTTAGGAACTGTAGTGATAAGACAAGGAGTAATGGGTCCAAGTGAAAGAGGAGAAATTTAGGTGAGATGTACAGAGAAAATTCTTCCCTGTGAGGGTAGTGAGGCCTGGCCCAGAGAAGCTGTGGCTGCCCATGGATCCCTGGAAGTTTCCAAGGCCAGGTGGGACAGCAACCTGGGATAGTGGAAGTGTCCCAGCCTGTGGAAGGGGTGGAGTTTTAAGGTCTCTTCCCACCTAAACCATTCCATAATTCTTAGAACTGTGGTGGATCCTTGCCCTCCTCAAGGTACCACAGCTCAGTGGGGCTCTCTAGGTTTACTCAAGTAGGAATTATCTGCTGCCACCTTTCCTGTGTGGCCTGGAAGCAGAAAACCTCCAGCAGATCTTTCTGCTTCCCTTGTCTGGTTCATTCTGTTCAGTGTTTGGTCACTGCACAGGACAAAAGTTCTTCCTCATGTCCAGATGGAACTCCTTGGGCATCAGTTCCTGCCCATTCCTTTTATCCTCTTGCTGGGCCCCCAGAGCAGAGCCTGCTCTGAGCCCTCCCTGCAGACAGAGACAGGGAAGATATCCCCTCAGGAAAAAATAAAATATTGGATATTTGCCTTTTTATGTGGAAGAAAATGAAAAAGCAAGAGCTGGAAGGTGTTTTAGCTCCTCTCTTCCCTGCTGTGAACAGTTTAAGAACTGTTTGTGGGCAAGATGGAAATACCATTATTTACAGAACACTGTGAAATTCAACAGACTTCAGACAGGATAGGCAGTGTTTCAAAAAATCTGTTTAAATGTGAACTCTATGTCAAAGGAGGAGGTTGGTTTACCTTCAGCAGCACCTTCAAATACAAAGTACTGCTCAGAGGGAGGGTAAACACGACTCAAGTGCAAGTAGCTTTTGAAATAGAGGCTGATAAGCTGAACACCACATAAAAATGACTCCATTGTGTGAATAACAATCAAGTGGGTCCAGCAAACAGAAATGCCCCGTGCTTCACAAATATAATTACTGCACTTGGCTGCCTCATGGCTCAATGCCCTGCTTATAATAAATGGCCTTGAAAAACAGCATTTCTATAGAGAGTGGCTGGTTTGCCAAGCTCCTCCCCTGCTCCTTGCTGTGCTGAGGCAGGAATTGCTCATCACTCAGGGAACCCAACTCACAACATAAAAGCAACCCCAGCAAATCAAGGCAAGATCCTCCTAATCCTGCTCCTTTGTTTCCAGCAGCAGCTTTTTCCCCACAGTGCTCTCACAGACTCTGGGATCTGCAGCTGAAGGACTTTCTGAGCCAGACACTGTCACTGCACATCCAGAATATTTATTTTCACTCATTATTAATGTTTTTCTCCTCCACAAACTCACCCATGTGCTTTTTCAGGTAGGCTTGTGCCATGCACATTGGATAATATCTCTGCTCCATCTATAATTTTATGCCCTCTAATTATGGGTAGCTAAGCTATTAACAATCCCAGCCTGTCTGCCAAGGGGTAGAATTCATAAGCAGGAGGGAATGGAAAGAAAAAAAGGCTTATAAACACCTCTGTGGCAAGATAATCTTATCTCAAAGCCTTTGTTCTTCAGGATTGCTCAGGGAGTTAATGTTTGTGATTGTGAAAGATAGATGTGTTTTGAATAAGGGAAAAAAAAAGTAATAACGATGTTTGCTGGAGGTACAGCTCAGCAGAAGGATCCAGAGGAGAAGGATCTGGAAACTCTTTGTCCAAATGCTGCTGGGAATGAGAAGACTTGTCAGGATCAGCTCAGGGAAAGGGGGATTTGATCAGCTTCTGTCTGAAGAGTTGCTGGATCAAACTGAGATCAAATCACTGGTGCATCGAACATGGAATTCTGCTTGCCAGCAGTTTGTCACTTTGTCCTTCAGAGGACATCCCACTGCCCCACACCCTCCCAGTGCTCCCTGAGAAGGGTCACAATGCCCAAGGCCCCTCTGGGCACCTCCTTGTGGTGCCAAGTCAGCCACTCCCTCAGCCTGGATGGTCCTTAAGATCCCTTCCAACTCTAATATTCCAAATATTCCATGATTCTATCCCTAATTTAGGAGTGGGATTCCCAATATCAAGCCCTGCTTCTGAGGCTGCAAAACCCCATCACACCAGGACTGCTTGGAGATTTAGAAAGTGTGACATGGGGTCAGCTTTAACTCCAAATACTTTGCGTAAACTGCTTCAGGCCCTCTAATCCCTCCTGGTTGCTCATTAAGAAGTCCCTTAAGAACTTCCTGCTCCATGCAGCTTTGCTGGCTGGCTGAGAGATCAGGCAATGTCTGGACTGCACCAAACCAGGATGTGTTTCTGGATTTCTGCAGTCTGGGCCAAGTAAGGCTCCTCTCTAGAAGGATCCTTGGCTGGGAAATTTGTCCTTGCTGCCTCCACACAGCATCCTCTTGGGATGGAAGGGACATTAAAGCCCATCCAGTTCCAACCCCCTGCCATGGCAGGAACACCTTCCACTACCCCAGGGTGCTCCTGTCCAGCCCAGCCTTGGACACTGCCAGGAGTGGGGCAGCCACAGCTTTGTTGTCAGGCTACCAGTTGGAGCTGGTGGGGCTTCAAGTGAAGAATAATTCCCCAGAAATGAAAAAATGGAAAGGTAGAATTTGCAAGCAAGAAGCACAGCTCCAAAACCTCAGCAGAAATAGCTCTAAAGGACATGGTAAAGCATAAGACTGCATTTGTCACCTCACAGGGCACATTCCTGTGTCTGAGATCCAAAAATGCTGAACCTGGGTTTGTAACCCACCAGACATTCAGTTCTCTTCATTCAAGAATGTGCTCATTCCAGCACTGTTGACCGCTAGAGAATTGTCAAGCTCCCAAACAGCTTAAAAAGAAACGTATGCAACAGAAAGTGCCATCTTATTCCAGATATCAAGAGAATTTTCCCTTTCTAAAGCTATTTTAGTTTTCCCTCGTGGAGTCCAGCAGAATCTGGGTGTCAGCCAAGTGGGGTCCTCACTGTGGACATGCAGCTCCCCCAACTTCATTCTCTTCATGGTCTCCTACTTTAAAGAAAGCATTGCTAGGGTGAGTTTTCTTCTGAGAACAGCCACGCCCATATCCTGCCCACAGTCAGGCAGCAGCTCTGTCCTGTGATACACCCAGGGCTGCCCAGGAGTTTGATGAGCAGCTGTGAGTGTGGCTGCTGATAGGAGGGTGGGTCTCCAGTTTTGGGGCACGGTGCCACAAGTCAGCTGTGCAGAGAGCACAAACACGATGATTCCTACAGTCCCTGCCCCAACAAAGAGACTCTTGGCTGAAAAAAAAGTGGTTTCTGCACCTGAGATCAACCAGCTGGCTCATTCTGCTTTTAGGACTTATACATAAGACTGACCTTGGTGGGAAAGGGGGAAATATCTCCTTCTATTGAACTTTCAGGAAACAGTGTAAAACCTAACAGGTTCTGCCCAGCTGCTGTGACCTCAGCAAGAGTGGGAACACTAAAAACCAGAGTCTAAGCAAGGCAGAGAGAGTTTTAGAAGCTGTTCATGTAGAACAGCCACCGGAAGGATGTGAAGGCAGCAGAGGAAATTTGAAAAATGCAGAGGTGATTTTTAGCAACTCAAAGATCATTTGGGTACCACATCCCTCTCTGATATCTGGGCAGCCAAGGAGCTGGTGGTACAGCCCAGGAGAGAAAATTGTACCAGTGTGATGGAAAGGTGATGAAGGGACTGGAGCATCTCCCTGCCCAGGAAAGGCTGAGGGAGCTGGGGCTGTGCAGCCTGGAGAGGAGATCCTGAGAGGGAACCTCATCCCTGAGTGTCCCTGAGTGTCCCTGTGTGTCCCTGAGTGTCCCTGAGTGTCCCTGAGTGTCCCTGTGTGCAGGGAGGTCAGAGCAGTCCCAGGCTCTGCTCCAGGGCCCAGCAATGGCACCAGAGGAACTGGCAGGGACTGATTCCAGCAATTTCCAGCTGCACAGGAGGCAGAACTTCTTTACTGTGCAGTGACTGAGCCCTGAGCAGAGACCAGAGAGGGGCTGGAGTCTCCTCACTGGGATATTCCAGTGATCCAGACACAGCCCTGTGCCCTGAGCTCTGGGATGGCCCTGCTGGAGCTGGGAGGTGGCACCAGGTGACATCCAGTGCTGCTTTCCAACCTCACCCATCCTGGGACTCTGGGAATTGGGGATTCTGGGATTTGGGGATTCTGTGGCCAGTGCTGTGGTGTTGTACTCTGGCGAGTGCTGACCGGAGAGCTGGAGGGGACTGGGGACAAGGGATGGAGGGACAGACACAGGGAATGGCTCCCACTGCCAGAGGGCAGGGATGGGTGGGATACTGGGCAGGAATTGTTCCCTGGGAGGGTGGGCAGGCCTGGCACAGGTTGCAGAGAAGCTGTGGCTGCCCCTGGATCCCTGGCAGTGTCCCAGGCCAGGCTGGGTGGGCTTGGAGCAACCTGGGCTGGCGGGAGGTGTCGCTGCCCATGGCAGGGGTGGGATGGGATGAGCTTTAACGCCCCTTGTCCCTCAGAGCGCTCGCTGTCCCTCACGGCCGCGCCCGCCCTCAGCTCCTGAGGGGCCCCTCACGGCGCGTGACATCACTCCCGTGTGACGTCACCGCCCAATCCCTGGCGCGGCCGCCGCTGACGTCAGGCCCGGCGCGCGCTGAGGGACGGGGCGGCGGCGGCGGGAGCGGGGTGAGAACGGGACCGAACCGAACCGGGCCGGGCAGGGCCGGGGGGCTGCGGCACCGAGGGGCTCTGCGGGACTGGCTTGGGGGATTTGGGATGGCGGGGCTGCCCCGCTCCCGACACCACAGAATGAATGGGGTGGGGGAGGGCCGGCTTCCCCCGGCACCGCGCGGTGCCTGCCTTTGGGGACACTGTGGGGACACTGTGGGGACATTCCGGAGCGGGGCCGCGGTTCGCTGCTCGTGGCACCGCGGACTCGCTGGGGGCGGGCGGGTTTTGTTCGTGCCCATCACCCGCAGCGGCCCCTTGGCGGAGGCTGTGCCGGGTGTGGTGCCAGGGAATCAATCGGGGATGGTTTGGGTTGGAAGGGACATTAAAGATCATCCATGGGCAGAGACTTTCCACTATCCCAGGTTGCCCCAAGCCCATCCAACCTGGCCTTGGGCACTTCCAGGGATCCAGGGGCAACCACAGCTTCACCTGTGCCAGGGCTTCCCCACCCTCAAGGAACAATTCCTGCCCAACATCCCATCTAGAATTGTCCTCTTTCAACTTAAATCCACTACCTCTTGTCCTTTCCCTCCATGCTTTATCCCCAGTCCCTCTCCAGCTCTCCTGGAGCCCCTTTAGGCTCTGCAAGGGGCTCTGAGCTCTCCCTGGATCCTTCTCTTCTTTCCCATGGGCAGAGTGGCTTCATCTTCTGGATGCCCAAGGATCAATGCTGTTTTTTTCCTCAAGCTCTTGATACAATTGGGAAAATTAGAGGAGCTTCCCCATGCATAAGCAAACCCAGCCTGGCTCAGAGCAGAGGGTTCCAGCCCTTGGAGCATCTCCATGGTTTCCCCTGGATTTGCTCCAGCAGCCCCACTGCTGTTGCTCCCCAGGGCTGAAGCAGCTCTGCAGGTGGGCTCTCACCTGAGCAGGACAGAGGGACAGAATCCCCCCTGCCCTGCTGCCCACCCTGCCCAGGACACATTGCACATTCTGCACCAATCTCCCTTACCTGCTCCGGGAGTTTCACGCTGTTCAGCAGCTGCGTAATCTCTTTTTTTTTTTCCTTTACTGTTTATTTTTGGTGGCTGAGGTCAGGTTTCCAGCCGGCCCCTGACGTCTCCTCTTGGCCAGCTCCACGAGGGGCTCGGCCCCATCCCCGGCCGTGCGTCACCCTGGGGCAGGAGCTGTGCGTCTGTGTCAAGGTTATTTCAGAAGTTACTTCCCTGCCAGAGGGAACAGCTCCAGCCTGGACACCCTGGCACATCCCCCCTGTCAGGGAACACCAGCCTGGGGGCTCTGGGAAGCAGAGGAATTGCCAGCAGGGAATGTCTGCTACATTTGGGCAGCAATCCCTGGAGTTGAGCTGAGAGTATCCCTGAGTTTTTGCAGCTTGATTGCTCCCAAGTGCAGGGATCCAATGGAGTTTCCATTTGGGCACCAGAAAGGCTTTCCCGTGGGCAGAGTGGCTTCATCATCTGGATGCCCAAGGAAGGTGCTGTCTTTCTCCTCAAGCTATTGGTGCAGTTGGGAAAACTAGAGGATCTTCCCCATGCATAAGCAAATCTGCAGGTCTGAAGCAGAAACTGTAAGGTTTGGAGTCAAATGGGAGATGAGAACTTGGAGCTCAGTACACTGCTGTGGACCATGTTCCTGAGGATGTGGTTGGGAATCTGTGAGATTCTGTGCCCTGCAGAGTGCCTTTATTTTCTTTGAAAGAAGAAAGTTCTGGATTCTTTGGTTTAGGGAGGGGCATCCCAGCAGCTGTGCAGCCCCAGAAATCCTTGGGGAGCTCTGGGGTTGGTTTCACCTCTCTTTCCTCCCTCTCTCCCATTTTCTTTGAAGCTTGCACTGGGACTTTCCAGACCAAGCCCATGACTTTCTTATCTTCCTTATCACCGTGACATTCTATTAATAACTAATTTATAAGAACTGCTGGTCTCCATAAACATTTTTGACTTTTATGTGAGCAACAGGTGTTGCTTATGTAACACCTTGGAAGCCTCGCAGAGGATCAGCAGCTGGCAGTTCACTCACTAAATGTCATTTTATGAATGTGTATTTTTTTTTTCTTTATTCCCTCTTTTCCCTCACCCCCTGCTTTAATCTTCTTACAAACCCCAGAAATTTCCTGCTATCCCAGGCAGATTATTATACATTGGAACACGTGTTTGCTTTCTACTAATCTTTTGCAGTGCCACTAATTAGTTTAAACTCTGTCCCTCAGCCATGACCCGAGGCTGGCTGGTTCTGGGACTTGGAGGAGCTGCCTGTGCACCTTCAGACCCTTTCCCAGCCTATCCCAAATTTCCAGGCATTTTAAAATCAACCAGGAGAGAACAGTGATATCCCTGGTTGCTCTGCTCTCAAACATATGTTTTTTGTTGGGTTTTTTTTTTTCCTTTTTTTTTTCTCTAAGGTGTGGGACAACTCCTACTCTCTGTAAGGTTTTGATTGGCTTTCCAAAGAGGCAGTGTCCTATAAATTGCCTTCTCTGCTTTGCTTCTGCCTTCTGCCACCAGCTGAGACCCAGGTGAGTACAGGAGAGGGAAAATTCCAGCTGCAATCCCATTGCCTAATGCTTGAAATTAGCTTTGGTTTTTGGTTTAAATTAGTGGAATGGGGGAAATAACTTTGTTTCAGGATAAAGCTTCCTCTTTTTGCTGACACTTTCAATATCAGTTTGAGTTGATAAATGAGATCAGGGACTGAGAAACTATTCAGAAGGGGATATGGGAGGGGGGTTTGAAAATATATCATGAAGTGGTTTGGTTTGGAAGAAACCTTAAAGCTCATCCTGTTCCATGGGCAAAGACACCTTCCACTATAAATTATATCTATATATTATGTAAATTATTTTTTTTCTCTTCAGTTCCTAACAGAACAGAAGTATTCTTCTTTGGGGTAGTAAAAAGTGAAGCCTATAAAAATTTAACTTATTCTACATCAGTTAAATTAATTTTTTGTGTGTTCAGAGCTGTTAGTAACTCCTGGAAGTTATGTAAGATGGGAAATTTGGATCTAGCAGAATGGGCTTTAGTGTCTCAGTTGCTTTTGCAAGTTACTCACTGTGTGGGGCTGACTTCAGCTATTTGTGGAAGTGTTTTAAAGGCATAATACTGATTTCTTTATATATCTGTGCATTTATGGCAACTTTAGTAGCCAGTCACACCTGGGTTTTTCCCCCCTTTGTATTTGAAATAGAAATAAATGTAATCAGTGGAGGTTTTTGCAGCAGCTCTGCTGCCTGCCTGTTCCAGTGGCTGATGTAAAATGCATTTACTGTTCTGAGTCAGACCTGGGAGTAAATTCTCAGCTTAAGCCTTTGTGGTTTCACTCCAGGTATGTTTGCAAAAACCAGCCCAGACATTGGGAAACCATTTTTAGTCACAGCCAACTTTGGTTTGTACTTTGCAGAGCTCAAAATGCCTTTTCAGGTACTTGGAGTGGAAATTTTTTGTCACACAGACCAGTGAGTCTCAGTGCTGGCAGATTTCATTTTTCCATGCTGAAATAGGAAGGGATTAGCATGAGAGCTGGTGCTTGGATCTGTGTCCAGATGGAATTTGGATATTTCCAAGGATGGGCACTCCCATCACTTCTCTGGGCATCTCAGAACAAGTCTTTTTTATTAGTTTAAATGTATTTTTTTAATAATGCAATTTCATGGGGCAATAGGCAGTTTAGCAAATCTGTATTTAAGTAGCAAAACACCCTCAAGTACCAGAACATTCTCAGTCAGGTGACTGAGAAGTGAAAGGAACACCCACATTAATCACTGGTTTGCTTTTCTCTGCAAGTGGAGTTCATCTGCAGCAATTTCTTGTGGGGAGCTTCCATTTACCTGGCTCTTCTTTTTAGAATATATGCCCCAAGAAAGGATTTGACAGGGTAACCTCATCAGGCACCTTTGAAATATGCTTTCATCTGAGAATTTACATATTTTATACCCTTGGGAAAGAGTTAAAAATTGTTCATTGTTCAGAGGGGATAAGGAAAAAATAAATGATTGTGCCTTGAGGATTTTATTTGAGAGAATTAAATTTGCACCACAGAAATGACCAGTTGTGGCTGCAGGTGTCATTTATTTGGGGTGCTTTGTATTTCCTTCCTCAGTGTGAAAGATTTGGAGAGAAAGAACCCAAACTTAAATGCAGCACAGAGTGAATTATAATTATGTGAAATAATTAGGACATTTTCCTGAGGCCTGGCTAAGCCCTGCCACTCCTCTGTTTGCTTTCTGGGTATCAATCCTGAGTGGTAAATCGGAGTAAATCTCTTTTTTTCCCAAGAGATTTCCTGCTGCCTCCTTGGCTCAGCTGCTCTTGCTGATGCAATCCTGAGGAGTTTTGCTTTTTCACAGCAGCCTGCAAAACTTCCACTCCAAACGTGGCAACACAGCAGCTTTCTTTTATTCTGTATTTATGCTTAAAATCACAGTTTGGATCTAAAAAAGGTTTAAATTTGAGGTTTACAGTGTTCTCCCTGTCTATTTTCCTGGACTGTGGATATTTTCCTGAGCTCACTCCAAGCAATACATTACCTCTGCTCTTGTTGCATCCCAGGCTGCTTTCAGCCCTGGGATGGCATCAAATTCCTCTGGATCCCTGCAGAGTTTTCTGGGGAAGCGTTTCAAAGCATTTCATGGGGTTGAATCACTGGTGACTCACCTTTTCTCTCTCTCCTCACAGCACACCTGAAAGGAGAAGATGCCAATCATCAGGAACCTGGGCAGAGCTGCCAGCCAGCTGCTGCAGAGCTCTGGCTGTGGCTGTGGGGTGTCCCTGGTGCCTGTCAGGGCCATTGGGGTGTCCCCACGCCAGGTGGCCTCTGATGCCAGCTTCCACTCGGTGACATTCTCTGAGTCAGATCACCCCCGAGTGCTAATCACAGGTCAGCATTCCTGCCCCTGCTGGGCTCCTGTTCTCAGCTCTGCTGTCCCTCTGCTCAGTTCTGGAAGTAAAAATACCCCAAATATCCTGGCACTGAGATCTTTCCCATCAGAGTCCTGTGATGAACTTTGCTATTTTAAATCCAGAACTCTTCTAAAACCTGCTCCTTGAGAGCAAAGCATAAAACCTTCCTGACTCACTGAGAAAATCATACTAATTCTAATCATACTAATTCTTGGCTAATCATGGAATTCTGCATTGTAACCCCCATTTTCCTCTGATTTTTGTCTCTTAGGTGGTCTTGGCCAGCTCGGCGTGGGACTTGCAAAGCTGCTGAGGTGGGTCACCATTCCCTGGCTTGCTGTGAGTGAGGCATTCCAGCTTTAGCCATCACTTCTAGGAGCAATAGTTGTCTGGAAAGTTGTTTATAAAAGGAAATCCTATTTTTCAAATTTTTTTTTGCCTCTTGGCTTTGTAAATCACATTAATGGCTGGGCTTGATGATCTTAAAGGTCTTTTCCTTAATGATTCTATAATTATATTTTCACTATAATTTTATTTGTCCTTCCTGTGCTTGCTATGGGTTCCTGATGTACTTTCTGTGTGTCATTTGGTCATGATTCCCTAAATAGCAGGATTTTAAGGGATTTCTGCTGAGTTGTTTGCTCCCAGTTAAATGGGAGTATTCAGAGTCTGAACCCTCAGAGTTTCCCTTCTTTTTCCTTTCCTCTTCCCCTACCTCAAGCACAGTTACCTCATTTTTTTATATTTTTCAAGAAGTGTGGAATGCCCCAAGAACTCTCCCATGTCCATATCCAGCTCAGCTCTAGTTTATCTTTTGCTCACAGTCTTTCCTGGAGGGCATTTGGACCAAGACCAAAAGTGAGCAGACTCACTCCATGCTACACTGTGGCAGTTTGGATATTTTCAAAAATTTCTTTGATACATTTGAAAATTATCCAAATATTGGGAGGCCAGAATGTGCTCCAATGCCCCCAGAATTGCTCTGTCCAACAGCCTTGTGTTGATTAGCACATGGTCACAATTTTTCTCTTTTATTTGCTTAGTTGATATAAAAGCAGCTGCAGTTACAACAATTCCAGTGGCTTCTGCAGGGGAATAAATTATCCCTGGGTAAAATTTCCAGTAAGAAAAGAATAGGAAAGTCTCTTTTCCCAACATATTTTCACTTTCTAAGAAAGTTCTCTATCCATATGCAGGCCTTGGCTGCTACTAGAAGCACTTTATCATTTTTTAAGATCCTATGTTGACATTTAAAGGATTGTTGGGTTTTTTTTTGTTTAGTGCATTAACTGATTTTATTGTGGAAAATATTGTTCCTCTGCTATCGCTCCTGCAAAACAAAATAGCAACTGATGGATTATCTCAGAAAGCTGTGGACTCACTGTTCCCTGTGGGTATTTTTACACAGGAAACGCTTTGGAAAGAACAATGTGATCTTGTCTGACATCAGAAAGCCTGCAGATAATGTTTTTTATAGTGGTAAGTGACTGAAGAAGAACATGGAAAAAAAAATCTTGACTTTACCTCTGATGTTCATAAACTAATTATCAAAGTGATAAGTGGATTACACTGACAAGCTGCTGTTCAAACCTTCTGCACAATACCTCCCTGCTTTGAAATCTTACCAAGATGTTGATTTCTTCTCTTATTCCCTTTTCCTAAATATTTCTCTTTGTATTTTTTCACTGCTGCTTTTCACTTTGAGTAACTATTTGAGGCATGCTGTGCTCCTGCTGTAAAAAGAGGGAGGAAGTTGGAAATGAAACTTGGGCTTTGTTTTTACATGCTCAGGGAATTTGTATTATGAGGTGGATATAGCGTAGGATTTAAGATTCTTTGATTTTCACTGGAAACTTGCTAAAATTTTCTCAGCATCACTGTTTAGTGATGTATTTAGGTGGTAGAAACAGCAGCCTGAGCTTCATGCAGAACCTTCCTTCCATCCATTCCTGACAGCCTGTCCTGGTTTGAAGGACAGGTGTCTGCCAATAAAGGCAGAAGCTTCTCTTTGAAATGGAGAATGTAAACCCCCTCCCTCCAAATTATTATCATTTTGAAATTAAGGGGCTCTCAGGCAAAGACATGGGAATTAGGAATAACAGTTCTTTACTAGGAAAATTAAAATAGAAATGCAGTATTACAAAGAACAATCCCAAACCCTGCCAGAGTCAGAATCCAAGCTGACACCCGTCAGTCAGTCAGGGTGTTGGCACAGTCCCATTCAATGGTGGCTGCATCCTCCTGCAGGGGCAGATGTGGTTCAGCTGGAGCAGTGCTCCTGGAGAAGGTGCAGTTTCCTCTGAAGCTCCAGGGATGATGTGCAAAGGTCCAGTTTTCCTCTGGAATCCAGTGGCAAAGGCTGCTCTGCTGTTCCAAATCTCAGTTTTTCTCTAGGTAGGAAAGGCTTGGCTCCTCCCCTGGCTGGAGCATCTCCCAGTGGGATGATGGAATTTTATCAGTCATGCCCTGGGACTCACTGGCCATGAACAGGAGATATCTCCTGGAGGGAGGATGGGCTGTGGGAAAGATAAAGATGATTGCCCAGCTGGTTTAAAGATGGCCCATGAGCAGATAATGTGTGTCAGGAGATCAGGGTCACTGCCCCAGCTGGGTTAACAGATGGGGACAGAATTCACATTGCTGGTCACATCCTGTATTGCAACCCAAGGCACAGCCAGTTTCTCACTGCTCCCATCTCCTGCAGGTCCTTTTATCTTCGCTGATATCCTGGACTACAAGAACCTGCGGGAGATCGTGGTCAACAACCGCATCACGTGGCTGTTCCACTACAGCGCCCTGCTCAGCGCCGTGGGAGAGGCCAACGTGCCCCTGGCCAGGGCTGTCAACATCACTGGTCTGTGCTGCCTTTCAGTGCTTGAAGCTGGGCCAGCGGAGGTTTAGGGAGGGATATCAGGGAAGGGTTCTGTCCCCAGAGGGTGTCGGGCACTGGAACAGCTCCCCAGGGAATGGTGACACTCCCAAAGCTGCCAGAGCTCCAGGAGAGTTTAGACAACACTCTCAGGGTGGGATTGTTTCAGGGTGTCTTCCAGCTGAGAATATTCTATGATTCCTACAATAGCTTGAGAAAGCAGAAATATTCTGATAACTTCTGTTGTTTTGGTTTTTTTCCCAGGTTTACACAATGTTCTGGATATTGCAGCTGAGCATAATTTGAGGCTCTTTGTTCCAAGCACCATTGGAGCCTTTGGACCCACCTCTCCTCGAGATCCAACTCCTGATATCTGCATTCAGAGACCAAGGACAATCTATGGAGTCTCCAAGGTCCACGCTGAGCTCATGGGAGAAGTGAGAATTTTTTATTTGATTCATTTCCTAAAAGGTCTGGGAGGATTTCACTGAAACAGGTTTCCCAAAGATGCTGTGGGTGCCCCACCCATGGCCAGGTTGGACAGGCTTGGAGCAACCTGGGATAGTGGAAGGTGTCCCTGTCCTTGGCAGGGGTTGGAATGTTCTTTAAGGTCTCTTCCAAACCATTCTGTGATTGGATTTTCACTGTTTTTTAGGATTCCTCACTCATTCTTTTCCCCATTTTTCCTTCCGTCAGACTTTAGTACTCAGCAATAGTCTGAGGTAGCTCTGAAGGTTAAATATTTTTGAGTTTTGTTGGGAAGAGTACAAAGCATGGCAAGGTGGCAAACAGCTGACTTTCAGTGCCATTTCTTTCCCTGTTTTTTATGGCTTTGGCCTCTGTGCCAATGTGAATGGCACTGCAGAAAGGACAGTTCACAAAACCTTGTGACAGCAGGTACACAATGACGACTTTTTGCTCCTCCTCTCCAAAAAAAAGGCTTTGAAGGCAAAGCCTTGGGAGTCTGCACATGCACAACTTCTCTTTTGGCTTTGTAGTTATTTATTAACAACATTTAAAAGCTGATATCTTTATACAGTTTCCTTATGTATAAGAAAGTCCTGAGGACTGTATTATTGTGGAAAGTCTGACAAACTTGGGAAAGTTTCTGGCCCTGCATGAGTAACATGACAATCCATGTCAAAGATCCATATCTGCTGATGTGGGTGTGACCTGGAAAAGGGCAGCTGCCAGGCAGGGGATGGGGATTGTTCAGTAATTCCTTTCATCCCTGTCCTGGGACAGCTGAAGGTTCATCCTGTGTCAGATTTTCTCTGAAATCAGAGGGTGTGTGACCAGCTGCTGGTGTGTGACTCTGTGTTTCTCCCCCTCCCAGTACTACCACTACCGCTATGGGCTGGATTTCCGCTGCCTCAGGTACCCTGGGATTATCTCTGCTGACTCCCAGCCTGGGGGGGGAACAACTGGTGAGTGGCTGCTGCATGACAACGGGGCTGGGGAGGACTTTTCACAAGGACTGGGAGTGACAGGACACAGGGAATGGTTTCCCACTGCCAGAGGGCAGGGATGGATGGGATACTGGGAGGGTGAGGGTGGTAGGGCCCAGAGCAGCTGTGGCTGCCCCTGGATCCCTGGAAGTGTCCAAAGTCAGGTTGAGGGGCTTGGAGCAACCTGGGATAGGGAGTGGCATCCCTTCCCATGGCAGGGGATTGGAACTGGATGATCTTTAAGCTACCTTCCAACCCAAACCACTCTGTGATTCCATGATGAATATCACACAGTCCTGCTGCCAGATTTGAGACAGGAGACTTTTTGACTGTCATGAAGTGCACAACACAGCTCACTCACATCCATTATTCTCCTCCCCAGATTATGCTGTCAAGATTTTCCATGATGCCATCAAGTCTGGCAAGTTCAAGTGTTACCTGAGGCCGGACACCCGGCTGCCCATGATGTACATCGACGACTGCCTGAAGGCCACGCTGGAGGTCATGGAGGCTCCTGCTGAAGCCCTGACCATGAGGACCTACAACATCAATGCCATGAGCTTCACTCCTGAGGAGCTGGCCCAGGAGGTGCAGAAGTATGTCCCTGAGCTCCAGGTGACCTACAACGTGGATCAAGTCAGGCAGGCCATAGGTTAGTATCTTCCCTAGCAGCAGGTAAGAAAAAACATCAACAGGAGCAAAATAAAGTCTCTTTTCTTTTTAGGAACTGACAAATTCCTCCTGTGCAGTTCAAGTCTTATGGTTCAATATTCAGCTTTAGTAGTGATGAAACATCTGAAAGTTCAGAGAGATTTTTCCTAAACCTCACCTTTCTTGGTTCTTTTTCTTTTTTTTTCCCTGCAGCTGACAGCTGGCCCATGAACTTCGACGACAGCAACGCCCGCAGGGATTGGGGTTGGAAACACGATTATGACCTCCCTGAGCTGGTGACCACCATGTTTAGCTACCTTGGCTCTGACTCTAGGATTGCCCAAGCTAACTGAAATGCTTTCAGATGTTTCCAGATTGCCACAGAGGACCAGGAAGAAATTTTAGTTTGGAATTTTCTGAGGCTTAGAGCGTGTCAGTTACTCATTTTCGTAAGTAGTGACAGAGTTGGGCAGAAGCATCCTGCAGCTGGAATGGCCTTTAGATTAACAACAGCACTGGGTGCTGTCCCCACACACAGCACTGCTGACAAACACAGTTCTTGAACTTTCACACTTAGGGAAAACCACCCAAAGTAGCACTTACTCCTGGCTGATGGCTCTCCAATCATTCCTGCCTCTTCCTTGGCAAACAGCATGGGGTAGCATTGTCCAGCCTGGCCTTTCAGGCAAATCCCAAAAAATTAATGATAGGTTTTCCATTTTCCTGGTGGAGGATGTTAGGTTGTAGCAAGATCCTTTTAACTCTTTGCTTCATCAGAAGAGCTGTTTCATATTTCCAAATTGCAAGGGGTTGTTGCAATTCTAGTTTGTAATCAAACTTTGCCCAATAGCTCCTATTTATATCTCTCTTTAATGCTGTCTAAGCATACACTTTTCTATACCAAGGGCATACAGAGTAGCATTCTTATGATGCTGCTTATAAATGTGAAGTGGAATAGAACTTGAATTCTCATCATGCTTTAAAAACCCAGGGTTTACAAGCAAAGCTTTGTCCTGTTCTCTGCAAGTGTCACTGCCTTCAGTGTAACCTCAGAGGGAGAGCTGAAATCTGAAGAGCTGCTCCATGGCTGTGAGTTTAGGTGGGATTTCAGGGAGGCCAAGCCCCTGGCTGGGGTTTTTAGCTGTACTTCTGGTTCTCCCAGTTGTTTGGTGTCCCTGCATAGTGACAGATTGCCTGGAACAAGTTTTGAAGGTGAGCTGGGGATGGAGCCTTAGAGTCAGATCAGCCTTGGAAATCTTTCCTGTTTCACCCCATTTTCCACGTGCACTGTGTTTGGAGATGCTGTTTGTATGTAACTCATGCCCTTTTATTCTTCAGAGAGGAATCCAGAAGCTGAAACCATCTTCTAGCTACAGCTAAGGGCTGCTCTGCTCGTTGAGTTTCATGCACAGGAGATTCTGGGATGAACAAGGGAGTTTTAGTAGATGTGTGAGAGGAAGAGGTGTCAGTTCAAAAGCTACTTAGGAGACTTCAGGAAATGACAAACTGGAGAGACAGGGAAGTCATTGTAGGTAAAATACCAGTTTCTATGGATGTGTGTCTGAGCTGTCAGTTGCTCTAGCTGAGAAACAGCCTCTGGGAGCTTTGGACTGTATTTTTTTTCAAAGAAAAAATATCTTTCATTTTCAAAATGACTGGAAATTCCCTACAGAAACCTTTCTTTTTCTTTTTTTTTTTTTTTTTTTTTTTTTTTTTTTTTTTTTTTTTTTTTAAATTTGTATACTCCAGTAGTGTGTGTAGTAAAAACATTCAAGTATTTTTTTTTTTGCCTACAACTTGTTTGCTCTGTTTTCTGTGACTGTGCTTTGGTGGTTGTGAGTCTGTTGTGTTTCTCTGTAACCCTGCCATGCTCAGACTTTTGTCTCTTTGTGCAGGAGTTCTCCTGCAGGGAATGTGTTTCCTCACAAAAGTAACCTTCCAATGAAGATTCTGTGGTGAAACCCAGTTATTGCAAACATTTGTTACACTTGTATCTCTTGGTTTTGTACTTCTTTTATCCTTTCATCCGTGGGCAAAGTAGGAATTTCCCAGGTATTTAAGCTCAAGGGTCGTGGCTGTTACTGAAACATTTTTTTATTGTTTACGTTGCTGAAAGGACAAGTTTTTAAACTTTGGCCACTGTTGTAACTCTCACCTAGCTCAAGTGCAATTTTTGGCCCAATGGGCCAGTGAAGTCAGCCCTCCCTTCACACCCTGGATTATCTCCCAGGGACCTGGAGCCAGCAGATGAAGGGCTGGAAAGGAGCTGAAGTGTCTTGTCCACTCCTCAGTGCCTCTGTTTCACCCTTGGGAAGTGTAAAATAAAGGGTTGCTGGTGGCTCTCACTCCATTTCCTTACATCACTCAAAGTCCTGGGTCTGATCCCCTCATCCTCATTCCCAGCTCCAGTTTAGTTGAATCAACAAGAGGGAGGAGCAGGAATGTTCTTTGTTCTGAAACACTGTCCTTGGTGATGGAATTACACAGAATCCTTGGAACAGGTGTCACAGCAAAGGGGAAATACAAACCTATGGAATTTTGAACACAGTTTTGTTTTTCCTGCCAAGATGTTGCTGGCCTCATTTATGGCTGCCATTTAAGCAACTGAATTTTTTAAAAATCTGAAATAAACCATGTTCCAATAGAGGGTGGTCTGGAGGAAACTGGTGACAATCAGGGAATGTTATTAAATGTGTCTCCAAGGTCCACACCCTGTTTGAAATTCTCATTTTCAGTCTCACCAATGATCTGTATATTTTTCCCCACCATGTCTTTCATGTTAACTTCTCTTGTAATGATGTCACAATTCTTTTTCTGTATTAAACCAACTTGATGTGGTACAAGATATCTACCTTTTGTTAGCAGTTGGAAGTTTGACATCTGGGCAGAGACTTCCTTTGTGACACTTGAGCACTGTGACTGTTAAATTACCTATTCAGGACAAAAAAAAAAAAAGTAAAAAAAAAAGCTGTTAAGAATATTTTTTCAACTATTGTTAGTTGTGGGTAATGCCTACTTTAATAAAATCCTTTGCAGGTGGATCCTGGTTTGTCATCCTTGGTTGGAGCAGGTGAGAGCAGTGCTGGGAGTTCCAGGAGAGCTGGAGAGGGACTGGGGACAAGGGATGGAGGGACAGGACACAGGGAATGGTTCCCACTGCCAGAGGCAGGGATGGATGGGATATTGGGCAGGAATTGTTCCCTGGGAGGCTGGGGAGGCTCTGTTGGGTCCCTGTTTCTGTGTCTGAGCAGGTCCTGCCTCCAGGAGTTGCACAACCTGTGATGGGCCAGCAGGAGTGAGGAGATCACACATAACTCCCCACAGCCCCACCCTGCTCCTTAATCCAGGATAAACCCTCCCTGCAGGTGAAGAGAGCCCTTTCCCTCCTCCCACAGCTCTCCTTTCTCTTGCTGGGAGCCCTGGTGGAGAGAACATTCCTGTTGGCCCCTGAATGACTAACTGGCCATTGTTCTGTGGAGGGTGTTGCAGCTCCCAGCTCTTCCCAGCTGTTCCCTTTGATCCTCGGGCTGCATCTTGTCGAGTCCTGTTTGCCACAAGCCCAGCCTGGCTTTTAGAAATGCCAGAGGTGAAGGTGCTGCAGCTGGAGCCAGGCTGGGAGATCCAGGGAGAGCTCAGAGCCTGAAGGGGCTCCAGGAGATCTGGAGAGGGGCTGGGGACAAGGATGGAGGGACAGGACACAGGGAATGGCTTCAACTGGAGGATGGTGGGGTTAGATGGGATATTAACAGGAAATTCTTGGCACAAGTTGCCCAGAGAAGCTGTGGCTGCCCCTGGATCCTGGAAGTGTCCAAGGCAGGTTGGATGGAGCTTGGGGCTGCATCTCTTGGCTGTTTAAAACACCAGGCAGGTGCAGGAAGAGTGGAGAGGTGGCAGGGATGTGGGGGATTAACCCTGTGCTTTTGGAAAGCCTCTCCTGCAGCTCCTCAGGTTGGAATCAAGCTCCTAACTGTTTGTCAGGAGCTCTGCACTCCTGCAGGGAAGAGAAGCTGAGCCCAGGGAGGTGAGGAGAGGAGAGATCTGTGTTATCCAGAGGGAAATCCAGGGTTTGGGATCCTCACCTCCCTGCACTCAGTGTTTCAGCCAGGCCTCCTGCAGGCAGGTTCTGTCTATTTTAGGTGAACACCAGCTGACATTTGCCCTTCTCCTGGAGCCCCAGCCAGACAAATGCTCTGCAGGCTATTTCTGGCCTCATACCATAACTGTGTGTGCCCCAAAATTCCCTGTGGGACTGAGTGCCTGTGGCATGCTGGGGCTGAGGGGCAGGGAGGGGGCACTCCTGGACCAAACCCAGGGATTTCAGGATGACTGGGATGGCACAGAGCTGGCACACACAGCTCTGGAGATGCAATTCAAAAGACATTTATGCCTCAGCAGAACAGTTATGGAAGTTAAATCTGAGTAGGTATTGCTCAACTAGGGAAGAAAGCTGTTTCCTGCCCTAGTCTGTGCATCTGGGAGCAGTTTAGGATGTTTTCCTGCCCCTATAGCCCTTGTGCAGCCTTCTGGAGCTCCTGAGAAGGTGCAGCACACAGGTTAATGTTCACTTTTGAGAGGATTTAAACTTTTTAACAAAATATATAAATAGTTTTCTGCCCTCTCCCACCACCTCATGTGGATCTCCAGAGTAGAAAAGACTTTGGATACAGGAGAATATTTCTCCTGACCTCAAGCAGAGCTTTGATATCTCAGTTTGGAGACTGAGAACACCTCCCAGTGCCTAAAGGGGCTCCAGGAGAGCTGGAGAGGGACAGGGGATGGAGGGACAGGACACAGGGAATGGCTTCACTGCCATTGGGATATCGGGCAGGAATTGTTCCCTGTGAGGGTGGGGAGCCCCTGGCACAGGGTGCCCAGAGAAGCTGTGGCTGCCCCTGGATCCCTGGAATGTCCAAGGCCAGGCTGGATGGGTTTGGAGCAACCTGGGACAGTGGAAGGTGTCCCTGCCCATGGCAGGGGGTGGAATTGGATAATTTTATGTCCCTTCCAACCCAAACCATTCCATGATTCCACTGTGTGAACTCTTCCACAGGCAGATCTGAGGCTGAATGGAGAACTGGGCTGGGAATGCATCCTCAGGAACTTCCCTGATCAGATTTGGACAGATCCTAAAAAAGGAGGAGGTTCTTGGCAGGGCATACCCAGCTCCAAGGACACCAGGCTGGTTTTTTGGCACAGCAGGGACATTGCTGCCAGGCTGATGTCACCTCACCTCTGTGATGCAATGGGTCCTTCATCTCTGCAGCCTTCCCACATTCCCAGGTTAAAGATCCATCAGGGCAGGGCTGTTGTGAAAGGGCTGAGTCAGAGGAGAGAAAGTAAAGTCCAGATTTCATCCCCTTTGACCCAACACAGCCCAAAAATCCCCAGATTTGGTGCATTTTTAAAGCTCTTCTTCCTGGATCCTTGTGATGCTGAGAGACTCCCATTGGAGGTTTAGGAAAAATCCTTACCTTTCTAATCCTTGTAAGTTTAAGGGAAAGTTGATCTTCTAGAAATGAATATGAACTGTGTGAGCTCCAAAATATGTAATTAATTTTGAAACAGCTGAGTTTTAATATTTTATTTATAATAATACTTTATCTTATTATCTTGCTTACTTTAGTGGGATCAATTTTTCACTATATCCACAGCAATATTTCTTTGGTAAATACAGGAATTACACCATAACTGCTCAGATACAGCTTGCCAACATGTCCTAAATTGTGATAAACTGCTAAAATGACATTTTTTGGTTGCATGTCTTATAGGGAAGTCATCACAGAGTGTCTGAGTGTGTTTGGCTGCACACAAACACCACCCCTAGGATGCTGCTTCATGGGATAAATGGTTTGTTGAGCTCCAGCTCTAGGGACACTTGATTTGGTGTGGATTCCATCCATTCATCCATCCATCATCCATCCATATCCATCCATCATCCATATTCATCCATCCATCCATCCATCCATCCATCCATCCATCCATCCATCATCCATCCACATCCATGTCTCTGTGCAAGGGTCTGGGGAATTTTTGGGAGGTTTTTATTCTCCAGGGGTTTTACCCATGGTGTGAAGGGAATTGTGATGGATAAGGGCTGTGCACAGGAGGAAAAAGGCATTGAGGCTTTGTTGAGTTGAGATCCATGGAGGAACTGTAGTCCTCAGCCCACAAGCTCTTGGCTGGAGGCAAAATAAATTGTAATTTAATTATTAAAAAAAAAAATAAATTAAAAAGTAGAACCATAGAATGGTTTGGGTTGGAAAGGAAATTAAAGACCATCTCCTTCCACCCCCTGCCATGGCCAGGGACACCTTCTAGCATCCCAGGTTGCTCCAAGCCTCAATGTTCCCCTTGGCCTTGGACACTTCCAGGGATCCAGGGGCAGCCACAGCTGCTCTGGGCACCCTGTGCCAGGGCTCCCCATAAATTCCTTCCCATTATCCCATCCATCCCTGACCTCAGTCAGAAAGGACTTATTTCAGTTTTCAGGCTTGATTCAGGCTCTGAATGCAGTGATGATGATGATGATGATGATGATGATGATGATGATGGTGCAGTGACAGCAGAGCCACTCACACAGAGCTCTCTGGATGCTCCTCCAACACTGTTCCACTGCTGCCAAGAAGATCCCACTCATGGCTCTGGCTGATGCTTTTTTTCCATGGCTGGGGATCAGATATTTGCTGGGCTGGAGCCTGTGCTGCTCCCCTGCCAGTTCCCAAATCCCTTGCCATGTGTCCAAGTTTAGAACAAAACTGGGGGCACCATGGCAGCCACCTGCCCCTCCTCCAGAAGCTGCTTCTCCATCCCTTCCAAGGCACTTGGAGCCAGACACAGCTTTACTTGTCTGGCCAGGGCAGGGGTCTCCATCCTGCTGAGGTGGAAAGTTTAATTTAAGGCTTAACTTGTCCTCTCCCCAGAAGCCATGAAATAGCTGGTGCTGGTTTGGCTGGGAGGCTGGAGCTGAGGTGGTGCAGGTTGCTGTGCTCTGGGCATGGAAGATGCAGCAACTGCACAAATTTGGGGTGTGCTTGGGGCAAGCAGCACTGCTGGGGAGGAGAAGTCTTTGGAAAAAAGATGCTCCAAGGATTGCAGTCCTGCTCTGGAGCCAGGCTGGGAGAGCTGGGGGTGCTCACCTGGAGCAGAGAAGGATCCAGGGAGAGCTCAGAGCCCCTTGCAGAGCCTGAAGGGGCTCCAGGAGAGCTGGAGAGGGACTGGGGACAAGGGATGGAGGGACAGACACAGGGAATGGCTTTAAGTTGAAAGATGACAGTTCTAGATGGGATATTGGGAAGGAATTGCTCCCTCTGAGGATGGGGAGCCCTGGCACAGGGTGCCCAGAGCAGCTGTGGCTGCCCCTGGATCCCTGAAGTGTCCAAGGCCAGGCTGGATGGGCTTGGAGCAACCTGGGACAGTGGAAGGTGTCCCTGCCCATGGCAGGTGTGGAACTGGGTAATTTTTAATTTCCCTTCCAACCTGACCTGTTCTGGGATTCTATAAAAAGTTTTTTCCATGTTCAAGCTTGAGTCAGAGAAATATCTGGTCCAGGATTCTTCTTTAAACTCAAAGGAGCTGCTCAAAGAAGGATTTTGAAGAAACGGAAAAGTGGAGGATTCTCCATCCTCACACACTGAGCCCAGGCCAAAAAGCTGCTTTGCTTTATCACATCCTCTCTCCCCTGCATGCTGAATTTTGAGGACTTTGTGCATGATGACACCAGCAGGGGCTGATGATTCAAAACTTCCAGTACTGGATTTTGTTTGGATATTTGATTGTTTTGTATTTTCAAGGGAAAATGATGGTTATGCAAAATTAGGATACACTGGTTTGTGTGAAAGCAGCTCTCCCATCCCCAGATGTGTCACTATTTTCATGGAATCACAGAATCATGGAATCACAGAATAAGCAGGAGGCCAGGATGGAAGACAGGAAGAGACAGAGAGAGGAAAGAGCTTCTTGAAATAAATCTTAATAAATTCCCAATAATGGGAATGGGAAGTGGTGAGGTGGGAAATCTCTCCCAATAAGGTTAAATTCAGTCAGGGAGAACAACCAGGTGTTCTGCTGGGACAGGATACATGGGACCAGCATTGCTTTTTAATTTTTTTTTCCTACAGGTCTTGAAACCTGGCCATTCCCCTTTTTGCTCCCCCAGTCTCCCATGCAATAGGTATTTTACAGCCTTCCTCCCAAGGAAATAAAGCATTACCTCCTGAGTGTTATTCCATTTGCCCATCAGCAATCCTTGCATCCCAGGACTGACTTCAATGAGAGGCAGAAAAACAAAAAAAATGCCAAATATACAGAAAATTTGAGGCAGGAGTGAGAGAGGTGCCCTGGGTGAGCTGAACCCCACATCAGACACAAGAGAAGCCCCAGCCTGGCACAGGAGGCTCCAGGGCTCTCTCCCACTCGTGGTTACTCTACCCCAAAATGTGAGCTCGTCTTGCCCTCTGCTGGTGTAACCTGGAGCCCATCAGAGGAGCAGGACTGGGGACAGGGGACACAAGGACAAGGACAAGGGGAGGACTGAGCCCTGTATTGTTGTTGTCAACCCCAGGGGGGACAAGCCTGGTCAGGAAGGGACCAAGCACTGCCTTGCAAGGTAATTTCTTTGTTTTCCACAAGGATTTCCTTGCTCCTGGAGCTACTAATTCCTCTTGAAATGTGTTTATCTCCATCCTACCCCTCCTAAATATCCTTTAGGGTCCCTTCCCTGGACCCCAGGCTTGGCTCAGGGATGTTCCCTCCTCTGTCTCATTGCTGCTGCTGGTTCCACTTTCCATCTCCTGGTTCCACTTTCCATCTCCTGGTTCCACTTTCCTCAGCACAGAGATCCCAAGGATGAGCTGCAGGTGGCCTGGCACGGATTTTGGGATTTTGGTGGAGTTAGGAAGCCATGAAACACATCCCAGGATATGGGATGGACACCAGGGCTTGGAGGAGCAAAAGGATCTGTCCCAGATGAAAGCACAGAGGCTCTGGCAGGAGATGGGAATGGGAGACTCTCACTGTGTCCCAAATATTCAAGGCCATGCTTGGCACAGTGCTGGTGGTGTTTTGGTTTGGTCCAGCATGTTTAACAGGGATTTTTGGAAGAGCTTTTGAAGCACATTGTACCCTGTTATCCCTTCAGAAATTTCAGAGGGTGAAAAATCTCCAAATTTGGATTTTGGGGAACCTTGAGCCACTCAGGGGTTTTGTTCATGGCCCTGGCCTGGATGTGATGGGTGAAAAGCAATCCCAGTGCCTTCCCCACCAGGTCTTAGAGGATGGCAGGAGCAGTGAAAGGAGTCAGGAGAGGGAGCCAGAGCCTCAGCTGAGAGCTGTGAGAGCTGCAGGGAGCAGCTCACTGCTGCAGGGACACCCCAAATCACACAGCACCCCTCTGGAGCTGGTCCCAGCCACATCTGGGGATGCTCAGAGCATGTCAGAACCTTCATCTTTGTCCTTGTTAAACAGAATCACAGCTTGGAAAAAACCCAAAATCCTTGATTTCAGCTGTTTTGGCTGGGGTAGAGTTGATTTTCCTCCTAGTAGCTGGCAGAATGGTTAAATCAGGATGGAGACACATCCTGGGGTAGTCAGGACAGTAATTTTAAGCCTTGTGTGGATTTTTCCTGGGATTTTAACAGCATGGAGTGCCCTGTGCTGTGGTGGGATGTCCCCTTGTCCTCTTTCCCATGGCATGAGGAACCTACATCCCATTTTTATCTGCCTCAACAAATGCAACCCCTCTGTTTTACTGAGTCCACCCAGAGGCTCAGCTGATGGAAAATGCATCCAAGGATGGGTTGAACTCACAATTTAGCAAAATCCACCTGCTGTGCTGTTGTGTTAACTTCACCTTCAGGCTTTTTCCTTCATTTTCCTTCCCTCTGGATTTAAGGGATGCTCAGGAAGATGCTCAGCCCCAACCCAGTGTCTCAAGGATAGGAAGAGAGAAGCATTTCTGGCTATGTGGACACTCCAACCCCAACCTCCTGAACAAAACCCAGCTCTAACAAATTCAAAATCTTACCCAGGACAGAGAAAAGTGCAGAGCTGAGTGTGGGAAGAGGTGATGAATGGCACTTGTGTCTTTTTTGGTCCTTGAACCCTGGGGACAGGCAGGATCCTGCTGCCTTCACAGGTCAGTGGGGCAGGAGGAAGGATGGGGAGCCTGGGTTTGGTGTCTGGCTCTGGGAATGCAGAGGTGACAGGGCTGCATCTCTCTTATTCCCTGTGATTTGGCCACCCTGACCCTGGGTGCTCCAGGCACTGAACGAGCCCTGTCCTGCCACTGCCTCCAGCTCTGTGTTATAATAATGATCCTCCCTGAATTATTGATGGCTCTGCTGCAGGAGTTTATAATTAGCTCCCCAGACCTTTCCCCTGTGGGCTGGAGCTGGGAACACTTTCTTTTTCAGTGGTTTTGCTCAGAGTTGAGCAGATTGAGGAGGGGATTAAGGGATGGATGGGGACCTTGGGGGACATTGAAGATGGCTTTGAAGGCATGGGGTGATTTAGGAGTGGGGACCTTCAGAAAAGGGCTCTGGGGAGAGTCTGGGCTGTCTGAGGCATGGAAGTTGTGCCAGGAGCTGGGAGCAGGCAGAGAGTTTTTGTGCCACCTTTAGGGACCTCCTCAGCCACAGTGCTCATGGATTTACAGGTCAGAGGGAGAAGAACTCTGAGCCCTGGCTGCTCAGACTTCATCTGAGGGGACAAAGAGCTGTGTTTGTGTGTGTCTGGATATAGAAAATGATGGGTTAGAGGCACAGCTGGGCAGCAAAGGGGCAGCTCAGTATCCTAAAGCTCTTCTTTAAGAGCCATTCACAGCCTAAAAATGGCTCCAGTGATTTCCAGGAGGTCTGGCTGCCCTAACACTCATTCCTTGAAACCCCAAGCCCCAATCAAAACAGGAGCACAAATTCCCTGGGGTTCTGAGGTCAGAGGCATCAGCCCTCAAATTTAAGTCTGTGAATTGCTTTGTGAAAACCAGGCAGTTTGAGCTGAGTTTAACCCAGTCTGAGCTGCAGCAAAGAGCACATGGAGAGCACCCTTGACTCCCAGAACTCCAATTCAGGGGCTCCTGAATTAATTATATTGGGGGTATTTTGATTATACACTTTTAACACTTCCCTGGCAGTGTCCAAGGCCAGGCTGGATGGGGTTTGGAGCAGCCTGGGATAGTGGAAGGTGTCCCTGCCATGGCACATGGTTGGAATAAGATTGTTTTTAACATCTCTTTCATCCCAAACTGTTCTGGGATTCTCTGATTCCTCCTTGGAGCAAGGATGTGGGAATGGGAGCTCTCCTGGCAGAGAGATCTTGGTTCACCCCCAGACTCCAGGCTGCACAAATCCAAATCCTGGCAAATATTTCCCTGGGCTACTTTAAAAAATGGATGGAAATAAGGAATTTCCTTTCTTGGATGAGACAGGCACTTGACTTTTCAGAAGGACATTTTTTTCCAGGGAGATGCAGCAAGTCAAAGGGAATAAAGACAGGGAATTATCACATCTCAGCAAGAAGGAGATGATTTCAGCCCCAGAAAGTCTTGGACTTCCCCAGCATGGTGAAAAGCTGGTGCTGGACAGCCTGGACAGCACTGGGGGACACTCCTGCCATTCCAGCACACTCTCCCTGGGGATTCCAGCATCAAGATCTGCCTTGAAACAGCAGCAACCAGGAAACTGCATCTATTTATAGGGTATCTGCATTTTTAGGGCAGAGCTGGCCCGTGGCTGAGCCTTGTATCCCATTCACAGGTCACCTTTTCCCAGCACCACCAAGAGCCCAGCCTGCCCCAGTCCACCCCTCCCTCTGCCCTTGGAGGTCTCACACCCCCTGCTTGCTCCAAGATGCACATTAAATATATGTATTTAAGCACATTCCATAGAAATTGTCCCATTTTTGAGAAACCTGGCACAATGAAGGGTTGGTTTAGGGAAGGGCTGTGCTCCTGCTCTGCAGCTGCTCACCCCAAACTTTGGGCAGAGCTTTGGCCAGGATGAATCCCACTGAGCCAAACACCCACTGTACCTGTGCACAAGGCTGGTGGACTGAAAATAATGGGCTTTTTGGGGAAAAGGAGGATTTTCCTGAAAACAACTGCAGGGTTTGGATAGAGATGAAGAATTCTGATAAAACCTGTGGCTACCCCATCCCTAAAATGTCTAGGTTGGATGGGACTTGGGACAACCTGGGACAGTGGAAAGTGTTCCTGGCATGGCAGGGGGTGGGATTGGATAATTTTTAGGTCCCTTCCAACCCAAACCATCCTCTCTCTCCACCATGAGCATCATCCTGGGGTGAAAAGATAAAGATGAGGATGTGCAGCCATGGAGAAAAGCTGATAAAAAAGGGATAAAGAGGATTCTTCAGCCTGTGGCACAGGAAACCCAGGGCACAAGTACCACACCATGAGAGCCCTCCCAGCTTGGATTTATTTATGTGCAATTTCTGCTCCCTCAGGGCAGGGAAATCATTGCAGGAACCTCTCAAGGCACTTTGCAGATCTCTCCATCTGCATTTCTGAAGGGCCCAGCCAGCCTCCCCCCACTGACCCTGCCTTGCACCCAGAGATGGGTGGATGAAGGAGCTGGGGGGATGGGAGCTCAGGGCACAGGTCATGGAGCCCATGATAAACAAACAAGGCTGGTTTAGGAGATGATTTGTGCTGCACTAACACTGTCCCCAGTCTCCCACTCACCAGTGACAGCTAATTACCCTTCCTGGAGCCATCAGACTTCCCTTTGCAAAGGCCTGGACATGACCTGGCAGCTGGGGCTGGGGCTGACCTTTCTGTTTTGGTTTTTTTTCAGTTTTTCTGCTGTAATTGGTTCTGCATTTCCACACTAATGAACTGTGTCCTGGCCTCTGAGGGGCTCTGGGTCCCTCCACCCTTTTTTCAGAGTGTGGGGCTGATAGGAGGTGAAGTCCCATGTAAATCTTATATAAAATTGTGCAAATGGACTGGGACTGAAGTGGGATATAAATATAAATATAAATATAAATATAAATATAAATATAAATATAAATATAAATATAAATATAAATATAAATATAAATATATAAATAAAAGTATAATAAATATAAATATTATAAATATGAATATAAATATAAAAATATAAATATAAGTATAATAACTATAACTATAACTATAACTATAACTATAACTATAACTATAGCTATAGCTATAGCTATACATATACATATACATATACATATACATATACATATACATATACATATACATATACATATACATATACATATAAGATAGATAAGGGCCAAAGACTCCTGGAAGCTTGCAGGAAACACAAAATCCAAGGAACTTTTTTGTGTGTCTGCATCTGAAAGGGGCTGATTTTGGGTGCTGGAAGCTGAGGGGCAGCCCTGACCCACCTCACTGATGTCTGGAAGAGAGGAGAGAACATCCTTGAAGAACCTGGAGAACATCCTTGCTAACCCCAGGGATTTATTTAGCCATTTTTAGAGGACATTTGGGGGTTGTAAATATGATCCCAGCCTCAGTTTAGCTCCAGTGCAAAGATCTGCTTGGAGCAGAACATGGGCAGATGGAAATCAGGTGCATGAGGCAGGGATGGGACTGGTTTTATTTGTGGTGGGGAACCAGGAGGAGGCCTGGGAGTCTCTGGAGTTGCATGAACTGATCCCAGCACTGTCAGGAAAATGTTGGGGCAGAGCTGAGAGCATTCAGATGTCTCATTTGGGAGAAATTATCCCAAATATCAGGACAAACCACAGAGCCTTGTTCATAAGAACAGACCAGGCAAGGCATAAAGAGCTGGAGGATGGATTGCAGAGATTTGTGGAATCATGGAATAGTTTGGGTTTGAGGGGATGACCCTTTTATAGGTGATCCAGCCCAAAAACCCTGCCATGGGCAGATTGTTCTGAGCCCTGTCCAATCTGGCTTTGGACACTTCCAGGGATCCAGGGGCAGCCACAGCTTCTCACCTTTGCCAGTGTTTTACAACCCTCATTGTACAAAAATAAAAAAATAAAAAGATAAATCTCTTTATCTAATCTATATCAACCCTTCTTCAGCTTAAACCTATCACCCCTTGCTCTGTCACAAGATAAGGCAAAGCTAAAATATCCTTCACCAAGGATTTGGCTGTGCCTCAAAATATTCCTGAATTTATCTGTTGTTTCCATCTGCTCATTTACCAACACTGAATTTCACTATCACAAAATAACCCAGCATCCCAAAAATTTCATATCAGCTTTTAGCAGGGGCAGCACCTTCCAGTGAAGAGCTGCCACATTTCTGGGAAGGGATTCCATTTTTAAGCACTTTCCCAGCTGAGTTGAGGCTGGGTGGAAAACAGGGCTCCAGTCTGGGAAATACCAACACCTCCTCCAGCTCCTGGACACAGCCTTGGCTTCTGTGCCTCCAAAATTCTGCTGCCTCTGGAGCAGGGATGGGGACAACAGATCCTTTCATACTCCAGAGGAGAAGGATCATGGCCACAATGCAGAACACCCAGATTTTCCACATTTCTGGGCCAGACAGGTGGAAATCAGGAGTGCCAGCAAAGCAAGGAGGGAAACCCAAATATCTTGAGTGCAGCTTTCTGTGGTGCCCCAGCCAAATCTGAAATTCTTGCCCCTGAAGGTTTTAAAATTGCTCTTCCTGAGGGCTGAAGATTGATGGGTTCATTCCTTCCCAAGTGTAATTTCTCTTGTTCTGACCCTATTGTAGCAGCTCCAAGTGTTTAATGTCTGGGATGTTTTCCAGGTAATGTAAATATCAGCTTCAAGGGCTGACCTGATGGTTTCCTGCTGTAGCTCATGCTGCAGTGGGATGCAGGAATGGATGGATTTCTGTCTGGCTTTCCATGAGGTTTCCCATGGAAAGATGTGAATTTGCCCTTCCTCAAAATTCACTTCACCCTTTCCACCTCTAACACCTGCTTTGCTTTTGGAAAATTGCTCCAATATGAAAATTGCTCCATTATTGCTGAATCTGAAATCCCATCCCCACCTTTGAAGAGCCTCCTGCAAGGCTTTGCCAAAACCTTTCCCATTTATTCCAGGTATTGATGTCACTGATGGTCAAAAATGATCTGGAAAAGTTTATCTTAAAAAAGAAAGCAACCACCAGATGTAGCCACAAGGGAGGGATTTTTTCCTGGCCTGGTGGCTGGTAGTAGTTATTTTATTAATACAAACCACAGCAGCAATTTAAAATCGTGGAATAATTCGGGTTGGATGGAATTCATGGAGCTCATCTCATTCCATGCCTTGATCAATGCAGCTCTAACTAACTCAGGTCACTGAGGGCCATGTCCAGGTGGGCTTTAAACACCTGCAGGGCCATGGAGGAGGAGGAAGAAGGGCCAGGCCACGTTGTGTAAAGTTTTGGGGAAGGATGGATGTTCCCCATGTCTGGAATAGTGTCCCATTTCTAACATGGAGCCAGGAGGGGCAGTGATGAATAAATGCAGCTCTGCAGCTCTGGGACTCCTAGGTTGGGTGGGGAAATTGTCATTTCTGTGCTCTTCACAGTCCTGGGCTCTGGAGACCTGTCCTGAGAGAGCTGAGGATGTTAAACTGGAGAAGAGAAGGATCCAGGGAGAGCTCAGAGCCCCTTGCAGAGCCTGAAGGGGCTCCAGGAGAGCTGGAGAGGGACTGGGGACAAGGGATGGAGGGACAGACACAGGGAATGGCTTCTGTCCTGGTTTGGAGAACATGTGACTGCCAATGAAGGCAGAAGCTTCTCTTTGAAGTGGAGAATGTAAACCCCCTCCCTCCAAATTATTATAATTTGGAAATTGAGGGGCTCTCAGGCAAAGACATGGGAATTAGGAATAACAGTTCTGTACTGGGAAAATTAAAATAGAAATACAGTATTACACAGAACAATCCCAAACCCTGCCAGAGTCAGAATCCAAGCTGACACCCGTCAGTCAGTCAGGGTGTTGGCACAGTCCCATTCAATGGTGGCTGCATCCTCCTGCAGGGGCAGATGTGGTTCAGCTGGAGCAGTGCTCCTGGAGAAGGTGCAGTTTCCTCTGAAGCTCCAGGGATGATGTGCAAAGGTCCAGTTTTCCTCTGGAATCCAGTGGCAAAGGCTGCTCTGCTGTTCCAAATCTCAGTTTTTCTCTGGGTAGGAAAGGCTTGGCTCCTCCCCTGGCTGGAGCATCTCCCAGTGGGATGATGGAATTTTATCAGTCATGCCCTGGGACTCAGTGGCCATGAACAGGAGATATCTCCTGGAGGGAGGATGGGCTGTGGGAAGATAAAGATGATTGCCCAGCTGGTTTAAAGATGGCCCATGAGCAGATAATGTGTGCCAGGAGATCAGGGTCACTGCCCCAGCTGGGTTAACAGATGGGGACACAATTCACATTGCTGGTCACACCAACCCAACACAGCTTCCCACTTCCAGAGGGCAGGGCTGGGTGGGATACTGGGAAGGAATTTTTGGCTGGGAGGGTGCTGAGGCCCTGGCACAGGGTGCCCAGAGAAGCTGTGGCTGCCCCTGGATCCCTGGCAGTGTCCAAGGCCAGGCTGGATGGGTTTGGAGCAGCCTGGGATAGTGGAAGGTGTCCCTGCCCATGGCAGGGGTGGCACTGGAGGAGCTTTAAGATCCCTCCCAACCCAAAACATGCTGGAGTCAGACCCCAAGGGACCCATATATGATGGGAAATATCCCCTGGTGTTTGTCCCTCCTGGCACCCTGGGCTGCCCCAGGCTCTGTCCCAGGATTGGTTTCCAGGGGCTGTGCCAGAGCAGGGGGGTGAGTTGCTGGTGCTGGGTGGGATCCACCAAGCTCCCAAAGCCAAGGGACACACTCTGCTCCACCAATCTGCTCCCTGGATTATCATTAACTCTGCTTCCACTCACAGCAGTTGTGGTTTGGATAATTTGGGCTGATTGGTGTTTACACAGCAACACTGGGAGGAAATGAAACCACACCAGAGCCAGCAGCCAGCTCCAGGCTCTGAGACACCAGTTCTGGGGGGATTCAAAGAAAAGGGCTTGCAGACCTTTGTCACTTCCTTTCCTGCAAGTTTAGTCTCCTAAATTTGGTGACAAATCACAGCCATGTCTGATCTGGGGGTGCAGCTCTCAGAGATTGGTGGTTTTTGAAGGTTTTAAGTAGAACTGGGTGCTGGCTGAAGGACAGGAGATGTTTCACTGTTGGCACTGAAGGAAGGGCAGGGCTGGCAGTGCTGAGATTGTTGAGATTCCTTAAGGATCCAGGATGTGCCTCTGCCCTCCTGCTCAGCACCTGGAACATCCCAAACAAGGCCAGGACAGGGAGAATCCACAGCCAGGAGAGCAAGGATGGGGAGCAGGCAGGGTCAGAGGAGAGAATGTAGTAAAAAAATGCACCTGGGAGATAAAAGAGTCTTTAATTATTATTATTATTATTATTATTATTATTAGCAGTAGTAGTAGTAGTAGTAGTAGTAGTTTTATTTTTATTTTTATTTTTATTTTTATTTTTATTTTTATTATTAATTTTTTATTTTATTTTATGCATATTTATACATTTATTTATATATTATATTATATTATATTATATTATATTATATTATATTATATTATATTATATTATATTATATTATATTATATTATATTATTATTTATTTTAAATTTGTATTATTTATCACATATTTATTTAATTTTTATGTCTATTTGTATATATTTATTTATAAAGATATTATTATTACTATTATTATTAATTAGTAATATTAGTAATATTGCTAATATTACTAATATTACTAATATTACTAATATTACTAATATTACTAATATTACTAATCTTAAATATTATTAAGCAGAAAAGATAAAGGTTATGGGAATATCTTGGGGTCTTGTGTGAGTGGGTAAAGCAGCCTTGTGGGACACAGATGTAAACTCTGCAGATTCACCCATTTCATGGAGCTTCTTTGCCTTTTTTCCTGATCTGAGGCTGTTTTTCAAAGGTGCTGGGGCTGCAGAAACCCTTTCAGTGCATCCTCTGCCTTCCTTCATCTCTGCAGGCAGAGAGGCTTGATCAGACCTTTCCCTGGAAGTGGAAATGTCCAGCCCCATCTCCAAAGGTGCTGCTGGAAACTGTGATCCTTGAAAAAGTTCTGTGCAAAGCCAGGCAGGTTCCTCCTCCTCACTCTGCTTTGGGCACTGCCCATTTCTGCTTTTTCCTGCTCTTCCTGGGGCTCAGCACTTTGAGCTGACTCAGGTGATCCCAGAAATGTCCTTGTAGGTCCAAACTGGAGATGTTCACCTGGAGAAGGATCCAGGGAGAGCTCAGAGCCCCTTGCAGAGCCTGAAGGGGCTCCAGGAGAGCTGGAGAGGGACTGGGGACAAGGGATGGAGGGACAGGACACAGGGAATGGCTCCCACTGAAGGATGGTGGGTTTAGATTGGATATTAGGAAGAATTTTATGGCTTTGAGGGTGGGAGCCCCTGGCACAGGGTGCCCAGAGCAGCTGTGGCTGCCCCTGGATCCCTGGCAGTGTCCAAGGCCAGGCTGGATGGGTTTGGGATAACCTGGGACAGTGGAAGGTGTCCCTGCCATGGCAGGGGTGGAACTGGAGGAGCTTTAAAGTCCTTTCCAACCCACTTTTATGTCTCTGTGCTCCTCAAGGAACAGCTGCAGGGGGGATGTTTCAATGCAGGGGGAGAATCTGAATAACCTCAGTGGAGTTTTGAGCTGCACCAGCTCACTCAGTTTGAGCTCTGGGTGCAGCAGCACTGCCCAGGATTCCCCACCACAGAGGGGAACACAAAGATTTTCTGCTTTGATTCCTGCTGTATTTTCTTCTCTCCTCCAAATCCACCCTCTGACATTCACCTGATGAGAGCATTTCCCACTCCCCTCCCTCTCCTGTAAGCTCCAAGCAACCAGGGGAAAAAAAAATAAATAAATAAAAGAGAGGATTTAACAGAAACTGAAATAATCAGTTAATAATCTCCCAAAGCTGATGTTTTATCTGAGGAAGGGAGCAGCTCCTGAACCTCCTCAGTGCTTGCTGGGAGTGTGATCCAAGCACTGATATTATCCAGGGGATGCTCAGAGAACTACAGAAACCTCCCTGTATTTATTTATTTATCTGACCCTGATGCGTGGGCAGGTTTGTTTGTGTGTCTGTGATTTCTGAGGGAGCACAGGCTTGGCTTTCCTTGCTGGCTGAGTTGTTTTGTTTTGTTTTATTCTCTGAAAAGGTCAGATCACCCCTCTAATTTAGGAAGATCTGAGTGCTGGCAGTGACCAGAAACCTCCCCTAGATTTTTTCTCAGTGTCCCTGTGGATGGTTGAGCAGCCTCTGGCTACGGCTGTGTGTCCAGATCCTCTTAAAATGAGGGAAGAGCCCACATTCCTGCCTTTTCCTGCCAAGGAAATGCAAAATCATCCCTTCCTGGCTGCAAGGATTAATAACCAGCTCATGGAGACAAATGTCACAGGCTCAGCCTGTCCATGGCTCAGGGAATGGCACACTCTGCTCTCCCAGCTGCTCACACCATGCAGACACAGCTGGAATGCTGCTCCAGGAGGGAATTCTGATCCCCATGAGATCTCAGCTTCCTCACTTCCCCAAGGTCTGCTCTCCCTGCAGGATTTCTGGGTGCTGTGAGATGTCTTTGCCTTCCCCCATCTGCCTCCCTGCTCCCCAGATGGACCATGGGGTCCCTCAGGATGGGATTCCATGGAAGTTTGGGTGGAGGAGCATCAGCCCTGTGAGATCTCAGACCTCCAGTGCTCTTAGGCACTGACTCCAGAGCTCTACAGGCTGCTACTTTGTCAGGTTATCTTAAATAAGCAAAGCAGCTAATAGGTAAAAGGGTTCTTTATTACAAAGCACATCTTATTATAAGTCTCAAAATGCATGCAGACAAGCAATGGCAAAGCAGTAGCAATGGCAAATGCAGTGGCAATAAGAGAATGGATAAAAGTCCTGGCCAAAGCCAAAGGCAAAAAGCAACAACTCTCCCCAATACAAACTCTTATATAGGATTTTTCCAACAAGCTAAAATGCAAACTCAGACCACCACTCCTTAACCTATTAGAATTCTAGTTTCTTAGCACACCAGGTTATGTATAAGACTACACATACAACCTATCTTGTTTTATCTGAAAAATGTAAGCCATATTCTCACTATAGCTCTATTATGTCTAAGTCCTGTCTACAACTGAGGGCCTGGAGCCTCTACTGAAAATATCAGTGTGTTTCAACCTTCACTAGAACTCGCTCTGCTACTCTGGAATCTAAACCCTTTCACTTACTAAAAACATTACAACTCACCCTAAAATTACTGACTTACCTCTACTTGAATGTCTACTTTATGTGTGAGTGGCTTAATATACTTCAGTCCATCCAAAGGCTTTAATTCAATCCCTGCACTCTGATTTCTCTCTGAAGAATTGAAAGACCCCTGACTCAGTGACCCCAACAAGCCCCAGGAGGGACTGTGAGGATCCAAGTGGTACAGGCAGGAGTGGATGTAGGGAATCTCTCCAGGGTCACAGCATGGTCCCTTGAGCCCACAGTGGCCAAAGAAATGCTTTTTAGGGAGAGTTTGTTAATCCATGGGCAGGAGCTGTCCATGGGCCTGTCCTTGAGTGCTTCCTTAGCATCCTCATCCCTGGAGTTGGGGAAGGACACCCCAGCCTGGCCTTTGACCTCCATTCATGGCCTTGCTGCTATTTCTCACCCTTTCCCCAACACCCTTATATTTTCTGATGCTCACTGTGCCCAGAGCTAATTTGTGTTATTTGTTTTAAACTGATTCCCTGAGGGTTTCATCCCTTGCTCCCCAGGATTTGGGGGAAGATGGGTCTGTAGCTGTCACACCCAGCTCCTTCATGGCCACTTGTCACAGCCAGGGGTGTTTTGGTACAGGGGACAAGTCCAGGCACTGGTCAGTTCACTGGTGTGGGTGTAGTCTGTGTTAAATACTAGAAATACTGAATATTTTGGGTTGGAAGGGAAAATAAATATTATCTCTATGTAACGCCCTGCCATGGGCAGGGACACCTTCCACTATCCCAGGCTGATCCAAGCCCCATCCAGCCTGGCCTTGGACACTTCCAGGGATCCAGGGACAGCCACAGCTTCTCTGGGCACCCTGTGCCAGGGCCTCACCACCCTCACAGGGAAGGATTTCTACCCAATATCCCACCCAAAATTTCCTATTCCACTTTGAACCCATTCCCCCTTGCTCTGTCCCTCCACCCCTTGTCCCCAGTCCCTCTCCAACTCTCCTTCAGCCTCTGGAAAGGGCTCTGAGCTCTCCCTGGATCCTTCTCCTCTCCAGCTGAACAACCCAACCCTCTCAGTCTCCTCTGGATAACTGCACTGATGGGAAAGCACTTGAGAAACATTTGTGGGAATGTGACATCCCTGAGGTTCACTGGTCCATCCAGTCTGGCAGGGATGAGGAGGTTCCAGAGTGGTTTGGGGGGAAGAGGGGGTGGGTGACAGCAGAATACACAATCAGCATCATTCTCAAGTGTTGTGGGAATAAAACAAACACTCCAAAAGCAGCTTGTGCATCAGCAATCCAAACTGAGACCAGCAGCAGGGAAATCAGGGCAAGTGGGAAAAATCCACAAGGCACAATTAATCAGATCCAAAAAATAAACCACAGCTCTGCCTCTGAGGCAGCAGAGAAGCAGAAAACGAGGCTGAGCCTCTCCCCCTGCACACACCCAGCATGCAAATCCATCCTGAGCAATTTCTGGAGCGGCAGAGGGTCAGGAATTGATTTGGAGACCCGAATTTCCCGCTGCATCACCATGCAGATGTGTTCCCAGCCTGGCTGGTGGCTGTGCAGCTCCCACTGCAGCAAATGAGCTCGGAATACCGATGGAGAGGGGAAGGAGCACTGCCTCCCCTTGACAGAGGAGCAATGAGGACACAAAAACCTTTCCATGCTGAATTAACCCAGTTTTGTCTGGGGTTGCAACCCCCCTTCCCTGCCTCCCTTCACTCTTCAGAGCAAAATGCCTATTGAGGGTTCCCTTGATGGGTGAAAGGGAACTGGGAATGCTGGAGGAGACGGAGGAGGAGGAGCAGGGTTGTTTTTAACTTGGTGTGGAAGCTGCTGGCCTTGGAAATGGGGCTGCTGTTTCAAAAACCAGAGTGGATCTGTGTCCTGGTTTGGAGGACAGGTATCTGTCAATAAAGGCAGGAGCTTCTCTTTGAAATGGAGAATGTAAACCCCCTCCCTCCAAATTATTATTATAATTTTGAAATTAAGAGGCTCTCAGGCCAAGAGATGGGAATTAGGAATAACAGTTCCTTACTAGGAAAATTAAAATAGAAATGCAGTATTACAAAGAACAATCCCAAACCCTGCCAGAGTCAGAATCCAAGCTGACACCCGTCAGTCAGTCAGGGTGTTGGCACAGTCCCATTCAATGGTGGCTGCATCCTCCTGCAGGGGCAGATGTGGTTCAGCTGGAGCAGTGCTCCTGGAGAAGGTGCAGTTTCCTCTGAAGCTCCAGGGATGATGTGCAAAGGTCCAGTTTTCCTCTGGAATCCAGTGGCAAAGGCTGCTCTGCTGTTCCAAATCTCAGTTTTTCTCTGGGTAGGAAAGGCTTGGCTCCTCCCCTGGCTGGAGCATCTCCCAGTGGGATGATGGAATTTTATCAGTCATGCCCTGGGACTCACTGGCCATGAACAGGAGATATCTCCTGGAGGGAGGATGGGCTGTGGGAAAGATAAAGATGATTGCCCAGCTGGTTTAAAGATGGCCCATGAGCAGATAATGTGTGCCAGGAGATCAGGGTCACTGCCCCAGCTGGGTTAACAGATGGGGACAGAATTCACATTGCTGGTCACATCCTGTATTGCAACCCAAGACATTCTGGTCCTTCCCACTTCTCAGCCCACAGCTCAGCCATCCTTTGGGAAGCACTGGGAGCACAGGGAACCTCATTGCAGGGATGAATCCATGGTGCTGTTGTGAGGAATGGCTGCTCCTGGCTCTGGAGCCTGAGCACTGCCCAAGCTCCACATCTCCCAGCCTGGATTTGAGTAAAAAACCTCAAGAACCTCTTGGCTCCTGGACAGCTGCATCCTCCCCATGGATTGTGGAGATTTAAGGAAGGGATGAGAGAAATTCATGCAGGGTTGGTCTATCCATAGGGATTGAGTGAAACCTCACTTAGGAAAACCTCACATGGATGTCAGAAACTTCCAAGTGGGGCCCAGGGTGAAGATGAGATCCTCCAAAATGAGATCCTTAGAAGGCAGGATGCCTTCATCCCTTCCCACTAAATCCTGTGCCTGCTTGGTCTTTGCCATGGTGAGCATTACCCCAGCTTGGGCCAGTAAAAGCCCTTGGGATGCTGCCCCTCATCCTTGCAGGACCTGGATGGAGAGCCATGGCTTTGTGCAGGGTGATCCAAACCTCTAGTTTTTGGGCTTTGGTACCTGAACTCCATAATCTTGGAGTGCAAAGCAGCTGCCCATGGAAGTGACAGCATTGGGAGATTTTGCTGCTGTTTAAAAAAGTTCAGAGGGTCTCTAAGCCCAGTTTTGTGGGTTTTAAGCCCAGCCTGGCTCCTTACCAGCTCTGGATTTTGCAGCAGCAGAATTGGAGGAGTATCTCAAGGGCCACTCTGGAAAATCCAGGAATGAAAAGGAATGTGGTGCCCGGAAGAGCTTTGGGCAGCAGGATCCCAAACCCTCATCATCCTGATGTGCCAAAATCTGCAGGGCCAAAATCAGCTCCTGCCTGCTGCAGGCTTGCAGTTTGCATGTCTGTGGTGCTCCAAACCCCACAGCAGCCAAGAGGGGTTTCCTGGGATGCAGCCAGAGCAGGATGAGCACTAAATGAAGCAGAGAAATATCTGGGAACACCACTCAACAGCAGAGCAAACCTGCACAGCTATTCTTTATTTCTTCTTTAATTATGTCCTTTCTTTTAGAGAGATCCACAGTGATACAGGGGACAGATGGGCTGGGAGAGCTGAGACCATTCTCTGCTCCCCCTCCTCCTGGTCTGTACAAAGAGATGCTGCAGGGAAAGGCAAATATTTGACTGTTTGGGATGCTGAGGAAAGGGAAACTGGAACGTGAGCCAGCAAGCAGCTCCTTACTCAAGCAGAGCTTTCTGTGCAGGGATACAGCTCCCAGAGGGGCTGGGGCAGGGGGTGCTGCAGGCAGGGGGAAGGCAGGATGGAGGAAGAACATCTGCATCCTATTCAAGCCTGTGCCCTTATCACAGTCCCACAGCCAAGGTGTTGGAGAGGATGTTTGGGAAGGGAGAGAAAACCTCCCTGGGAGACAACAGTGTGCTTGGAATGCTGGTGTAAAGGAGGTAAAAGGGATTGGGAATTAAATATATGAGGATCCATCTTCTGACAGCAGCCCTTGAGGTGTGATTTCAGTTCCAGAGAGATGCCCTTCACCTGCTGTCCCCAAGGACAGCCAGCACAGATCTCCCCCTGTGCTGGCACAGCACTGGGGCTGTCCCTGGGTGTCCCCACAAAAGCTCCATGGCCAAGGACAAGGTGGCTGAAGGTCACAGACACGTCAGACAACCCCTGGGGGACAGGGCAGGTGTGCAGCCCCACCCCAGAGCAAAGGACATAAAATAATACAATCTTTGAATTATTTAGGTTGAAAAAGACCTTTGGAATAATGGAGTCCAGTTCCCCCAGCACTAGCAAAGCCAGCACTAACCCATGTCCCCAAATGTCACATCCACACAGCTTTTGAGCACATCCAGGGATGGTGGCTCCACCCCTTCCCTGGGAAGTCTGTTCCAATTTTTCTTATAGAATCCCCGTGCTTGTCAACAGATGTCCCAAAAAGTGCTCCAGGGAGAGAGGGAGAGTCACAGGCTACTGAGAATTTTGTGTATTTTATAATTCTCAGGCTACTGAGCAGTTTGTCTATTTTTGGATTTTAAGCATTAGTGGGTTTGTTTGTGTTTGTTTAGTTTTGTTTTTTAATATATAAATGCGTGCCTAAGAGACTGCAAACACGAAAAGCCACTCTGAAGTGAAGGAATACTGGAAATAATTTATGTTGAAAAAGAGCTTTAAAATCCTTGAGTCCAACCACTGCCAAGCCCACCACTAACTCATGTCCCCAAGTGCCACATCCATCTTTTTAAAGCCCTGCAGGGCTGGGGACATCAGCACTGCCCTGGGCAGCCTGTTCCAATGTCTGACCCTCATTTCAGTGAAGAAATTGGTCCTAATTGGCTCTGCCCCTCTGGTGTGCTCAAGGAAACATTCTAAAAATAAAAATGGAATTTTGTGGGGAGCCCCAGGCACACACGGGTTTCCACATTGATGTGCACACTTGCAGAAGGGCTTTGGAGGCTTCTCTGGGGTCTGGAGATGTCCCATGACCCCCCAAAATCCTGCCCTTGCCCCCCTCTGCTGTAAATTCCCCCTTTCCAGCACCCACACCCCAAACGTGGCACGATCCTGCAGGAGAGCACAGCCAGGAATGGAACAGGGACATCATCTCCCAAAATATCCTGTACCAGCGAATTCTGGCCCTTTGCTCTGGCACATCCACTGGGCAGATGGTCGCAGGACACGGCTCAGGTAGGGAGGCAGCTCCTGCACGCTCAAAATCCTCATTTTTCCCTCTGCTCCCCAGCAAGAAAGGGGCTGATTAGCACAAAATCCATGGCAACCCGGCCAGCAGCCTCGGAGCCAGCTCCTGCTCCCTCCCCTGCTCAGAAGGAAAACCTTTGTCTGCTGCTGGCACATCCCCCAAACCCCCACTTTTTGCTTTCCTGGATTTTGGAGGGAGCAGCTTTGCTCCTCTCTCCCCCTCTGGCTGGGGAACAGAAGATTCAGGTTTCCCCTTTACCTCTAAGGGACATTTTTACTCCTTTTTCTGTTCCTAGGGAATTTCTGAAGAAGCCATACAAGGGATATGCCCTCAGGTTTGTCCTAGAGATGGGTAAATTCCTTGGAGTGATGCCCCTAAGGAGATGACTTCCACCTGCAAACAGCAGAGGGGAAAAAAAAATCAGGCAATGACAGCAAAAATCTTTTTAACAACCACATGGCAATTACAGATCAGGGTGTTCCCCTGAGGACAGACCCTAGAATAACAGTCAGGAGTGGTTTCTTTGGGGTGAAGGGCATTCCTGCAGCAGTATTTTTTCCCCTGTGGGACTCACAGAGCATCCTGGCTAAAACCTGCCTGGAGTCCAGGCCGTGCCTTGCCTGAAGAGGGGAATTTTCCTTTCCAAGCAAAGCCAGGCTAGAGGGAATGTCCCCAACCCCTCTCTGATCCCTCTCACCTCACACATAAAAGCAGCCCCTGAACCAAACATTTGCCCCCCTGATGGAATCAGCCCCTGCAGTGCACAGAACCCTCCAGGTACCTGGGTGAATTGAACCTTTGCATCCCATATTGGCAGAGATTCCTGCCATTCCCCCTGCTCCCCTTGGCAATCACTCCAGGACACTGGGCTGAGCCCCTGAGGAATCCTGAGATGGAAAGGACTTCCCAAATCCTGGCCAAGCAGCCCAACATCCTCTGGTGCCAGCAAGGGATGGCAGCTGACCAGAGCAGTAGGAACATCATCCTGTCACTGGATGCTGCTGGGAACCAGGGAAAAAGCCTTGAGGCCTTGCCTTTCTCAGGCCTGGATTGAAGGACAAGTGTTTGTTAATAAAGGCAGAAGCTTCTCTTTAAAATGGAGAATGTAAACCCCCTCCCTCCAAATTATTATAATTTTGAAATTAAGAGGTTCTCAGGAAAAGATATGGGAATTAGGAATAACAGTTCCTTACTAGGAAAATTAAAATAGGAATGCAGTATTACAAAGAACAATCCCAAACCCTGCCAGAGTCAGAATCCAAGCTGACACCCGTCAGTCAGTCAGGGTGTTGGCACAGTCCCATTCAATGGTGGCTGCATCCTCCTGCAGTGGCAGATGTGGTTCAGCTGGAGCAGTGCTCCTGGAGAAGGTGCAGTTTCCTCTGAAGCTCCAGGGATGATGTGCAAAGGTCCAGTTTTCCTCTGGAATCCAGTGGCAAAGGCTGCTCTGCTGTTCCAAATCTCAGTTTTTCTCTGGGTAGGAAAGGCTTGGCTCCTCCCCTGGCTGGAGCATCTCCCAGTGGGATGATGGAATTTTATCAGTCATGCCCTGGGACTCACTGGCCATGAACAGGAGATATCTCCTGGAGGGAGGATGGGCTGTGGGAAAGATAAAGATGATTGCCCAGCTGGTTTAAAGATGGCCCATGAGCAGATAATGTGTGCCAGGAGATCAGGGTCACTGCCCCAGCTGGGTTAACAGATGGGGACAGAATTCACATTGCTGGTCACATCCTGTATTGCAACCCAAGACACAAGGTCAACACATTATAACAATGATTATGCACCTGCAGGGTGCATGAGAGATGTGATGCTTTGCTTAAAGCATGTTTTTGAGGAGGTGTTGCCTTCTTTGACCAATGAGTCTTTTCTATTTTGTTTTGCACAAACTACCCTATATATATGTGTAATTGTTAGTGTAGAAACACATAACCACAGGATGATTACATGCAGGTGCTTTTATTGAAGAGCTCTGGGAATCAGGGGTACAAACCCAAACCTGACTCCGATATGGATTTGAGATGGACGTGTTTTATACCCTTTACTTTATATAACTATATATTAATTATTAAACCCATATTGTTCTGTTGTACACATTGATCTTATCCAAGCATGTATTCTTGCAATTTTCATCAGGAACCCCTAACATCCTTTCTCAGAATTCTTGTTACAATTACATAGTTTCTCATGATTCTTATTACAATTAAACAATAATTATATTCAATTACCAATCAATCATTATATTTATCAATCGTATTACTTATCATATGATGATTATGCAGGTGCAGACTAAGCTCAATATTTGTTACCAGAGCCTATTTCCCTTTCCCAGGCCTACAGACCCAACCTTTCTTTCCACTCCCTGAATGTATTGTATACAATTCCCATGTTTTAGAAACATTTTAACTCTACCCTATCATAGTGGTTCTCTAAATAAAGCTCTCTCTTCTCTCTCACTTCTCCATCACACAAGGAGCTACGTTGCTCTATCCTTTTTGCTGCTCTTATACCCTTAAAATGCAACACACCACCTCAGCATCTTGGGGTGAAAACACCAAAAACCAGGCAATTCTTGGCAGTGGGGCTGGGGCAGGGAATTTTTTGAGTGCTGCAGGAGGAGCTCGGGTGCCTGGCACGATCCACTCAGCGTTTGAGTGGTCCTGCTGAAGGCTGGAAAGCTGGCTCTGCCTAAAGATAAGCCTGAGCTGCAGCCCGGGCTGGCTGGAGCCCAGGCAGGCACAAAGAGGGCTTTGTGATGCTGGAGGGGATGGGGAGAGCTGCTCTGGGGAGTATTGAGGGAGACAAAATGGGGAGAAACTCAAAGGGAAATTTCCTTTTTTTGCTGTCTGGAAGGGAGCTGCGCATCGGGATTAAAGAGCTGCAGGTGATCAAACCCCCGTGCTGCAGGGTGATGAAAAGGGAACAAAGATGAGCAGGGGGAGAGGGCAAGGCAGAGCAAACACTCCACAGGATCTGCTGGGGAAAGAAAGGAGCTGGGAGGCTGAGCTGAGATGGGAACTGCTGGATCTGCCAGGCTGGAGCTCACTGAAAGCCGTGTTTCCTCTGGGATGTGATGCCAGCATTGAGATGATGGAGGGTGAGAGGCAGGCAGGGGGTACCAGGGAAAAGCATCTCCCTGTGTCCTGTACAGGCTGGGTGGGCACAAACACAGGGTGGTCTGGTGTGCAGTGTCCACCTGAAAATGCCCAGCTGGAGGATTGCAGCTGCACTTCTGGCAAGGGCAGGAGCTTCACAGAGTGGTTCAGGTTGGAAGGGACACCAGAGGTCACCTAGTCCAAGGTTCCCCTAGAGCACAACTTAGGGCTGTGTCCAGATGGCTTTTAAAAATCTCCAGGGAAGGATAAATCCAGAACCACAAACCACAAAAAACAATCCAAAACCACAGAATGGTTTGGGCTGGAAGGAACCTGAGAACTCATCCAGTTCCACCCCCTGCCATGGGCAGGGACACCTTCCACTGTCCCAGGTTGCTCCAAACCCATCCAACCTAGCCTTGGACCCTTCCAGGGATCCAGGAGCAGCCACAGCTGCTCTGGGCACCCTGTGTCAGGGCCTCACCAGCCTCACAATGAAGAATTTCTTCCTAATATCTTCCTATACATCCCCTCTTCCAATTTAACACGTTCCCCTTGTCCTGTTACACTCTGCCTGTGTAAAAACTTGTTCCTCCTCTTTTTTACCAGCCCCTTCAGGCTCTGCAAAGGGCTCTGAGCTCTCCCTGGATCCTTCTCCTCTCCAGGTGAGCACCCCCAGCTCTCCCACCTGGCTCAGAGCAGAGGGGCTGCTTGGCCTCCCCTGCTCCAATGATTCCACATCCTTGTGCTGAGACTCCAGGGCTGGATTCAGTGCTCCAGGTGGGATGTCACAAGAGCAGAGTCCTTGGTCAATTCCTGTCCACATCCTGAGTTTTTGACCTGCTGTTCATAAAAAGGAGGAGGAGCAGAGGACAGCTGGGGTCAGGGATGGCAGGTGGGGCTCTCAGAGCTGTGAAATAACTGGATTTACACCAGGTGAGAGGCTTGAGAAGCTCTAGGCTGGGGGCTTTGGGTTTCAGGAGAGCTGACTCCAGCTTTTTGGGGAACTCTGAGGTTGTTGTGAAAGGGAGAAGGTGTCCAAGACAGCTGGCTGATTTATTTTTAAGGAAAACTCATTCAGAGCTTGGGAACAAACCCTGCCTTTGCTCATGAAAATCAGGAATTTCAGCACAAAGCCTCCTTGGCTAATTAAGACACTTCTTAGTGAGCTGAGCTGTTAAAAGGGAGCATACAAGAAATGGAAATAAGGAGGGGAAATGAAAGAAGAGTGCAAATGCAAGACTTTGGGATGAAAGCTGGAGGGCTGAGGACCAGCTGGAGCCCAGAGTGGCCAGGGATGCTGGGAGTGACAAAAAGGGGGGTTGCAAGTGTTTTAATAGCACACTCAGGAAAAATGTGTGTAGGTTTTTGGATGGGGGGACAGCCTAACAAAGGGTGATTATGGCAAAGGTTGAATGCTCTTCTTTGCCTCAGTTTCTATAGGTCAGGCTTGCTCCAAGCTTCTGCACATAACAGCAGTGTTTGGGGAGAAGAACAAGCAGCTGGTGGAATAAAATTTTAGGGGCTGTTTAGTGAAATTAAATGTTTTCACATCCATGAGGCTGGATGAGAGTTCTCTAATGGAAGTCTGTGCTGGAATTGTGGGGCTGCTGCCTGCCAGCTACAAAAAACTCCTGGTGCCTGATCTCTGCCCACCCTCAGGTGTCTCCAAGATTTATACACACCTTAAAAAAGGGGAAAAGAGAGATTTGGAGAGCTCTGGAGGTCAGCCCCACCTTAGACCCTAGAAAAATCATGGAGTGTGTCCCCTAGGACATAATTTCTAGGCAGGAGAAGACCAGAACTCAAAGATTCCAAGTTTAGTTCTCTGGAGGCTGGTGCATAAGGTGCCCTGCAGAAATGGAATTCTAGGTGAGAGAAAGCACACAAAGCAATCAGCCTTTCTTCTTCTCTGGAATGGCTCTGAACTGGGGCTGGAGCAAGGCTGGCATTCAAGGATGTGAAGAAAACCTTTAGGAATCGAGTCCTGGTGCTAAATCCTTCCCTTCCCTGCCAGAACTGGGATGAAATCATGAACAATGAGGCAAATTTCACCTCACCCTGTGGCACATGGCAAATCTCGAGGCTTGCACCAAGATCACCCCAAAGCTGGGGTGGGAAAAGGTGAAAAACTCCAAAAAAGGCTTTTCCCAGGAAATATGGCTGGGTATACACAGCCAGCCCCAGGCCTGAAGTGTTCCTTTTAGCTCAGGACAGGGGCTCAGCCTGGCTGTTGTGTGACATCCTGGCTTTTCCCACCCAGGAAGATTTTTCTGTGCTTTTTTTTTTTTTTGCCCAAAGGAAAGGATTTCCAGGATCAGCACAACCTGCATCCTTCCCACAGGTGCTGGGCACTGCAGAGCCCCTGGGACATCCTTGCTCTGCCATCCTCTCCTCCTGCATGGCAAGGAGCTCTCTGATAAATAATTCCTTTTTTTTTTTTTTGGCTGATTGCATGCTGTTACTAGGAAACCTCCTGGCATCCCTGGGACTGCAACTCAGAGCAGGCTGGCAGCTAATGGAGATAATTAAGATTTTATAGCCACCTTTCTGAATAAGCTGGCCAACCCTCCCTGTGGGGGTCCCAGAGGGCTGGGGTCCTCTGTGTGTGCTGAGTGGGCTTGGAAGAGACCCAGGGAAGGAAAAATCACTTTTTCAGAACTTGCTGGGGATGTATTGGGACTGGGAGCAAACCAAAAAGCTGAGGAGCATTCCCAGGTGCTGGATTTTAATGGTTATCACAATCCCTGGCATGGCTTAGGCATGGGACAACAACCCCAGGCAAACCTGGGAACTTTCATGGGTCAGGGACATTCCTAAAATATAGTTTGGTGTGGCTGCTGTTTTGTAATTAATAATATGGGCTTGATCAGATTGGGCACATGGTCTTGGGCCAGAGGATGGGTCCTGCTGTTCCCACCCACATCATTCATTTCACTGCTGGGGGAGAGGTTTGTGTGGCACAAGTCAAGAAAACTTTGTCCCTGCAGGCTGGGCTTAAAAATGCACTGGGAAATTATCCCTTTGTGAGATTTCTGAGTCCTCAGTGATTGTTTTCTGTGAGAAAGGATTATTGCACTCTGTCCTGGCTGGGTTTCCTCAGCTCTGTGGTGAACTGAACAGCACCAGGGTCACTCCTGTGCCAGGATTCCAGCTGGCACAGCCCAGACAGGTTTGGATGGTTAAACCCTCATGCCCCAAGGAGGTAGCAGCACCCAGGCTGGCAGTTTGGGATAAACCCTGGCTCCCACAAGCCCTGAACCCAACCTGCTGGTCATTGGAGTCATGGAGCCACACCATGCCAGGGACCTCGTGGAGGAGGCAGAGCCCACCCCTGGCAAAGCCACATGGCAGAGGCACCAAGCCTTGGCTGGATTGGCAGCCTGGGAGGGGAACAGCCCACTCTGGAAGGATGCTGCCTCCACAGGATGAGCTTGGGGGAATTAAAAATGTGATCCCTCTGATCTGGTTAGAAGCCTTTGTCCTGGTTTGAAGGACAGGTGTCTGTCAATAAAGGCAGGAGCTTCTCTTTCAAATGGAGAATGTAAACTCCCTCCCTCCAAATTATTATAATTTTGAAATTAAGGGGCTCTCAGGCAAAGATATGGGAATAGGAATAACAGTTCTTTACTAGGAAAATTAAAATAGAAATGCAGCATTACAAAGAACAACCCCAAAAACACTGCCAGAGTCAGAATCCAAGCTGACACCCGTCAGTCAGTCAGGGTGTTGGCACAGTCCCATTCAATGGTGGCTGCATCCTCCTGCAGGGGCAGATGTGGTTCAGCTGGAGCAGTGCTCCTGGAGAAGGTGCAGTTTCCTCTGAAGCTCCAGGGATGATGTGCAAAGGTCCAGTTTTCCTCTGGAATCCAGTGGCAAAGGCTGCTCTGCTGTTCCAAATCTCAGTTTTTCTCTGGGTAGGAAAGGCTTGGCTCCTCCCCTGGCTGGAGCATCTCCCAGTGGGATGATGGAATTTTATCAGTCATGCCCTGGGACTCACTGGCCATGAACAGGAGATATCTCCTGGAGGGAGGATGGGCCGTGGAAAGATAAAGATGATTGCCCAGCTGGTTTAAAGATGGCCCATGAGCAGATAATGTGTGCCAGGAGATCAGGGTCACTGGCCCAGCTGGTTTAACAGATGGGGACAGAATTCACATTTCTGGTCACATCAACCCAACTCACTTGCAACAGGCTTTCAGGACAAGGTTTTCCCTAAAATCCCAGTCCCCAGGGTGCTGAGGGAGGTGCTGAGCCTGCCAAGGTGTTCACAGCTGGGAGTGCAGGAGGTGCTGAGTAGTACCCACAGCATGGGCCATCCCTGCTGGAGTTCAGAATGCAAGAAATCCTCAAATCTTTGGGCCTGCAGATCAAAGCCTGGGAAAGAACACAGGATTTGAACTGAAGCCTTGGGAAAAGTTTCCAGGCTTAGGTGCTAGAAGGAAGAATGTAGATTTAAACTTTAAAGCAGAGACACGATAAGTGAAGTTGGAAAAGGTTTAGCTATAAAGTTTAAGATACAGAAAGAATAAAGTAGGTAAAAAGGTGGCAGAATAGCCTTAAGGATAGATCTATGTGTTGGAACAGGATTGGTTGAGAAAGGTCACACTGTAATTAGGCAAAATTTCCTAGTATTGGATTAGAAACATAAATATCCTTGTTGGCAGTGTTTTATTGGTTAATAAGTCCTTAAAAGATCTTGTAACCATAAGTCTTGTGACTTCTGGTCACACTCTCAACACCTGTAAGAAGAACTCAGCTTTTCTGTAGAAGGTAAGAAAAACAAGCCACACTTTCTAAGCAGCAAGAAGTCCCATCTCTGCCTCATTTGGAATGAGAAAGAATCCCTGCAGAACATGATATATCATTTTCCACCTTATAACCACAGGATGATCCCTCCAATCACCATTCTGGAAGGGGCTGACCTTTGCAAATCTGCACAGGGCACTGTCAGCAGCATTCCTGCTTCCCTCTGAGCTGCCTCCTTGGATACCCAGGCTGGAGCTGAAGCAGGGGAGGGAACATTCCCTATCCAAGAGAGATCCCCTCGTAGCACTTGGCATTTCTGGGGCAGCTCCCTCCCACCCCCATTGTTCCTGGGAAAAGGCAGACAATGATCTAAGAATGCAAAACTCCTGAAACCCCTCCAGAAAGCTGAAATTTATGAGCAGCCTGTTCCAGCTGGCAGAGGGGAATTTGTCAGTGGAACAAAAACATTGTGTAATAACCTCCCTCCTCCCCCTCATCCCCCTCTGGAGGGGAGCTGGGACAGCCACAAGAGAGAGGGGCTCAGGGAAGAAGCATTGGTGAAGCACTGAGCATCCTCATGGAGTCACAGAATGGATTGGGTTGGAAGGAAAATAAAGATAATCTCATCCCAGGTTGCTCCAAGCCCTGTCCAGCTGGCCTTGGACACTTCCAGGGATGGGACAGCCACAACTTTGGCACTGCAGACCCCTCTCAGTGGCTGCCCCAGAGCATTTTAAAGCACATTTAGATGCTGAAAGCAACAGTGACCAGAATGGTTTGACCACAATTCCCACTTTTGCAGGGATGGGGCCAGTCCAGGTCTTGGCTGCTCTGAAGGACGGGTGAATAAAGGTGATTTCTTGGTCCTTCTTCATAGAATGGATCGAAAAGATGAAGGGCTGAAATCAGGAGTTTTGCCCAAATTCAATTGTTGCTCGCCTTAAAATTCCACATTTACATTTCACCTTCACTTCCCACCCTTTGGAACGTGGTGCTCCCAGGAGTGAGTGTGATCATCCAGGAGTGTCCTGTGCCTGGAGAGGGGAGGGAATTGCTGGTGCCCATCAGCATTTCCCAGGTCACACGGAGATGAGAGAGGATTTTGGGAGTGGTTTGCACATTTTTGGGAGCTGCTGCGTGGCTCCTCTGGCCAGCATCTGCTCTGTAAGTGATGCCAGAGGGATCTTGGGATGTCTCACTCCCACGTGTGCATCCCCCCAGACACAGCACTTGGTTGTAAAACGAGCCTGGCTCTGGTCCTGGTGTGGAGCCTGCCACCTCCTCCTTGCAATCCCTTGTTTTTTTTTTTCCTTCCCCCTCCTCCTGTCTGCCTTGATCTGAAGGAAAACCCACTCAGCAGACAGTGTGAGGCTGTGAAATAAACCCACGAGGTGCTGGGAATACTCCAGCTGGGATTTTTCCCCATCTATATCCATATCTGTATCATCTATATCTATAAAAAAAGGTTAAACTGTGACAGTTGAAATCCTCTGTAGCAGAGTCAATCTGAAAATTCAGTCTTTAAGTCCTTAAATGTGTCATTCCTTGGCTTTCCCATTGCAAGGGGACCCTGTGTGACATTTCTGTGACATTTCTGTGTCTCCACTGAATTTAATTAAGGTTTTATGGGGGTGGTGGTGGGAGACCTCCAATCGCTCACTGATTATGGGATGGCACTTCCCAGTGCCAAAAGAGTGAGGAATGAGACACTTTCCTGGGAACAATGACCCTTTTCATCATTTCTGCTTTGGGGCTGTGACAGAGGAGCAAGGTCCTGTCCATCACTGGGTCATGGCAGCAACTGATCATGAGATAAAATGTGCAAAATTGCTTTGTGCTTCCTCTTCATTGACCCAAAGGAAGTAAAAAGAAAAAAAAAAAGTCTGGGCCAATTAATTTTTAACCGATTTTTTTCATGGTAAAACATGTAGAGCTTTGGACTGATTAAAACTTCAGGGATTTGGTCTAGCTGAAAAAAAGAAAGTGGAAAAGTTTTATTAAGGCTCCTTCAAGGAAAATTTTTTTTAACAGTTAATAGAAAAACAATGTTTGAATGAAAATGAAGTGTTAACTTCTCAGCTGTAATCGAAAATTTTTAGAACTATTTTTGCAGAATCCCAGAAGGGTTTGGGTTGGAAGGGACCTTTAAAATTATCCAGTTCCAGCACCCAGTCATGGGCAGGGACACCTTCCACCATCCCAGACTGCTCCAAGCTCTGTCCAGCCTGGCCTTGGGCACTTCCAGGGATCCAGGGGCAGCCACAGCTTCTCTGGGCCCCCTGTGCCAGGTCCTCACCACCCTCACAGGGAAGAATTTCCTCCTAAACAAAGAATTTTAAGTGCTGTATTTAAGTTAAATATATCCAATTAAAATGCAAGACTGGTCCTCCCCTTCCCCCCTTTAAAATTTGCATTGAGCTTTTGGGCGTGAGGAAAACTAACCTGAAATTTTATCTTCCATTTAGCCTGGAAAAACCCACAGTGCTCCAGCCTGGGTACCTAAATTAAAAATGCAGTTAATTATTCCCAGGGATTAGTCTCAAACTGGCTCTCCCAGTCCATGAGGAACGTGTCTCACTGCTGGGTGGCTGAGGACAACTCTTGAAGGAGTGCCCAGAGGATTTCTGCTTCCAAGAGATGGAGCAGCAGCCCCAGCTGCTCCAGATGGAGATCCAGCTTTGATTTGTTCTTCCACATTTTTAGGATGGACTCCAGCAGGACCCACCTTGATTTCCAGCAGCTTTTGTCTCCAGGGGAATGGGAATGTCTCCTGGGAAAGGGAATGTGGCTCTAAGCCACAGGAGAGGAGCCACCACTCCAGGGTTTGAACCATCTCATTTGAATCATCAGCTGAGAGACCTGCAGGCTCCTCTCTGGGAATTTCGTGGTGGGAGAACTGATCTGTCCTGATGTTTCTTGAATCTGACCCAACATTTGGGTGACTTTTTCAGCAAGAATCAGACCTATTTCTATCTATTTTTCCTCCCTAGCCTAATATGTTTTAAAAGCCTGGACCCACTTTTTACTCAGTGGCTAACTAACATAAAACATAAATATATATATATTTTTGCTTTCTTTCCCATGTTTTTGTCCAAATACACCATAAGTGATCCAACTTTATTTTCCTCCCATCTCTCCTGGACTTCCAGGTGGAGCTGATGGGTGTGAGTGGATACAAAAACCTGCCAGGAAAAAAAACCTGGCACAGCTGTAATCCTGGGACACACCATCCTGCTGCTTCCCCAATGCAGAGAGAGACCAGAGGCAGAAATCAATACAGACAGAGTTTTATAATTAAAAAATTGTGCATTTTGACAAACAGCTGGCAGTTACACCCATCCCTCATCCCCATTAATGCAGAAAATACAGGTCTGGAACCCAGACATCTGATTTTCTAAAGCCAGGTGTAATGACCCACTGAGCTGTGCTTGAATTAACCTCCTGCTTTTGGCTACCAGGCAAGAGCCCAAAGGCAGGCCAACCCTGTACTCAACTCCAGCTGACCCTAGAGAGAACCAATCCCCTTCCCAAGGCATTATTTTCATGGAAAAAAACCATCATATCTGATTGAAAACGCCTCTGAAAATCAACATGTGGGACACAAACTGATTTATTTTTATGAAAAAAGTAAACAAAGAAGAATTCCAATGAGGTGTTGTTTTTTTTGTTTTTTTTTTTTTTTTTTCAAGATGTCCATGGGGAAATAAGGCTGTTCCTAGTAAACTGAATGGCACTGTGGCTTGTCCAGGGGCCGAGTGACAGTCTGGTCACAACCCAAAATAAACTTTCCTCACCTGGGGAGCACAAGATTCAGCACCCAGGCATGGTGCTGATGGTGTAGACAAAGCTCTGGTGCCTAAAATTCCTCCTTTAGCAGAAGGAAAAGATACTCAGGGAGCTTTGGGAGGCACCACGGAGGGTTTGGGGCATCTGTGAGCCCCTGAATTTGTCCCTACCATGCAGACCTGGCACAGGAATTATTTGTCTTCTCTGCACCAACCTAAAACCCCAGGTCTGGAGGTCCTTGCATCTTCCCAGGCACGCTGGAGTCTCACTGGACCCCGGGTCCCATCAGGTTTTTTGGAACAAAGGCGTGAGCCCAGCCTGGAGTGTCACAGGAGAGGAGTCCAGGGGGCTCAGCTGCACACACACAGCGACTGACACACACACACACAGAGCTCACAGACAGCTACAGGCACATCAAACACAGCCACAGCTCCCAGAGCTGCTCCCAGAGCTGCTCCCCAGGCTTTGGGCTGGGGCTGTGGGCACAGCCAGGTCTGCTCAGCCAAGAGCTGCTCCTGCTCGGGCACAGCAGAGTGGGGCTGAGATCCTAGAGTGGTTTGGGCTGGACAGGAACATAAATACATCCTGGTGCCAGCCCTCCTGCCACGGGCAGGGACACCTGGAGCAGGATTGTTCCACTCTGACAGGGTCAGGAGCAGTGTGGGCACAAGGCATCCACACTTGCTCTGTACTGTCCTGGCTGCCAGGTGTCCCAAAATTGCCATGGCAGGACCTCTGGAGTCCCTTCTGGGCAGCACCAGAGGTCTCTGCCCCTGTGCCAGCTACAGGCAGCCTTGTGCACTGAAAGGCAAGAAAATACAGCATCCATCTCACATTCTGCTGGGCAGGCAGGGAGGGAATCCCCTGTGCTGCTGCAGGTCCAAAGCTCATCACAGCAATTTCTCCCTTAAAATTTAAGTCCTGTTTTGAGTTCATTACCCAAAAGTCCTCTTTCTCCTCTTGAAGTTCCTCTCTCTGATGGATGTGTGTTGCTACAGAGGACCCAGGGTTTGCTGGTGCTGCTGCTGGGGGTGTCAGCCTGGGGATTTCTCTGATAGGACATGCCTTGGGTACAACTTTTCCTTGTTTGCAGGGTGAACCACAGGGTGTCTTGTGGCTGACAACAGGATCCAATAGAATCAGAAACTTGTATTGCTCTGGGTGTAACTTCCAGGGCACACAGGAGACATCTGGTCAGCTGGAATCTCTGAATGTGCCCATGGTGAGTCCATAATGTAAACCACAGCTGAAATGAAGCCACAGTGCACTGGACTCTATGGAGCAATCCAACAAACACATCTTCTCACTTCTTGGGGCTGGTACCACTGAACCCAACAGCCCCATGGATCCCATGCTTGGAGCAGCAGAGGCTGAGGGTTGGTGCCCAAGGGGACATCCATGGAGGACAGTGACACTGTTGCTCCAGCCTGGGAGGAGGGGAAGGGGAAGGGAAGAGGGATTTTGCTTTGTGGCTGATTTTTGACCCCTCCTTTGATATTTTGAGCACAACCACCCACACTGAGCTGCGTCCTGTGGGAGGAAGGGAGGAGAAGGGACTTGGCAAAGGAGCTGGGTGCATGTGCTGGGTCTGGATGCTCTCCAGGCTCCTTCCACGCAGGTCCTGCCTTCCCCTGAGCATCCCCAGTGCCCACCTCTACGCTGCCACCAAGAGCTGTGGGCTCCCTGCTGCCTCCCTCTGCTCCTCCTTGGCCTCTCCTCACCCATCCACGAGGCAGAGAGAATTCTCTCCCTCCTTCTCCCCATCCTTCCCTCTCCTTCCCCACCCCGCTCAGCACAGCGAGAACCGGCGGGAGTTGATGTTCATCTTGGTGACCCCGATGAGCTTGAGGGGCGTGGAGAGGCTGAAGGAGCTGACGAGGGGGAAGTCACAGAAGAGGTCAGCCAGCTCGTCCCTCTCCTCCAGCTCGAAGGTGGCGTCGTTGAGCATGCGCTGGTGCAGGTGGCACGTCTGCTCGATCTTCAGCTTGTTGATGTCGCTGCGCAGCCGCATCAGCTGCCGGGCCAGCTGCTGGTCCTGCAGGCGCATTTCTGCCTGCAGCACGGAGGGAAGTGGTAAATTTAGTGGTAAATTTGCTGCCTTCCTGCTTGACACAATGGCCACTACAACCCCATACCCAGAGGGAGTTACACCCCAGGGACAGGAGGCTTTAAATGTGGTGTATCGAGTTGTGATACAGGAAATGTGAATTCTGTCCCCATCTGTTAAACCAGCTGGGGCAGTGACCCTGATCTCCTGGCACACATTATCTGCTCATGGGCCATCTTTAAACCAGCTGGGCAATCATCTTTATCTTTCCACAGCCCATCCTCCCTCCAGGAGATATCTCCTGTTCATGGCCATTGAGTCCCAGGGCATGACTGATAAAAGTCCATCATCCCACTGGGAGATGCTCCAGCCAGGGGAGGAGCCAAGCCTTTCCTACCCAGAGAAAAACTGAGATTTGGAACAGCAGAGCAGCCTTTGCCACTGGATTCCAGAGGAAAACTGGACCTTTGCACATCATCCCTGGAGCTTCAGAGGAAACTGCACCTTCTCCAGGAGCACTGCTCCAGCTGAACCACATCTGCCCCTGCAGGAGGATGCAGCCACCATTGAATGGGACTGTGCCAACACCCTGACTGACTGACGGGTGTCAGCTTGGATTCTGACTCTGGCAGGGTTTGGGATTGTTCTTTGTAATACTGCATTTCTATTTTAATTTTCCTAGTAAAGAACTGTTATTCCTAATTCCCATATCTTTGCCTGAGAGTCCCTTAATTTCAAAATAATAACAATTTGGAGGAAGGGATTTTACATTCTCCATTTCACAGAGAAGCTCCTGCCTTTATTGGCAGACACCTGTCCTTCAAACCAGGACATGTGGCTAGAGCTATAGCTCCACGGTCTTTTTGGCTGTCAGATTGCTTTGGAAGGAGGCAAGGAGGAGGGGGAGATCTTTTGCATAGGATAAAAAGGGTTTATTACTTGGGTTGTGCTCCCAAGAGACCAGCAGCAGGATGAGAGGACAGCATTAAGCTGCTGCAGAGGAAATTTAGGACATTAGGAAAAAGTTCTTCACAGGAAGAGTGATTGGGCATGGAATGGGCTGCCCAGGGAGGTGGTAGAGTCACCGTGGAGGTGTTTAAAAAATGTGTCATGGTCTGGTTGACAAGGTGGTGTTAGGTCATAGGTTGGACTCAATCTCAAAGGTCTTTTCCAACCTAGCTGATTCTGTGAACTCACCTAGAGGTGCTTGTTCTGTGAGGGAGACAGGGATCTTCCAATGCATCCCAAAAAAATACCAGCTCAGGATGGGGAATTTTTAACAATTGAGAAATTCTGTGCCTGCTCACGTTTTCAGGAGCACCAGGAAACTGGAATTAAAGCCATGCCAAGGCTGTTGGCTTGGGTATCTGTCAGGCTTCAGAGCCTCCATCTCAACATTAAACAAAGCCCAAATTAATTTTGCTCATAAGGCAGCAGCCACGGGGACACAGAGCAATTAGAGCTGGAAAGGACCAATTAAAAGAACACCAAATAACTGATCCCCAAATACAGAGCCTGGATTTCCAGCCTGTATAAATCAGAGCTGGTCCATGACAGACTCCACTTCCCCTGTGGCTGATTTTATCTCTGTGATTTGGAGAGGCTCTCAGGATGGGACCTCCATGGTTTCCCACAGGACAGAGAACTACAACCTCCAAGCTAATGATTTAAGTGTTTTGGAGGTATTTTTTTCTCCCCTGGCACCTGGCTTGGAAAGGTGAAAGATTCAGAAGTAATGAAAGGAAAGAGGTCTTTTATTTAAAAAAAAATAAAAAAATAAAAACATCTAAGTATTAAGAAAATCCGTTCAGGATGCTGTGGGTAGTGAAGGAAGGAGGTGAACACTTGGTGTGGGAGTCAGCCTGGCAAACAGGAGCAGGCAGGGCTGGAAAGGCAGATCAAAACAATTCCCACTTCCCTCCACAGAAAACAACAAACCCACAAAAGCTACAAAGAAAAGAAGGTGGGGAAGAAGCAGAACAGGCTCAGAAGGGACTGGAACAAGGTGATCTATAAGGTCCCTTCCAACTCAGCCAGTTCTAGAATTCTGTGATTCTGTGCTTTGGGATAAACCTCCCTTTCCTGGATTTATCAGCATGGGTGTGATCAGATCATATCAGTTTCCCTGGAAATGAGCTGCTCAGTTTGTGGGTACAGATGTTCTCTGGGGGAAGGAAGGCAGGCAATTATTCCTGTCCTGGTGGCTTGTGCATGGAGATGCAGAAGGGAAGGGAGGAGGGGAAGTTCCCCTTGAGAGAGCCCACAGAGACCCTGGTATTCCTACATGAGACCCTTCCAAGACACAATCCCTGCTCCTCCAGGCAACCAGAGAATCCCAGAACAGTTTGGGTTGGAAGAGACCTTAAATCTCATCCAGTCCCACCCCCTGCCATGGGCAGGGACACCTTCCACTATCCCAGGTTGCTCCAAGCCCTATCCAACCTGCCTTGGACACTTCCAGGGATGGAAATCTGTGCTAGGACCTCACCACTCTCACAGGGAAGAATTCTTTTTTGTATTTAAATCCCTTCAAACCATTCTATATTCTCTGACACTACAGAGGCATCTTGGAGGACCTTGCCTGATGCTCCCAGCCAGCAATAAGAGTCCAGCTTGGCTGTCTGGAGAGGATTAAATCACCTTTGTACCAATCTCTGAGTGAATCTCTCTCAGGAAATCTCTCAAAAAATTGTTGTCAGGGTTGTGGTAATTTACCTTTATCAAAAAAACCCCACTATTTCCTCTCATACCTCATAACCTGTGCCCCCTGCAGAGCAATGCCACTTGGCAGGTTTTTATTCTCCCACCTGAGTTATAATAAAAAAAAAAAAAAATATTCTGTAGATATTTTTTCCTGTCTCACAACAAATGCTGACATTTTATCAGGGAGGCAATCACAGGTGTTATGAAAGTGACCCTGGGTCATTTTTTCTCCCTTGTGTATCAAGTTACCTAAGAAATGCCAACAAAGGCTTCCATTGAATATTTGGAAGAATGTGGGATTAAAAAAGCCTCTGCTGTCAAAAAAAAAAAAAAAAAAAAGCATTTAAAAGAGAATTATGAGGCCATTGTGCAGAGGGGTGTGAGTTAAAGGTGATTTTTTTCTCTTGCAAACCGGCTTTATATTTTCTGAGTGCTTCTTGTTCTCCCTCTTTTTTGAGGAATCCGTTTGATTTCACACAAGCTGGAAGGCAAAGCCCTCCAGAAAATAAAGATAAGGAACAAAGCCTGGCAATGATTGGCCAAAACCACATGGATGTGGCACTTGGGGACATGGTCTAATGTTGGCCTTGGCAGTGCTGGGTTAAGAGCTGGACTCGATGATCTTTGAGGGATTTTCCAATTCTGTGTTTCCATGAGAGGATGATGAGCACAAGGGAGAGATGGAAGATGGGATGAGGGCTGTGCCTGCCTGTGCTGGGCCGATGTGACCAGCAATGTGAATTCTGTCCCCATCTGTTAAACCAGCTGGGGCAGTGACCCTGATCTCCTGGCACACATTATCTGCTCATGGGCCATCTTTAAACCAGCTGGGCAATCATCTTTATCTTCCCACAGCCCATCCTCCCTCCAGGAGATATCTCCTGTTCATGGCCAGTGAGTCCCAGGGCATGACTGATAAAATTCCATCATCCCACTGGGAGATGCTCCAGCCAGGGGAGGAGCCAAGCCTTTCCTACCCAGAGAAAAACTGAGATTTGGAACAGCAGAGCAGCCTTTGCCACTGGATTCCAGAGGAACACTGGACCTTTCCACATCATCCCTGGAGCTTCAGAGGAAACTGCACCTTCTCCAGGAGCACTGCTCCAGCTGAACCACATCTGCCACTGCAGGAGGATGCAGCCACCATTGAATGGGACTGTGCCAACACCCTGACTGACTGACGGGTGTCAGCTTGGATTCTGACTCTGGCAGGGTTTGGGATTGTTCTGTGTAATACTGCATTTCTATTTTAATTTTCCTAGTAAGGAACTGTTATTCCTAATTCCCATATCTTTGCCTGAGAGCCCCTTAATTTCAAAATTATAATAATAATTTGGAGGGAGGGGGTTTACATTCTCCATTTCACAGAGAAGCTCCTGCCTTTATTGGCCGACACCTGTCCTTCACACCAGGACACTGCCTGTGCTCCTTGGAAAGCTGCCTGGTATTCCCAGGGGTTTGGGAGTTCCTTGCCTGAGGAGGCAGCTCTGAGGGGTGACAGCTGGGCAGAGGCTGGAGCACAAAAGGAGCACAAAATTGAGCTGCTGTGCAGGGCATGAACTCTCCCTCCCCACACTCATCTCTGGGGCTTGGCTTGAGATGCAAACCCCCTGTCCTGCATCCATGGAGTTGTCCCATTAAACACTGCCCTGTCCAAACCCTCCCAGAATACTGAGTGCAATTTCAGCCAGAACCCAGAAATCCTCATTGTCCTTCCTTGTCCCAGAGCTCTGCACAAATACTGAAACCATTCCCCATCCCATGCTGAGGACCAAACAATCCCTGGGAAGGATGAGTGATGCCCCTTTATAAGCAGCACTGTCAGGCCAGCAGAGCTCCACAGAGCTGCCTGGGGATAATAATGGGATTACAGGGGCCACAGCACGGGAAGCTGTGGGGTTTTTGGTTTGCAGAGCTCACCCACAAGGTAACTGCACCCTCCAGTTTATCCCTGTGAGGTGCAGCAGGATCCAGCAGCATCCTGGAGAAACCTGTGGGGAGGCTTTGATTTCCTTCCATCCTCTCATGGCCAGGGCAGGAAGAGCCTTGGGTGTGTCTTGCTCATAAAAACCAACTTTTAACCCATTCTGCCTCCCTCTGCACACCCAGCCCCAGCTGTTTCTCACCAGCGTGGCTGGGGGATGTTGGAATGCACAGGATGCTGGGTTGGACTCCCCAGGGTGGAAAGGGAACCAAACTCAGCTCCTCCCTGGCAGTGAAACAACTGCTGGATTGAAATGCAAAGACCACAGGATCCTAGGAACCCAGGGAGGATTTTCTGCTTGGATTGAGCCTCAGAGTCTCCCATATGGGTGAGAAAGCTTTGGATGCATCCTTTCCTGTTTTCCAGTCCAGGTGGCTCATCCTAAATTACTACAAGCAGTTACCTTAAATTTTGCCTTCAACAGACAGGAAGACAAATAATTTCCCCATTTCCAGCAATCCATCTTTTCTCTGCATTGCTTTTGAGGGATTTTTCAGCAGGCAGCCCCTCAAGGCATGGAGATGAGGAGCTCTTGGAGATTTCCCCCTTCCCAAAAGGGAAGAGTGCCATGGATGGAGTGCCAGCCTGGCTAATTTTAGGTGCTCACGCCCTTGTGGTGCAATCCACAGTCCCAGATGAGTTATCCCAGCTCCTTCTGGAGCACCTGGGAGTTCTCCACCACCACCAGGAGAGCTGGACCGTGCAGAGCCTGTCATGGATCCCAAATCTCACTCTTCCTCAGTGCTGTTTGGGCTGTGTTGGCTCCCTCTCTCCCCAGAACAGAGTGGCTGCACACAAAGGGACCCTTGGGGATTGTCCTGATCCAAAATAAATCCTAAACTCTTCCCTAGTTTCAGCAATTTCACAGTGCAGGTCACAGAGTCATGGAATGATTTGGGTTGGAAAGAACCTTAAAGCTGATCCCATTCCATCCCTGCTGTGGGCAGGGACACCTTCTGCTATCCCAGGTTCCTCCAAGCCCCATCCAACCTGGCCTTGGACACTGCCAGGGATGGGAATTCAGCTTCTCTGGGCATTCTGTGCCAGGGGCTCCTCACCCCCACAATGAGAAAATTCGGTGCTGCATCATTGTTTAAATTCACTCAAGCACTTGCTCAGCCCATATAGGTATCCCAAATGGAAATAAAAGTGCTAAATATCTTATTTTAAAAATCTGACCAACAGGACAGAGGTGTTTTTTGATTTCCCAGGAGGGACCATAAGACTTTTGTGTTCCTTTTCAGGCCTTTCCTGCATTCTGGTTCACACCCCTCAGATTTCAGTGCCAAAGTGGTGAATTTGAGACAGAAAACTCATTTTCCCTAAAAGAACAAAGTTAGAACTGTTCTAAGATGTCCCTGTTCACAGGGTTTAGCCATACTTAGGAGGGAGAGGACTTTGAGTGCCTAATTTTATAACTTGCAAAACCTGTCAAATTTGAAAACCAGAGAGCAAAGTGTGACCCCTCGAGTCTGTCACCATCCCTGGGCTGGTGATGGTTTTGCTCTCAGCACAGATGAGGAGCTGCCACACTTGACAGTGCAAAGGCAAACACAAGGGCACAGGAGAGGCAGGAGGAGCTGGGGAGGGAAATGCTGCAGCCCTGGGGCACTCAGCACATGCTGAGAGCTGCAGTTTGCTCCTACACCTCCACAGAGCCTCTCAGCACAAAAACAAGAGCAGTTTGCATGTCTGAATAAATCAGCTTCTCGGGGCCAGGCTCTCAGCAGGCCCCAGCTGACGTGGGCTTGTGGCAGTCCTACAAACCCTGGCCAGGGTTTGGGACAGTCCCTGGGGTGACAGGCCAGGAAAAGCAGATGGATAATAAAACCTTGGGGGTTTTTGTCTTTTGCTTCACTTCCCAACGTGAGCAGCCTGAAGCCAAATCAGAGCATTCTGGAGACACAGAGGAAAAATCCTTGCAGTGCCAGATGATGACTTTGGTGCAGACTGGGAGTAACAAGAGATAGGGCAAGAGGAAACGGCCTCAAATTGCACCAAGAGAGGTTTAAATTGGATATTAGGAAAAAATTTCTTCAGCAAAAGGATTGCCCAGCCCTGGCACAGCTGCCCAGGGCAGAGGAGGAATCCCCACCCCTGCAGGGATTTGAAAGCTGTGTGGATGTGGCTTGGGGACATGGTTTAGTGCTGGAGAGTGGTTCTATTCAATGATCTTAGAGGGCTTTCCAACCTAAACCCTTCCATGGTAGCACCAAATTTATTCTCTTGACTCTGCTGCTTTTGTCTGGGATAGAGTTAAATCCCAAACTGGGTGGTACCAACTGCCTGCTGGGAACAGCCCCCAGCATTTGCAAGCTCCTGAAGCTCCCAGTGCTTGGCAGGATGCTCCCTGGGACAAGCCAGAGCCATCCCAGGGTGATGCTGTTGGAGCAACCCAGCCTGACCAGGGTTGGGCTGGTGGAGCTGCATTTCATTCTGTAAGGACACAGCTGCTGCTCTTCTTCCCTGCATGGAAAAAACCTCCACATCCACCAGCTTTGCCCCTTCATTGGATTGAATCCTACAGACCCTGAATAATCATATTCTGAGGAATCACAGAATTGTGGCATGGTTTGGGTTGGAAGGGACATTAAAGCTCATCTCATTCCACCCCCTGCCATGGCCAGGGACACTTTCCATTATCCCAGGTCACTCCAAGCCCCAACCTGGCCTTGGACATTTCCAGGGATCCAGGGGCAGCCACATCTTCTCTGGGCACCCTCACCACCAAGAATTCCTTCCCAATTTCCCATCTAAGCTGCTCTCTGGCAGTGGGAAGCCATTGTCCCTTGTCCAAAGTCCATCTCTATCTTTCTTGTGGGCTCATTCAGGAACTGGAAGGTCACAATTAGCTCATCCCAAAGCCTTCCCCAGCCTGAGCACTCCCAATTCCCTCATCCTTTCCTCCAGCAGAGCTGCTCCATCCCTCTGCCCATCCTGGTGCCTCTCTGGACTCTCCCCAGCAGCTCCAGCTCCTCCCTGTGCTGGTCCCAGCTCTGCAGGTGGGGTCTCACCTGAGAGGGGCACAGGGACAGGATCCCCTCTCCCCTGCTGCCCACACTGGGGGATCACCCCAGGACCTGGTTGGTTTTTGAGTTTCATCCTGCTATGGATCCTTCCTGATGGCTTTGCTGCCACAACACGAGGAAAAGCAAGGAAAAACCTTGTCTGTGCTGGGATGTTTGGGAGCTGGTTCCTTTATTTGACAAAAAAACCTGCATTTCACCCTTGAAGTGTAATGTGAAATGCAGGTTTTGGCTGCAGCACCCTGTGATGGGGTGGCCTGGCCGTGCTCCCTCTGCCTGCTGGCAGCTCTGACCCACACTCGTGCCTCCAGCTCTGCTAGTTCACCCTGTGGCCAGTCAAAAAAATTGCTCTCTCTTTTGGGGAAATTGTTCTAAATTGCCAGTCATGTCCAGATCCAGCAAAGATTGGTGTAATTAAGTGGCTGGGAAATGGAAAGTGAGGGACAATTAGGGTTTGCTTGGCCTTTTCTTGTCTTTCATTTAAACTTTCAGTTTTTGGCAGATGTTGGTTTAGATGCCACACCCCAGTCTAAGGGGTAGAATCAGACTCTGAGACAATTTGTACTTCCAGAGATTGAGAGAAAACCCCAAATCTTTTAAAACCCAGGGTTCTGAGGAGGAAAATCTGCTTCTTACTCTCTTTGATCATCTTGAGATTTGGGGTTTACATCAAGAGTGAATTTACATTGCACTCAGATCTGGAGCTGAGGTTTCTCCAGAGCTCTGAGGGGTTGTAGGGGATCATCTCAAAGCTGTTCCTAACGGTCCTGAACTTCTGAAATCCAGGGTCCTGAGAAAAAAACCACCAAAGTGCAATATCCAGAGCCACCTCTGTAATAAATCCTCAGGGAACCAGTGGAGCTGGGTTAATGCAGCAACAGAAAAATGACAAATCAACATTATCTGAGGCAAAAGTCACACAGAAACCTTTTAAACTTATTCATTTTTGTCAGAAGTTTTCCTCAAGGATTTCAGTGCTTCTCACAAACAAAGTGTTTTTGACATATTCACAAGTGTTGGCCACAAGTGATGGCTCAGCCTCTGTTGCAAGTATTCCTGCTGGGACTTCACAGGAAAAATTCCAAGTGGGCAACAGAAACAAAGCCACGTGTCATGAGTCACTTCCAGTGATTTGGGCCAAACAATAAAGGCTTTTCATGCCAGTGGGGAGAAGGGAAGGATCCAGAAGGGAAGGATCCCTGGGAAGTGTCCTTTTGGTGTCTGATTGTTTCTACTCTTGTGAAGAGCACCTGAACTCAGTGTCCAGCTCTGCTTTCCCTGACAGGGACATATCCATCCTAATGACCTCCAGAAAATCAGAATATCCTGAGCTGGAGGGAACCCACGAGGATCATTGAGTCCAACTCCTGACCCTGCACAAAATAATCCCAAAATCACTCTACGTGCCTGAGAGTGTTTCCCAAACTTTTCTTGAACTTGGTGCATCCACCTGGGGATTATGCCCAAGGATCTCACTCCTGAGCTTGGCTGGGAGCTGGGCCAGGCCCAGGATAAATTTGTGCCAAAGACCATGAGAACAAAATGACAGAGAAAAGGTGAATTCCAGCCCTGTGCCCTGGCTCTCTGCATTTTCCTAGCACAGACTCCTAGAAAAGACAAAGCAATTTTTGTCCTTTCCTCCTCTGTGAAATGTCCAGCACACAACCACCAGAAATAAACTGATGTGTGAGACAGAGCCCAAAGCTGGGATGGGAATGGATGGACTGAAATGTGGACTGGATTTGAATCAGGAAAAAGGCAACAGAGGATGGACCTGGAAGATCCAGGTGTGGAAAAGGCAATGAGTGATGGAAAATACAATTAGTGATGGAAAACAGAATCAGTGATGGAAAATACAATGAGTGATGGAAAACACAACCAGTGATGGAAAGCACAATGAGTGAATGTTGCCTTCCACCTGGGGCTGAAGGCAGGTAGGAACAAGGAGTTTCCCCACCCTTTCATTTTTATCCCCCTGGAGAATTTGTGCTGACAGGGACAGGCAATTACTCACCAGCTCCTTCCTGAGCCACGCCAGAGCTTCATCAATGCTCTCAAAGCCACCTATTCTCCCCGAGGGGACAGTGCCCTTGTCCTGGGCAGGGCTCCCATTGAGGTGCAGCTGCACCTTCCTCATGGGGACAGTCTCTCCTGGGGTCTTTTTGGCCTTGGTGGCCTCGTCCTCCCCATCTCCCTGGGGCTGGGGGCTCTTCCAAGCCTGCTCCTCCAGCTTTGCCTTCCATTCCAAGTAGGAGGGGCGCCTGGTCTCCAGTCTCAGCTTCTCTGTCAATGCCTTGAGGGTCCTCAGGTGGTCATCTGGAGGAGGAACCCCCCCAGAGCCAGCATCCATGCTGTCCAGAGCCTCTTCTATTTGGATTTGGGGCACAGACATCCTCTCTGGGGGCCCAAAGGCATAGAGGTGGAAAGGACCAGGGATGGAGATGAGAACCCTCAGGGTCTGAGCAGGTGTCACAAGGTGCTCAACAGCTCCCTGGGGGACAGCTGAGGGTGGGCCACTGCTCAAGCACCAAACCAGCCTTGGAGGAACACCTAGAAGGGGAAAAAAAAAATTAAAAAAGGTTTTGAGAAGGAAAAGGGAGTGAGGAAGGAGAGGCAGCTGTTGCTGGAGCAGGGGAGTGAGGGTTTTGGGAGAGGCTCAGTGCCAGGGGGCTGCAGGAGAGGGTGACCTCAGCTCAGTTATCTGAGTGCTCTGGGGCAGGAACAGACAGGCTCTGGCTTTTAGCAAAGCTCTGGTCACCTACACCTTCAACCTTAGCTCAAGGGGCCATGGAAGAGTTGCCAAGAAGGCCAGGACACATTCCCAGAGCCCAAAGTCCTCTGGAGACAGCAGTGGCTGCTGCTGCATGTTGGGCTGTCTGGTTTTGCCCTGGGCAAATCAGGTCCAGATGAAATAGGACAACTTGAAAGAGGGGAAGTTTAGGTTGGATATTAGGGAGAAATTCTTCCCTGAAAGGGTGGGGAGGCCCTGGCACAGGGTGCCCAGAGAAGCTGTGGCTGCCCCTGGATCCCTGGCAGTGTCCAAGGCCAGGCTGGATGGGGCTTGGAACAACCTGGGACAGTGGAAGGTGTCCCTGCCATGGCAGAGAGTAGCACTGGATGATCCTTAAGGTCCTTTTCAACCCAAACCATTCTGTGATTCTGTGAATCCAAGAGTTTGAGTCTGGGAAAAGGGACTTATTCTTCCCCACACCACACCCCCTCCAGTTTTACAGATCTGGGTTTAGTTCTGTGTTTGCTAAAGCTGCAGGATTCAGTTCCTTCCAGCCAGGAACACAGTCCCAGCCATGTGAGGAACTCACTGGGTGTTGGCATGGCTTGGGTTCAGACACCCAGGGGAACTTGGACTTGTGGTTTCCACCTCTGGCCACGTCCAGCTTGCCCAGTGGGAATGGTCCCTTCAAACACCCTTGGGAGCAGAAGCACAGAGAAACCAGGAGCTTCCTCCTGCTGCCAGCACTCATGGAAGCTGTGCCCAAAGCTGGCCTGACAAACCCTGGCACCTGGAGGGCAGAGTCAAGCCCAGGCAGCTCCTGCATTCATTTGCCAGCAGGATCAGATAAGAGACATCCTCAAGGTCGTGTGCTCATCTATAGCTGAGCTAGGAATAGATCCAGAGCTCTCCTCTGAACCACAGGCACAACACAAAATACTTTTGTGCCTGCCTGGAAAAGCAGGCAGGATGTGTGCAGCTTCCTAGAGCTACTCAGCCATTCTCCTGCCTGCCATTCCCACAAAGGCATGTGCAGCCCTGAAATCCAGACCATAATTACGCCTCTCCAGCCTTTTCAGTAAGAAGATTCAATTTAAAATAAACACTGAGTGAGAGCAAGACATATCCCAACAATTGTGTGGGGGCACATGAGCTGAGGGAGGAGCTGATAGTGTACACACAGACAGTGTGGGGGTGGAGAATTAGTCATGTTGTGGTCTCCTTCCTGCTCCTATTTATGTTAATGAGAGTTTTGCAGGGAGAGGGAGCACTCACAGACACTCTGTCAGGTTGAAGCCAACAGATCTCGTGCCTGGAACAGCAACAATTTTCCTTTTTCTGTTGGAAAAGAGAGGGGAAAGCAGTGGGCTGCCCTGCAGGGCTCAGGGCATGCTGATGGATTTACCTTTCCTCCAGCTCCAGTCTCCCCAAATCAATAAAAGAAAAGAAGTAATGACTCTAAAGACCTCATTTCTGAGCTTTTTTTTTTTTTTTTCCTGTCCTGTGAGACCTCTGTGGAAACTGCTGAGGGTGGCCCAAACCCAGCAGCCCAAGAATCTGCTGCAGTTCCACACTGGGCTGCTGGATTTGCTAATCCCCAGCAAAGATCATATTTTTATCATTTTCTGAATGCCACAGCTACAAAGCAGAGCCCCACACAGACTCTTTAGTCCTGTTCTTCAGCATCTGTGGAATCCCCAGGGTGGTAATGGCCCCTGGTACTTGAGCCCTGGGCACAGCTCAGTTAATTTTTGGAGCACTGGACCATGAAAACAGGACAGCAGCTTGGAGCATCCCCTTTGTCCCAGCCCTCCCTGTCCCCACAGCTCCCAGCAGCTCTGGAGGGGATTTGGTGTTTCTACCCTGAAAGCAGCATTGATTCTGCCCATCCCATCCTTCACTTTCTCCCTGGTGTAACATGAAACGTCTCATTCCCTCTCAACCCCCGAAATTGGCAGCTCTCTTCCCCAGCCTGTCCAAACTCTGAAGTGACAGGAGGGAGCCACCTCTAATTTCCTACCAATATCTCGGGCTTGGATCAAAGCCCTGCTGGGGAGAAAGAGATCTGAAAGTTGTAAGTGTGTGAAAAATGCCCTTGTGCTGTAACACAACCCCTTTGGTGCCTGAGAGTTACCAAATTCCCAGGAACAAACCTGCCTCTGGCTCAAATCCACATGCTCCCAGTCTCCCTGCCCCAGGCTTGGCTCCCCCGGGCTGGCCTGTGTGAGGGGGTTCAAGTGATTAATCCTTGATTTGTCTCATTATCACACTTGCCACGGGGAGTTCCTGCCACCCCTAATTAGGGGTAAGGAGTTCAGCCCCCAGCAGGGTGAGGGTTTGCTCACACCTCACTAAGAATCCCTGCTCAGGGTCCCCCCTTGCCTTAGGTGAAAGCACAGAACACAGCAGGGCACTGAGACAACAACAAAAAATCCCTTTAATTTCTTTCTTGGATTAGGTTTCCATTGGAGGAATCAACTGACCTACCCCAGGGGATCAGCAGAAGCACAAGTTTGGGATGGAGGAAGAATGGGAATGTTAAACTGGGAGTTCAACAATCAGCCAAGGTGGAGGTGTGGGGAGCAAGTTATTCTTCCTTCACTATTTTTGGGGGATTCCTGTAACACCATTTCTTATTGCAGAGGAGCAGAGTGACTGCAGGAGTCTGTGTCAGAGGAATTCTGCTCCTCTGGAGGCTGGGAAGACAAAAAAGCCTCAATATGAGACAAAGCCTCAGCTGACAGAAGCCCTTTTGCCCACAGATGACACTTCTGGCATGGAGCAAACAGGGCAGAGGCAAAGGTTCAGCCTGACCTTCAAAAAGCACCTCAGCCCCTTTGTGCCTCAGTTTCCCTCTCTCTGAGAAGTCAGTCTGTGCAACTGACTGTACAGCTTTTCCTCAGGGAAAAGCTCTGAGGATTTTCAGAGATGCACAGAATCCACCCCTGCTGCCTCCAGGGCTCACCTGGGTGCCCATGCTCACACTCCAGGGGTGCACGGACACCCCTATGACCCCTGGAGTTTGGGATGTGCTTCTCCTGATCATCTGCTCTAATATTTGCACAGGGATACCCCTGAGGAAACCCCTGGAGTAAATCCAAGCTGCCCACCAGCAGAGCAGGACCCTGAGCCTGAAAACATGGGCTGGAGGAGCACTGAGCTGGGGACAGTGCCTGGTGGGCAGGGAGAGCTGTGTTTGCCTCCCTCCTGGCCCAGCAAGGGCACAGGGATGGGGTGGGGGTGACTGACCCCCCTGCAGCTCCCTGACCCCCCCCGGGTGGCTGCTGCAGGCTGGGAGAGGGGCAGAGAGAGGAGAAGCCTGTGAGAAGGGGTTGCCATAGCAATGGAGTGAGGGAGGCTGATGCTGAGCATCCAGAGCATCCTCAGGGCAGCAGAGACTCAGGAATGGGGAGAGGGAAGCAGAGACCCATCAGGATCAGCACTGCAGCTCCCTGGAGCTGGTGGCTGCCTTGCAGGGTGGCTGCACATCTCTCACTCCTCTCCCCGTGCCAGAATTGGCTCTGCCAGGAGAGCAGCTGCTGTGCAGTGGGGATTTGGTGAGTTGGGGGCTTCCTCACCCTGCCAGAGCCCCCCCAGCCTGCTGCTCTGCAGGGGTGCAGAACAAATCCCCAGCCACCCCACCAGCTCTGAGGAGAGCTGGATTTTATTATTCAGTGTTTACCCACCCAATCCTTTTCTGTAGCAGCTGAAATCCTCTCCTGCAGAAAACCAGCCTGGTCCCAGAGTGACCTTCAGCTGCCCTCCCTTGAGAAGGACAAAATTCCAGCACCATGAAGAGCTGTCTGATCCCAAAGCCAGGACACTCTCCAGGGCTGGAATTGGTGCTGTCAGCATCAGATGCTCTCTGCCTGCTCAGGATGGTCAGGACAGGGAGGAAAGGGCTCTGCCCATGCTGGAGGAGTCATGGCAGAGCCTCAGTGACACTGAGCAGGTGACAATAGAGACCTTCCAGCCACACTTGTTCCTTTCTCCATGGAAAAATGATTGGTGAGACCAAAATGGGCATTGCAAGCACAGGTGTGGACATGGCATTGACAGAAAAATGAGGAAAAGGGAAAAAGAGGGTTTTCCATTCACATGTGAGCTGGAGCAAGAGGAAGGTTTGCCCTGGCACATCCTTCTGCCCAAATGGCCCCAAAAGAGCCCTGAACGCTGCAAGGGAGGAGGGGAGAGCAGTGGGGGCTGCAGAAAATCCATCAGGGCAGTGCAGGGATGCAGAGGTGGCTGCTCCAGCCCTGGCAGTGTCCAAGGCCAGGCTGGCAGGGCTTGGAGCACCCTGGGGTGGTGGAAGGTGTCCCTGCCCACGAGCTCTATGGAGGGACCTCCCTTCCAGCCCAAACCTGTGCTTCTGTGAGATCAGAGGGGAGCAGTTTGCACTCCCTGCCCCGAGGCACTTCTCCCTGGCTGGTTTCCAGCACCAGCAGAGTCAGAACCTGTTCCAATAAACACATCTGCACCTTCCTGCCCGACTGCACCTCATCCCTGCTGCATCCCCCACACAGGTCCTGGCAGGCTCCTGGGGAGGGAGCAGGGCTGAGGCTGCTGCCTGCTTCACGTGGGCCCTTGCAGCTCCATTTCCAGACCTGTTAGACTCCCCTCCATCAGCAGATTTCCAGGCTTTGTGTGGAAATCCTGCATTTGGCATTCCAGCAAACCAGTCTTCCAGTCAGCTGGAAGCAGCTGCAAACTGGGGAGCTGAATGGGGTCAGTGCTTTCAACCCACCAGCCCAAAGCAGGTAGGGTTCCTCTGAGGAGGAAAAGGATTAAGGAGCAGAAGAAAAGGGAAGTTTTCAGGCTCTTGGTGGAGTCACCATGTCCACCCTTGGTGTGTTCTTCTGAGCTCTGTGGAGCCATGGATTATGGACAAGGGTTTCTTCTCCACACACTGGCAAATCTGGGGGCTAATCTCAGCCAGCCAGTTCCCAGAGATGCCCCCAAAGGATCTGTGCCTTGGCACAGCCAGTTGTTCCCTGTTTTTTCCTGCTGCCACCCCAAGCACGGCAGAGGGAGGCTGGGACCTGTGTGCCCAGGGTAATGAAAAGGGCTGGGATTCCTTGGGAACGAGCCAGGGCAGGCTGAGAAAAGCTCTCTTCCCAGGAGGCTGGTATGGGGAGTTATTTTTTCCCCAAATGCAGCATGCAAGGGTGTGTTTTCAGAAAAAAAAAAAAAAAAAAAAAAAAAAAAAAAAAAAAAAAAAAACCAAAAACAACCAAACCCAAACAAAACAACCCTAACCTTTTTTTTTTTCATTGTTGTTTTGTTGAGCTCCAATCTGCCCAGCACAAAGCTCAGCCCCTGCAGGGACAACACCAGGGCCAGCTCCCATGGAGACCCCCAGGCTCCAAGTTACCATGATCAGGGAGTGGGGTCAGCCCCTGGGCGACCCCCTAATCCCCTTTACATGCCCCCTGTCCCATCCAATTATCCAAACCGTGATCGTCCAACAGACCTGTCCTCTCCCTGCTCGTCTGAGCTGCACTGTGGGATTTCAAATCATTTCAAACAGACCCTCCTCTCCCTCCCCCCAGAAGGGCTGCGCTGCTTTGAGGCTGATTATTTTTATTTTTATTTTTTTCTTTTTCCCTGCAGCGTCTCTGCTACATTTTGCAAACACCTAATGGCTGCAGGGCTGTTGCAGAATCCGGATTCCTCCCGTTCTGCTGGATTTTTGTGGTGCACAGACCCCCCCTAACCACCAAGGATGGGGAGGGGAGGTGGGAATTTAATGCGAATTTGAAAGCAGAGAAGAGCTGGGATGCAAAAACCAGCAGCAGCTCCCGTGTGCTGAGATGATGGCTGGCACAGAGAGAACCCAGAGCAGCCAAAACAGGCTCGTTCCCGCTGGAGAGTGGGGAGTTCCTCGGATACGGGCAGACAAAGCCCGAGCATCCAGCTGGCACAGCTCCCCGCTGGAAGCCAGCAACTTGCTTTTTTTTGGTTTTCATCCATTCCCCCCCTCCACTGCTGAGGTTCCCCCGTGTAGAAAAGCTCCGGAGGGTGCAGGATTGTGGAATAACAGGGGAGGAAAGCAGGGAGGGAGAGGGTGCAGGCTGTAGGATGGGGATGGTGCCCTGTGTGCAGCATCCCGGGGAATTCGGGCTGGGCTCGCACAAACACCCGTGCTATTATTCTAACAATCAGCCCCAAGCTGTTGCAAAGGGCTCTGAAGAAGTTCTGGCTGGTTTTTTGGGGGTTTTTTGTTTGGTTTTTTTTTTTTTTTTTCCCCTTCCTTGGTGCAAACGTGAGCTGCGAGGGCCAGACCTGAGCAGGTGGAGACCTGCTCTGCTCAGCCTGGCTCCAAAATCCGGGGGAGCTACGCCCTGCCAGGCTGATCCCGGCTTTATCTGCACTGCACAACCCCACAAAGCTGTTTGCACATCCCAGCCTGGGGGCACAGCGAGCAACAGGTGATTGTCCCGACACCCGGCCAGCATCCCTAACACACCGCACCCAGCGCGGAAAAACCCTCCTGGAGCCGGCGAGAGCCGCACGCTGCTCCCAAACCACCAACACCGTCGGGAAGCAGCACTCAGGCATTCCAGATCTCCAGGGAATGGCGAGGAGATTGAGGCGGGGGGACACTCTGCAAAGCCCAGCCCTACAGAACCACAGCAGAACAGACCCCAAACCCCATCCCCATCCCATCTGCTGCACCCCAGGGATCTGGGGGGACACCCTGCAAAGCCCAGCCCCAAAACCCCAAAACCCCAAAACCCCAAAACCCCAAAACCCCATCCCCATCTGCTGCTCCCCAGGGATCTGGGGGGACACCCTGCAAAGCCCAGCCCCAAAACCCCAAAACCCCAAAACCCCATCCCCATCCCCATCTGCTGCTCCCCAAGGATCTGGGGGGACACCCTGCAAAGCCCAGCCCCAAAACCCCATCCCCATCCCCATCCCCATCCCCATCTGCTGCACCCCAGGGATCTGGGGGGACACCCTGCAAAGCCCAGCCCCAAAACCCCAAAACCCCAAAACCCCATCCCCATCCCCATCTGCTGCTCCCCAAGGATCTGGGGGGACACCCTGCAAAGCCCAGCCCCAAAACCCCAAAACCCCAAAACCCCATTCCCATCTGCTGCACCCCAGGGATCTGGGGGGACACCCTGCAAAACCCAGCCCCAAAACCCCATCCCCATCCCCATCTGCTGCTCCCCAGGGATTCTGCTCCTTGCCGGGGGTCCCCAAAAACCACCGCCAGCCATGAACTTACCGGGGCTGGCATCAGCGAGGGGATGGCACGGACATCTCGGCTCCCTCCTGCCACCTCGGGTCCCCAACTTGGCGCTGGCAGAGCGGTGTCACCACTGCCTCCCGGAGTCTGTCTCATCCTCCTCCTCTGTGTCTCGCTTCAGAAATCTGTGTGTGTGGTGGCTGGTTTGTTTTTCGGGCTTTTTTTTTTTTTTTTCTTTCTTTCTTTTTTTTTTTTTTCATTTAAGGGACTTTTTTTTTATTTTTTTTTTTTTTCCTCCCAGCGGTTGCGTCAGGGCTGTTGCCTGGAGACAGGCGAGCTATTCCAGTTGGAGCTTTTCAGCGCCGATTTCCTCTCTCCCTCTCTCTCTTTCATTCATACCACCGAGCCCTGAACCCACCTCCCACCAAGCAATAACCCTGGAGAGACCTGAAAAGGGAGGAGCTGCACAGCCCGGGTCCTAAACATCCTCCGGCACCCAGGAGAGGAGGAAAAGCAGCGATGCTTTCGGCGGGGAGAGCAGGGACGGAGGCTCCAGCGGAGGGCAGGCGCCCAAGGCTTGCAGGAGATGCTCCCGAAGGAATCTGTGCCTCTTCCCGACACCGTGCTGATCGTGTTTCTTACCACGGACATCAGCCCCACGAGGAGATTGGGGTCCTCTGGCACTCGGGAGAGCTTTGGGATGAATTTTTCCAGGTGCTACTGCGTGTGCCGAGGGGAATTTTGCAAGGATGCTTCAGCATCTCTGGGAAGCGCCAGGGTGGTGCCTCGGGGCACCTTGGCTGGTACCATCCATCCCGGGCAGAAACCAGCTCAGGGACCAGCCCGTGCCTGAATTTTGTGCTGGGGAAGCTCCTGTTGCTCCCACAGCTGCCCCAGCAGGGCTGGAAACCATCTCAGCATCTTCCGAGGGGGACGGAGAGAGGCAGAGCCCGGCTGGACGAGTGGGGTTCCTTCCTTCCTTCCTTCCTTCCTTCCTTCCTTCCTTCCTTCCTTCCTTCCTTCCTTCCTTCCTTCCTTCCTTCCTTCCTTCCTTCCTTCCTTCCTTCCTTCCTTCCTTCCTTCCTTCCTTCCTTCCTTCCTTCCTTCCTTCCTTCCTTCTTTTCCTTCCTTCCCCAGAAGTTGGAGGTTAACCCTTTAAAGCCTGAGGACCCCTCCAAAGCATCCCACACATCTGGGGGCTCACACGTTTGCAAAGCTGGTGTGTAAAGGGTTAATCCTTGGCCAGTGACCCCCAGCCATTCAGGCCCCTTCCCACGTTCCACATTCAGCTTTTGTGAGAGAAACCCATTCACAGCCTTTTTTTTTCTTTTTTTTTTTTTTTTTTTTTTTTCCACCCTCCCCTTCTCCTGCCTGACCCATCCCTCCTCCCCCTGCAGGAACAGGGAGATTTACAGCCCCTTCCTGAGCTCCTCATGGAAGAGCTGGGGTTTCCCTCCTCCCTTCAATGCCAGGGGTGCCCCAGACCCCCACAGTCATTTAGAGGCTGTGCCTGCACAGGGTTTGGAAATTTGGAGTGCAGGAACTTGGATGCAGCAACGCAGACTCAGAATGAACAGCAGCATTTTCACACTTGTGATGAAAACGCAATTTTTTAAATAACCTTTTTTTTTTTTTGCCAGCTTCCCTTTTTTTTTTTTTTTTTTTTTGTCAGATTTAAGATTTGCATATGCAAACTCAGCCTGGTGATCAGCTCTTGCTGTGCTGCAGGGAGGCACCTGAAGGCTGATGATGATGGAGAGGCACCAAGGGAGATGGAAGAGCTCTTGCCTGAGTGTTAAAACTGTCTGGCAGAGATCTACAGCTGCACAGGAGCTCTTAACAAGGAATCACAGAATCCCAGGATGGGTGAGGTTGGAAGGCATCACAGTGGGGTCAACTGGTCCCACTTCCCAACTCCAGCAGGGCATCCCAGAGCTCAGGGCACAGGATTCTGTCCAGATCATTCTGGAATATCCCAGTGAGGAAATTCCAGCCCCTCTCTGGAAAATCTGTTCAGTGCTTGGTCACTGCACACATGTGCTGAGTTGATGTGACCAGCAATGTGAATTCTGTCCCCATCTGTTAACCCAGCTGGGGCAGTGCCCCTGATCTCCTGGCACACATTATCTGCTCATGGGCCATCTTTAAACCAGCTGGGCAATCATCTTTATCTTCCCACAGCCCATCCTCCCTCCAGGAGATATCTCCTGTTAATGGCCAGTGAGTCCCAGGGCATGACTGATAAAATTCCATCATCCCACTGGGAGATGCTCCAGCCAGGGGAGGAGCCAAGCCTTTCCTACCCAGAGAAAAACTGAGATTTGGAACAGCAGAGCAGCCTTTGCCACTGGATTCCAGAGGAAAACTGGACCTTTCCACATCATCCCTGGAGCTTCAGAGGAAACTGCACCTTCTCCAGGAGCACTGCTCCAGCTGAACCACATCTGCCCCTGCAGGAGGATGCAGCCACCATTGAATGGGACTGTGCCAACACCCTGACTGACTGACGGGTGTCAGCTTGGATTCTGACTCTGGCAGGGTTGGGATTGTTCTGTGTAATACTGCATTTCTATTTTAATTTTCCTAGTAGATGATTCTTTTTCCTTATTCCCATATCTTTGCCTGAGAGCCCCTTAATTCCAAATTTATAAAGAAAATTTGGAGGGAGGGGGTTTCCATTCTCCATTTGAAAGAGAAGCTCCTGCCTTTATTGGCAGACACCTGTCCTCCAAACCAGGACAACAGGGAAGTTCTTCCTCATGTTCAGGTGGAACTTGCTGGGATCAGTCCCTGCCCATTCCTGTTATCCTGTTGCTGGGTCCCACAGAGTAGAGCCTGGCCCATCAAGCACTTGGAGGTTCAACATTTTTGGCAGCTTCTCATCCAAATCAAAACTGAGTCTGTGCCCACAAACCAAACAGCACCAGGGAGCAGAGGGTGAAACAGCCCCTGGCCTGGTTTGGTGTGGGATGAGCAATCCCAAGACATGGCTCAGGGCTGGGCCCCTTCCTGACAAACAAGCTGGATTCATCACCCAGATTTGATAGCCAGGAGTGCTGGCCACAGGGACATGGCCAGACAGGGTCAGGAGCAGAGCCCAGGTCCAGCAGGGTGAGTTTACAGCAGAGGTGCTGCTCCCAAGGCTGGATGTCTGTCTGTCTGTCTGTCTGTCTCCTCACAGGAACAGACCACACACTGCCACCCACTCCCTCTTCTGTAAATGTTTATTTTTAATTCAGTTGTGTAATGGATTTCAAATGAGCTGCCATGAGATAGCAGTGAAAGGCTGCAGCCTCATCCCTCTGAAGCCAGTCCATGGTTTGGTTTTTTTTTTTTGGCCTGGATTTATCTTGGATTTAAAAAAAAAATCCAAAAAAACCCTGGTGTGGAGCTGCTGAAGAAGAGTGGTGCTCCCACTGGTGATGCTCTAACACCAACCCCGTGCAGTGGACACCTGGAATTAGGTGTGATCAGTCAAAATAAACCTGTGCAGCACCAGCACTGCCCACACCTATGGCTCAGTATTTTCTTCCTTTCCTCAGACACAAGGAATCCTTTCTGTTGCATGCAGAGCTCCAGAGACTGCCAGCTCCCACAGATCCCTGGGCACAGGATCTTTTCCAGAGGATTGATGAATTCTTGGGAACACACAGATCCTGAGTTTTTGCTGGGATGAGGTTTTGCAAAGCCCAAGCTGGAAATTGCTTGCTGTAGTGGTAATTTGTAAAATCTTGGAAGAATTTGGATCAGAAAGGACTTTAAAGACCCTCTCATTCCACCCCTTGCCACAAGCAGGGACACCTTCCACCATCCCAGGTTGCTCCAAGCCCCATCCAACCTGGCCCTGAACATTTCCAGCCAGGTTTCCTTGGGATGCCCTGTGCTGCTCTGAACACCACAAACTCTGCAAGGTCCCTTAGAGCCCCCTAAATCTCACCTGGACCTTCTGAGCTGCCTAAAATGGGCAGAAATGATCATTCCTTTATTCCTTTATCCCAGTTTGGATTTGAACTTTCTGCTTCTTGCCCTTTCTGCTGGATTTCTGTGGGACTAGTCTGGAATCTTGCAGGAGCATCAATGGTTTCTTCTCAGCTGGTCCCCAAATAAATACTTTTCCCCTATAGCAAAATCCCTGTAGAAAAGTTCCTGAAGTACCTGAAGGGAACATATAGGACACCTGGGAGAAGAACATGGAGTGACAGGACAAAGGGGAAAGGGTTCAAATTGAAAGAGAGTGTCTTTAGATGAGAAATTAGGAAGAAATTCTTCCCTGTGAGGGTGGGGAGGGCCTGGCACAGAGAAGTTGTGGCTGTCCCTGGATCCCTGGAAGTGTCCAAGGCCAGGCTGGATGGTGGGATAGCTCCAGCTGGGATAGTGGAAGGTGTCCCACGGCAGAGGGTGGAACTGGATGGGGTTTAAGGTCCCTTCCCACCCAAACCATTCAGTGATCCATTGGTTCCCTGGGGCTCAGCCTGCCAAGGGTGGGAGGAGGAGGCTGTGGTGCTCCCAGCCATCCCCATCCCATCCCAGCCAGGAGCAATCCACGCCCTGCACAGGGACCTGTGCCAGGAAAATCCTCTGGAGGATCACCTGGGAGCAAACCAACCTGGGAAGGTGGCAGAGGCTCCTGCAGAGGGCAGCAGGCTCCAGGTGATCTGTCCCCTGTGTCCCCAGGGCTGCAGGGGTCACTTGTGCTCACCTGTGCTCATCCCCATGCAGCACTGGGACCTGTCCTGGCTCAGTCTGCACAGAGCCATGGACTGGTTTGGGTTGGAAGGGACATTAAAAATCATCTAATTCCAGTCCCTTGCCATGGGCAGGGACACCTTCCCCCAGATCAGGCTCTTTCCTTGGGGGTATCTGCTTTATTTTCTCTGTGGGTTTCTCAAAACCAAACAAAGGATAACTGTGCCTAAAATCCTACCAAAGTCATGGTGGGAATTTTCAGCCCATTTGGTTATTTCTCAAAGGTAAAAGTTTCCATTTGGTGATTCCACAGCTAGCTCTGTAAATGTGTGTATTAAATTAGTGAATTGTTCTTCCCTCAATTAAAAAAAAAATTTCCCAAGACCTGAAGAACTAGAAATAGTTTCCAAATAAAATCAAGACCCTTTCCAAAGATTTTGACTGATTTGTAACAGCATTCCTTTGACAAACAAGCCAACCCAATTCACTGCAGCAATCCATAAAAATAAAAAGCATTAAAATCTCAGGATCAATATATGTTTTTACACTTCTCTTCTTTGCTGGAAAAAAGGAATTTCAGTTCCACTTTCACTCAAAATATTTGTTGTAAATTAACTCCAGAAGTGCTAGTGAATAAAAATTCCTCCTCCAGTCTTACCTGTCCACCCAGCAAAGCTTCACCACCAAAACCCAAAGGACTGGAAGAGTCTTTAAAAATGCTGTGATTGCCCTGAACTTCTTTCCTGGGCTTTGTGAGGAAGAGGAAGGTAAGAAAAGCCCATCCAGACTCTAGCTTTAAATTGGGGTGAATGAAGGGTGGAGTCCAGGCTGCAGCTTCCCTCCCTTGTCACCCCAAATCACTTCCTGCAGCAAAAGCTGGGTGAAATTCCCTGGATTTGTAACTGATTTTCAGCAACTGGTGGCTTGACAAACAGAATCTGGACAATCTCCTCAACCCAGGACAATAAAATGAAAGAACAATAATTGGATTTTTATATTTTTTTTTCTTTCACCCCAGCTGTTGGAATTTCTCTTTCTGCTTCTAAACCAAACTGACTCTTTTGGGGACATTAAAATGTGAACAGCACTTGGATTGTGTTTTGTCCTCTGCTTTGCTGTGATGGATGAGCCATAAAATCAAATGTTTGCAACACTCCTGATGTCCACTATTCCAGAGAGAGCCACACTTTGGAATTTGCCTCCAGACAACCTCTCCTGCAGAAACCATCAGAAGAAGAGTGTTATCTCAGCCAGTGGTGATCCTTGAAACTGCAGGACCAAGAGTGAAGATCCAACCCTCTCTTAAATAATATTTTCATGCCTAATCTCAAATAAAAAGCTGATAAACATCCCTTTGCTCAGCCAGGATCCCTGCTGTGCTGTTTGATGAGGTTCTGGAGGGTTTTCCTTTCTCCTTTTCTCGATGTGCTTTATCCAGAATCCAGCAGGATCAGGAGGTGATGCTCACCATCTTCCTGGCCTTCAGATGGGTTGGTGGGTCTGGAACCTTGGGGCTGAGAGTGGAAATGAGGATGATGGAGCTCCACAGCATTGCACAGCAAAAATAGGAAGGACCTGGAGCTTCTGGAGTGATTCCAGAGGAGACCATGGAGATGTTCCAAGGGCTGGAGCCAGGCTGGGAGAGCTGGGGGTGCTCACCTGGAGCAGAGAAGGATCCAGGGAGAGCTCAGAGCCCCTTGCAGAGCCTGAAGGGGCTCCAGGAGAGCTGGAGAGGGACTGGGGACAAGGGATGGAGGGACAGGACACAGGGAATGGCTTTAAGTTGAAAGAGGACAATTCTAGATGGGATATTGGGAAGGAATTCTTGGCTCTGAGGATGGGCAGGCCCTGGCACAGGGTGCCCAGAGAAGCTGTGGCTGCCCCTGGATCCCTGGAAGTGTCCAAGGCCAGGCTGGATGGGTTTGGAGCAGCCTGGGATGGTGGAAGGTGTCCCTGCCCATGGCAGGGGATGGAAATGGATGAGCTTTATTTTCCCTTCCCACCCAAACCAGTTTGTGATTCTGTGGTGCCCAAAGACCCCTGGGAGTGGAAGGCACTGGAATCCCCCAGAGCAGTGAGATTTGAGCTGGGCCCCACCCAGGGCAGCTCCAGATGGGCTCTGGGTGCTCAGCACAGCAAAGCTCTGTGCAGTAACACGAGCAGTTAATTGAAAAAAATATATATATCTTACACTCAAGTGATAAAGAGATAGCAGGATGTGCTGTCAGCTGTCTCCTGTGCTCTTCCCCCCATGCCCTAAATGGCATCAGCTGCCTTGTACTCTTTGAAGAAAGGAGGAAGAACATGGCCAGAGTCTTTAGGTGAGCTCTGAAGCAGAAACAGAACCTCAGATGGAAAGTGAGCGAGGTTACAGCCCCGTAACCCAGCTGATTACAAAAAAAGCAACTTCTCAGGCTCGAACCTGACTGCTGATAAGCTCTCTGAGAGCCAAGTGCCCGCAATAAATAACCCCACCCCTTCCACTGCTCCGAGCTGTGAATGGGCCGATTTACACAACCCCAGACCCACAGCTCTCCTCCCATTTTTAGACCAGCTTTATACTCTGAGGCTCCAGGGGATGACTTTCACCTCACCCCAGCCTTAATTCAGGGCCCTGTTTGCTCCTCAGACTTCTTTGAGCCTGAGGAGCCTTTGTGGGTTCTTCTAAGGTAGACCCCAATCTAATATTGGCAGTGTGTGAGAAGTGTGGTCACACTGCTGCAAGTGCAGCAAACCAGCTCCACTTGTCATTCAGCTGTTGGCAACAGGAAACCACCAACAGCAACTCAGCACCAAGGAGAATTAAGGTTTTCTCTCTCTGCACGCTCCAAAGTTTGCAACTCATCCAAAGGAGCTGATGGTCCCAAGCTGATGGTCTGGAAGGGGTTTTTCAATTCTGCTGGACAGCTGAGATTGAGTGGGATATGATTTAATCTGCACACAGGACTCTTCAAGGTAAGTGCAAATGATTTTCCAGCAGTTTTCCTTCCTTCCTGCTGCCTGTTTGCTGCCTGGTGCTCCACTGGGTGTGTTTCCTTAGGGAATTTAAATATTTGGCCCATCTATGGACCAGTGATCATTATGGCCTTTAGGATTACTGTGGAACATCCAGTGAGCCAGCCTGCTGCTGTGGACCAGGATGTGTCTGTCTTTCCTTCTGGCAGCCTCCCAGTGCTGGGATTGGGAGTGCTCTGAGGTGGGACTGATGCTCACCCAGTGGTTCTCTCTCAGTAACACGTGGACCTTTCTCTTAAAAACAATGAAAAGTAGATGACAGGCAGGAGTGAATGAGTTTCACCCAACTCAATTTCTTGGAAATGAGAGTGAAATGAGGAGAAAGTGAAATCAGGGATCCATTTCTGAAGCTGAGATGAGGTGGAATCAGCAATCTTTGGGTGCTGCAGAGTGCAGGGAAAGGTCAAATCTTTAATTCTCCATTTGTAGAGATGCACATTTGGGATTTTTGAGAGCTTTTGCTTTCTTCCACCCCACAGATGGTTTAAATGAGGTCTCACTGGATGCAATATTTTGCTTTAACCTGCTCTTCCACTGAAGCTGGTAAAACCACTGCTGGTTGTGGACAAAAATTCTGGCAAAATTGGAAATCTCCAACAGACCTATAAGAAGAGTGAACTTACTGCTTCTACCCTGGTCACTCCCCAGGATCTGCTCTTAGCCTATAACTTTAATTCCTGATTAAAATTTAGATCAGGCTCAAAATTCCAGAGCTCTAAGGTGGAGCATGGATATTTCAGGATACCTGTGGCACTTCTGGGAGGGAATAGCACTTGCTGTGTTGTGGGGAATTTGCATCTCAGACCTCCTCAGGTGTTTCCTTGGGGTTTTGTGGCTGATGATGCCCCACTGAAGCTCTTCAAAGTGCTTTACTTACCCCACTCATGATTTGGAGCTATTTCATGATGGGCTGCTCTGATATTTAATTGATTTTGGATCTTTAGCAGTGCAAAACCAGGACACTGCCAGCAGTGAGGGCTCCTGCTTCATGCAGAGCACATGCACATGGTCCTGGCTTGGAGATGGAGGAGGCAGATGGAAATGAGGAATAACAAAAGGACAGCTGCAGGGCAGCCCAGGCAGCCTCATTAGCATGCTCAGTCAGTAATTCTGTCAAGGTTTAAGTCATTTTGATCAGAAGATTTGAAGGCTGCAGAGCTTGTGATTTCTTGTTCATATTCTGCTTTCTTCTGCCAGACTTCCTGCAGCATTTCCATTATACTGGTGCCCAAAAGTCAGTGAAAAAAACCTTCTGGCCCATTCTTGTTTTTGTTCTGCTAATACAGGGCTATTGCTGCCCCATGAGGATTGGAAAGGATCCAAAACCTGAATTTTCTGGTGGAGGAGGAAAGACACAAGGCGTATTTTACGTGAAAATTTTGCAAAGGCGCTGCTGATTATTCTTCATCTTCTTTTCCAATGAATTCCCACGTTCTGTTTAATCAGTGTGGGGTGTTCTGGGATGCTGTAATGCCCTGGGCATGGTGTGCTCCCTGCTCCTCTTAACTAAACCCACAGTGTCCCAGGATGGGCATCCCATTCCCTTTCAAACACTTTCAGCTCCTTTATTTCTGCTTTGCCTCTTTCTTCCTGACTGACCTCACAACCTTTAATTCTCTGTGGCACCTTGATGGGCACATCAGCATCCACAAAGGCCTTGAGGACATTTTCAGAACCAGGTTTTTCTGTCATCTCAGGGAGGTGTGGAAAGGGAGGATTCACATGGATGGATTTCACAGGGCTGTGCTGAGCAGAGCAGGAGCTCCTGGGCACGCTGTTACTTCATCATTATTCACCATCCTTCCTTCCCCTCATTCTTTCCATTCCATCTGTGTTAAAAAAAATTTGAAAAGTTGTTTCCTCACTGCTCCTCCACGGTTCACCAGCCTCTGGAGGCAACCAAGCATTGCCTCCATGTGGGTGAGTTCCCTTGCAGCCAATAATTTCCTGCAGGGCTTCTATCAGGGACAAAAAAAAAATCTTTCAGGACACCTGGGGCTAAATCCTGCTGGAATCCTCACCCCAAAGTTTCCATCCATGTCTTAATTCCATGTGGTTCAAGTCAGCTTTTTTCATTAGGCTGACTCCACATTGCAAGTTTAGAAGTAGCTGAAGGGGGTAGAAAAGGATTAAATTCCCCCTTGCAGAGGTCTTGACAACAAATTACAGCACCAGGGTCCTGATGCTGCTTGTGGAAGGAGCAGTTGCACCACTGGACATCACTGGACAAAGCAACTATGCAGAGCCATGGATCTTGCTTAAAAATAAATAGGAATGTAAACCAGAATTCCAGTATTTCATGCTGGACAAGATATTTGCCTCTCACAGATCAGCCTGTTTTCCATACCAGGTTTAAATCCATCACAACATCCAGCCAAAAATATCTCCCCCACCACCAAAATCCAAACTCAAACCACAGCAGCTCCTTGTGTTGAAATAAAGAAATGGGTTCCAATTAGAATTTTTTCCAAGAAAAAGCTGCAATTGAGCAGGAGAACAATGGTCCTGTGGTTTCACAGAGCAATTTTGTCTTTGTTAATGCTGGTCAGTTTTAATTTCAAAAACATTGTGGCCTTGGCTATTCAAACTTCCAAACCCAGTGATAAATGCCTGAAGGAGAGGGACACGCTTGAGCAAAGGTGTGGGAAGTGTGAACTGTGTGAAATTACTGCAAGAAATGTTGTTGCTTCATTTGCTGGAGACACAGCAAAGAGGGAGGGAATAAATTTGCTGTCCACCATGGAATGGTTTGTGTCTGAAGGGACCTTAAGGATCAGCTCATTCCAACTCCCTGCCATGGGCAGGGACACCTTCTACTGTCCCAGGTTTTTCCAAGCCCTGTCCTTGGACACTTGGACACATCCACCATGGGCAGGACAGGCAGTTGTGAGTCTTCCAGTGAAGAAAATTAGTGGTGCTGATTAGAAAGTCATTTTAAGGCTATGGGATTTGGAGAGCAGGGATAGAGTGATGGGAAGCAGTGAGAATTTATCAGTGAAAGCTTTGAAGTACAAGTTAGGGGATCTCTGAGATTAACAACCTTCGTGGTGCCAGTCCTGCATTTCTGCATCCTGCAAAGCTGAACTGAAATGTGCTTTTCAAAATCATTCCCCTGCATTTTCCCCTCTCTGTTTATTTACTTACATACTCACAAAATAACTTTCCAGATTTAACCCAATCTCACTGATTTCTGCTCCTCTGGAATGTGCTGCTGATCAAAAAGCAGCAAGCAGCACCCCTGGGGTCCTGTGTGTCAGGCACGTAGGAGACACAGCAGAAATAACAAACACGTGGCTCACAAATGAATTCTTTGCTGCTTAATGAGCAGAGAAGAATGAAAAATTACTCAGTGTCTGGTGTCTGGTCTGCTTGGTGATGGCAGAATCAGGAATGATTTTGGTGGTGGAGGTTGGGTGGAAAACTCTTTCGTTGAAGGTTTGGTGAAAAACTCTTTGTCCCTTGATAAAGGGATTTTACAGCCAAGAGGTAAAAGCTGCTTGGCCCCAAGGTCCCAATTTACTACAGGATGCTGTTTCCTATTCATGGAAGCTCCCTCTGCTCCATGAAATCTGAAATCTCCAAGAAAACCACAACAAAAAGCCTGGTGCAGAGAACTGCCAGACTCCTTTCAGCCCAGGCAGGTCCTCGCCCAACACCTGAGCCATGGTGGCATCCAGGGTTATGTGAACGACCTGGAACCGTGAAATTTGGGGCAGAACATCTCAAAATGTGCCTTTGGGAGAAGTGGGTTTTGAATAGAGGTTGTGGAAAAATCAATGTGTCACCTGAAATGGGGGATTGAAAGAGGGAGAAGTGATGTTGTGCTAAAAATCGATAGAAAAGCTTTAAACTGATTTTTATCTCAACTTTTTTTTTCCTGGCTGTTTCTTGCATATTTGGCCTTGACCATTTTAGAAGTAGAGGAAGAAGAGCACAGCTGCTTGAGACATTAGTGCAGCAAACTTGCAGGATCATTATTCTTTTTTTCCAGTGGAAGGTGCCAATATTCGTGGTGTTTCTGTGACAGAACCTTTTGAAAGGTGGTGATTTACCACGGAATGCTTTTTTATCCCTGAAAATTATGGTGAAAAAGTTGGAAAAAGCATTCTAAAAGTCACTGAGTGGTCTGCCAAGGAATAATAACTGTGAGTGGAAGGGAATTGTGAATGTGGGACTCTGTACAAGACTGGTCTCAACCAGGTGAGAAGAAATCCTGGTTGTTTAATGCAGTATTGCTGATGCCAGGCAGAGGATGGACACTGGCAGAACAAGAAACTTTAGGAAATATGATTTCCTCTGGCTCTGAAGCAATAAATTCAAGCCAGATCAAATGTGAGGTAACCTGAGAGTGGACCAGCCCCATAATTTCAGTGCCATAAATAATAACTTTCTGTAACAAACCTGGTTGTGAGGTTTGGCTCTGTTCTGCCACATTTCTGTCTCCTTCGAGCACCATAAGGAGGTTTTGATATTATTTTAATTCTGAAAATCGAGTTAATCTTCTAATTTTGGATAAGGGTTTAAAAAGTATTGGGTTCCTTCTTTCTTTATGAACATCAGAAAGAAAATAATATTGAGACAAGGAATTGGCTGCTGCAAGCAGCCAAGAATAGTCATGTTTGAGTGTAGAACAAGCCTGGCAGGGGGGGCTGGTCTGGGTAGGAGTCACTTTCTCTGTCCAAAAATGCTTTTCCTCATGAGATCCAGACAAAATCTCTTTGTGGCAATTACTGGCAGAATATCTCCCAGTTGCCATCAGGCAAAATCTGCATTTTCATCTCAGTCCCTGGAGATATCCCTGCAAAACCAATGGGATTTGATAATAAATAATGATAGTGAAACAAGAGTGAGCCCACCTTCACCCCAAACACAGGGATGGGATCAGGGAAAATCCTCTGATTTCCTTCAAACCAGCAAAAAAGGGATAAGCTGAGATCCAACAGGAGAAATCAGGATAGATTTTAAATAAACATAATAAACATACATGGGTAAATATAATCCAGGAGCCACCACAGCTTCTGGGGACCACCAGGGGTTTGGGTGCAGCCTCCAAATATTGAAGAGTGGGAAAGGAACACTGATACTGCCTGCTTCAAAAAGTCCTGGGAGAGCTCCAAAAGTGGACTCTCAAAATGGAGTCTGGGCTGGTTATAAAACTTCAACCTCTTCCAGGAGCAGCAGGACACTGTGAATAAGTTTTTAATCTGCTAGAGGAGTGGGAACAGGGAGGTTCTGATGGTAAAGGGACTACTCATTCCTGAAAGGGAAGAGGGAAGCTTGGCCAGCCCATGAAAACAGTGAGGAGGAAATGAGCTGCCCAGGTTCTTTTGCAGCAGCAGGATGGGGAACAAGTCCTGGGGCCAGCTGGGAGAGGAGAGGTACCTTCATCCTTCTTGGAGGGCTCAGAGCAGAGCTGGAGTCACCTCTGCAGCAGAAATCCCGACAGCAATGCCTTTGGTTCAGTGTGCAGTGGATAAAATGCCCTGGGATGGGCATTGCTGCAGAAGGAGGCTGTGCAGGGGTCACCACTGCAGGAGTCTGGCTGTGGGCTCATCCTGGGGGGCTTTGGGGTCATCTGGAGGGAGATTTCCTCATTTCCCAGGAATGCCTTCAAACTGATAGAGTAGGTTTAGATGGGATATTGGGAAGGAATTGTTCCCTGTGAGGGTGGGGATGTCCTGGCAGAGGTTTCCCAGAGCTGTGACTGCTCCTGGATCCCTGGAAGTGTCCAAGGCCAGGCTGGATGGGTTTGGATCAACCTGGGATAGTGAAAGGTGTCCCTGCCCACAGCAGGGGTGGCACTGGAGGAGCTTTATTTTCCCTTCCAACCCAACCTATTCTGTGATTCTGTAATTCCATGATTTCACACTGGTGCAGGGGGCTGGAGAACATCTGGGGGCTGATGTATGGGATGAGAGCAGGGTGGAAGCCACCACAGCAAGCCCCTGCCTGGCTGGGTGAGATCCAGGCTGTGCTTCGAGGCTGGGGGAACAGGGACAGATGGAGCCCATCAGGAGTGGCTGGGAGCTGCAAGTGAGAGACTTTCTCTGTTCTTAGTGCCCTTTCTCACAAGCTTTCTCAGGGCCCTCCTGCAGCTGCTTTCAGAGAGCATCCCTGGGCTGAGGAAGCCAGCTGGGCTCCAGAAGCTCCATCTCATGGCCAGCAGATCCCCAGGCTGGAGGAAACAGAGGAGGCCAAGGATGAAGGGATGTGCCCCAGCTGACACACAGGAGATACCAGAAAGGTGCAGAAGGCAAACCACACCACATCCAGCCATTTTTATTTTTAATTCTTGCTTTTGAGCTGCCTGAACTATGGCCACCTCTGGGAGCAGTGCTGTGTTTCCCTGCTGCCAGCAGTGGGAACGTGCCTCAGGTCAGAAGCAGGTTTCTGTCTGGAGTGCCACAATGTCACCCTGTTCCCAGGATGACCTGGCAGGCACCACTGCAGTGCTGCACCTCGTGCTAGCTCCTCCTTCCCACCTCAGCAGCTTTCTAAAAGAGCAACTTCCCTTTTCATAGGTGTAGGAAGTGAAGCTCATTTAGCAGAGAGAGGTCACCCACCCAATGGTGAGGCCCTGTCCTAAAGCTCAAAGCACTCCAGCTAACCTGGCCCTGTCCTCTTCTTCCCCAGCCCCAAACCTGAGCAGCTCCACCTCCATCCCTGCCCTCAGCTGGAGCAGAACTGGGAAGGAAAAATGTGAATTGGCAAGGGGGAAGTTTGGCAAATCTGCAAGGGCTTCCTCATTTCTGTGTCTGTAAGAGCAGGCACACCTGGCTGTCTGTCCTGGTTGCCATCAGTGTCACCCAGGCTGGCAGGGTGTCAGGGGACAGGCTCTCCTCAACCACAGATGAGCAGAAATGGACATAAAATAAACCTCAACAAGCTCCACCTCAACCATGGTGAAGAAATTCTTTGTTGAGGGTGGCAGAGCACTGGAACAGCTGCCCAGGGAGGGTGTGGAGTTCCCTCTCTGGAGACATTCCAAACACACCTGGATGTGTTCCTGTGTCACCTGCTCCAGGTGACCCTGCCTTGGCAGGAGGGTTGGACTGGGTGATCTCCAGAGGTTCCTTCCAATCCCAAACTATTCTGGGATTCTATGATTCTGGGATTCTGGAATTCTAGAAATCTGGGATTTAGAGATTCTGGGATTCTATAATTCAGGGGTTCTGAAATTCTGGCAGTCTGGAATTCTGGGATCTGGAATTCTAGAAATCTGGGATTTAAGGATTCTGGGATTCTGTAATTCTAGAAATCTGGGATTTAGGGATTCTGGGATTCTATAATTCTGGGATTCTGAAATTCTGGGATTCTGGAATTCTAGAAATCTGGGATTTAGAGATTCTGGGATTCTATAATTCTAGAAATCTGGGATTTAGGGATTCTGGGATTCTATAATTCTGAGATTCTGAAATTCTGGCATTCTGGAATTCTGGGATTCTGGAATTCTAGAAATCTGGGATTTAGAGATTCTGGGATTCTATAATTCTAGAAATCTGGGATTTAGGGATTCTGGGATTCTATAATTCTGAGATTCTGAAATTCTGGCATTCTGGAATTCTGGGATTCTGGAATTCTTGAAATCTGGGATTTAGGGACTCTGGGATTCTGTAATTCTGGGGTTCTGAAATTCTGGGATTCTGGAATTCTTGAAATCTGGGATTTAGAGATTCTGGGATTCTGGAATTCTGCAATTCTGAAATTCTTGAAATCTGGGATTTAGGGATTCTGGGATTCTATAATTCTGGGATTTTGAAATTCTGGGATTCTGGAATTCTTGAAATCTGGGATTTAGGGATTCTGGGATTCTATAATTCTGGGGTTCTGAAATTCTGGGATTCTGGAATTCTTGAAATCTGGGATTTAGGGATTCTGGGATTCTGTAATTCTGCGATTCTGAAATTCTGGGGTTCTGGAATTCTGGAAATCTGGGATTTAGGGATTCTGGAATTCTATGGTTCTATGATTCTGGAATTCTGGGATTCTGGAATCCTAGAATTCTGTGATTTAGACATTTCTGAGGTTCTGTGTTCCTCTGCCAGGAGCACAGCTGCAGAGCCAAGGCTGGTTCCCACCTTTCCAGATGTTTCACCAGCCACGTGCACCCTGCAGCAGCCACCCCCACCCCACACACCATGGTGTCCTCAGCCACCCTCCTGTTGTCCTTGTGTCCTGTGGCTGGTGAAGGTTTTCTGCCATGACCTCAGCCCTGTGAAGCTTTTCCTGCTGCAAACACCATCACCAGTGTGGGGTGACCTTTATCTTGTGCAGATGCTGGCTGGTGTTTGTGCTGCTCAGTGGGGGCAGCTGAAGTGTAAACGATGTGAGGTCATCCCAGCCTCCAGCTGGCTGACACCAAGCATCCTTTTTACCTCCTGCTGCCACTTAGAACGCAGAGATGACGCCACACAATTACCCACAGAGTGTGCATGGTGGTTTTTGGGGGCCTTGTGTTTGTAACAGCTTCAGAAAACACACTGAGAACGCCCCAGAGGAGCCAGCTCCTTACACACACACCATGGGAAGCCTCTGCAGAAACAAATCCTGCTTCTTATACAACATTTCCCTCCCAGGACGGAGTTTCAGTCTCTCAATTGAACATGCTGTTGCAAAATGAGAAAGTCACTTCCTCAGAGCCACCCACAAGTCCCTGACCAGGTCTTAATTCGTTAGACCACGCTGCTATGGTTGAGTAGGTTCATAGAGGGATGGGGCTGGCTGGAACAAGATGAATTTCATCAGTAAAATGTCTTTTTTTAGGCACACAAAGGAAAGGTCGTTGCAAAGCCAGTTTGTTGGGCTGTTTCCTAAAATTTGGTGGTTTGAATAGTGGAAGCACAATCCATTCACAGCCATTTTCACTGTTTTCAGGGAGAGCTGTTAATGGCCTGTGGCATTTGCTGGGGTTTGTGTCTGGATTCTCTTTGTGTTTCTCGCCTTCCTCATTGTTATTTTCATTGGCCAGGTTGTCTGGGAAGTGCAACTCCCACCCCCTCCCAGGTGATCACTTTTATAATCAAAATAGAGCAAGGAATCCTTAGGGGGGGAGAAAAGAGTCAGTTCTGACACCAAGACCTGATTAAAAAAAGCAACCCCATTAAAAAGCCTTTGCAAAACCAGGCTGCTCCTGCTATCTGGGGGTGCAAAGCTGCTGCTCTGGTGGATGGTGTGGATGTGGTGGAAGCCAGAAGCCCCTGAAAGAAAAATTTGGGGAGCCCCATGGAGCATCTGTCATGGGTTCGGCCAGCGGCTCGCGCGTCCTCGGATCGAGTCCCCAGGAGCAGCAGCGTGGGGAGCAGGCAAGTGGGAGCATCCCACCCCATCCACACTCCCCTGAGCGTGGGGAGAGGCCCAGCAGGCTTTTCTCTGTCTCCATCCACTCTCCCCTCCTTGCCCTATTTCCCCTCCCCACCATCTGTGGGTTAGGGGGTGATGGAGGCTCTTCCCAGCGCCCCGAGGGATCTGCAGGGATGCTGTTCCCAAAGGAGGGGAGGCAAGGAAGGGTGCACAGGCTGGCATTGCCATCCTCCCCATTCTCCCAGGGCCCAGGGGTGCTGGGATGCACCTGGGGAGGAGGAGGATGGCTCCAGGAGAACGAGGCACATCCCTCTGGGTACCTGCAGCCACTCTGGGGTTCTTCAGGTGTGATTTATGGCAAAGCTGCACTGCCCAGCAGCACTTCCTGCAGAGCCTGCTGAAACCACAAAATGAGCCCCTTTCCATCCAGATTCTGCAGTGGGTGCAACAAGGTGTTTTAACAGCTCACCAATACTTAAATTGATTTTAAAACTTAAGAATGTGTCTCTCTCTTATTTTTTTTTTTTTTTTAAGAACACATTTTCAAAAGGAAATGGGTTCAAAAACCCTAAAAAATTACTTTGAAAATGCAGATCTATACTGTTATCAAGGGTTTTAAATGTTGAACTTCTCTTTGCAAGTCCTCCCCTGTCCTGAAAGAATTGCTGAAATCAATTCACTTCAGATGCAATAATTTAAGTATTCAGATTTGCATTTTTGCATCAGTGAGGAACGAAGAAGTTGAGCAAAAAAATTTCCTCCAGTTCTCAGCTCATCACAGATGCATTCAATTCCTACAATAAAACAGCTCTTCAGAACATTTCCTGACCTGGCACCCTTGCAGGGTTCAGGGGTGGTGGATGCACTGGAGTGGGGAGGAGGAGGATGGCTCCAGGAGAACGAGGCACATCCCTCTGGGTACCTGCAGCCACTCTGGGGTTCTTCAGGTGTGATTTATGGCAAAGTTGCACTGCCCAGCAGCACTTCCTGAAGAGCCTGCTGAAACCACAAAATGAGCCCCCTTTCCATCCAGATTCTGCAGTGGGTGCAAGAGGACTGGGTTTGTGTGTGGGGAAGGCTGACAGGAGCTGGACACAGCTGTGATGAGTAGGAAAGTGCCCTGGCATCCCAGTGCTGTTCCTGACATGCAGCTGGAGGTGCTCAGGTGGGGAATTGGAGATGTACATCCTTCCCTTTTCCTCAGCTGAGTGTGCTGGAAGGGAGCATCATTCCCTCCAAGAGCTGATCCAAGGAACTGAGCACTGGCCTTCCACCAGGTTCTTTTCTCCTCTTGGTTCTCTAAAATGCTGTTCTTTTCCTGGGAAAGCCATCCTCTGGGATGCAGGGCCTCCAGGAAGGGCAGAAGTTTGGGTGGCCACATGCAAAGGTGTGGAGCCCATCCATCTCATGTTCTCAGGGCTGGGAGGGACAGACTTCCCCAAATCCCTACAGATTCCTGTGATGTGTCCTCCAGGTGCTGTGGAATGGAGCATCAGGGATTCTGCCCAAGGGAGCAGAATTTCATGTCCCTTATCCTTGTCCCTCAATTCCCAACCTCCCATTTCCATAGGGCTTGGATGTCACATGGGGGTGGCTGCAGAGGGGATTTCTCCCTGCTGTGCCCCAGCTCCCCCAGGACCCATGGCCACAGTTGTGCAGAGGGAGGTTTGAGTTGAAATTTGGGTTGAAATTCCAGGCTCTGCAGGAAGTGCTGCTGGGCAGTGCAGCTTTGCCATAAATCACACCTGAAGAACCCCAGAGTGGCTGCAGGTACCCAGAGGGATGTGCCTCGTTCTCCTGGACCCATCCTCCTCCTCCCCACTGCAGTGCATCCACCACCCCTGGGCCCTGCAAGGGTGCCAGGTCAGGAAATGTTCTGAAGAGCTGTTTTATTGTAGGAATTGAATGCATCTGTGATGAGCTGAGAACTGGAGGAAATTTTTTTGCTCAACTTCTTTGCTCCTCACTAATGCAAAAATGCAAATCTGAATACTTAAATTATTGCATCTGAAGTGAATTGATTTCAGCAATTCTTTCAGGACAGGGGAGGACTTGCAGAGAGAAATTCAACATTTAAAACCCTTGATAATAGTATAGATCTGCATTTTCAAAGTAATTTTTTAGGGTTTTTGAACCCATTTCCTTTTGAAAATGTGTTCTTAAAAAAAAAAAAAAGAGAGAGAGACACATTCTTAAGTTTTAAAATCAATTTAAGTATTGGTGAGCTGTTAAAACACCTTGTTGCACCCACTGCAGAATCTGGATGGAAAGGGGCTCATTTTGTGGTTTCAGCAGGCTCTGCAGGAAGTGCTGCTGGGCAGTGCAGTTTTGCCATAAATCACACCTGAAGAACCCCAGAGTGGCTGCAGGTACCCAGAGGGATGTGCCTCGTTCTCCTGGAGCCATCCTCCTGCTCCCCAGGTGCATCCCAGCACCCCTGAACCCAGCAGAGCCATTCCCCCCTTGCTGCCTGGCCTGAGCTCACGAGGGAAGCGTGGGGGAGCTGGGATGAGCAGTCTGCCCTGCTGCTTTTCCCCTCTCCAGGACCCTGATCCCTGGCTCTGTTTCCTGGCCAGCAGCATCTGTCAGCTCCCAGCAGGATGCAAAGCTCAATGTAAGCAGCCATTTTTCCTCCAGACAGATGTTTTGATTAGGGGATGACCACTCTGGCAACAGGAGGCTGTTTTCTTCTTCTGGAATGAGCAAGAAGCTTTTATTATCTTCTTCTCTTTGTTTTTTTTTTTTGTTTTGTTTTTTTTTAATTCCCTGTCAAAAACACTTTCTGTGTCTGCTTAAACTCAAGGTTCTGGAGTTCTGTCTGCTCCCACATCCCCCCCAGCCTCACACAGCCTTCTCCCATGGATTCCCAACTCTTCAAAAAGGCCTGGAACAGATGGATTTCCTGCTTGGTTCACTCCCTTGAGCCAGGTTCACCTGCAAATCATGGCCTAAGAAAAATGGTAGATTTAGGGCAGATATAAATTGTAATAGAAATGGAAATCTGGCTTGGATTGTAGCAGGAAATAAATCTCTTTCCTGAAATGTGTACCCTCACTTAGGGATAAATCACAAAGCTCCTGGATTTGTTGTCCATCAGCCCTGGGCTGCCAGGGAACAGATATTTCCAAGATAATTTGGCCACATTGGTTGTGCTCAAGGCTGGGACCTGGACAGAATCCAAGCCAGGGAGATGGGATGCACTGGGATGGGGGGAGGAGGAGGATGGGGCCAAGAGGAGGAGGCAGCTACAGCTGCTTTGGGGTTCTTTGGGTGTGTGAGGTTTTATGATGGGTCAGCCCCAGCTGACATCTCAGCTCAGTGAGAGAGCCTGGCTGCTCCTGGGGGCTCCTCACCTTCCCTTCAAGCACTTTGACATGGACCAGAGAGTTTGACAGAGCCCTCATTGCACAAATACAGCCTGGTGCCCACCAAAGATCAGGGCTGGGATGGGATCTGAGTGCTGCCAGTGGGATATTCCCAGTTCTCCAGTGAGGATGCAACATGGAAACCCAACTTGGGTTCAGTCCCCAGCAAGAGCCACAGTGCTTCTTCCTCTGGGCTCTTCATGGGGACTCCCTGCAGTGCTGGAACCATGGAATCACAGGATGGTTTGTTTTGGATTGGGTTGGGTTGGATTCGGTTGCGTTGGATTGGGTTGGGTTGGATTGGGTTGGATTGGATTGGTTTGGTTTGGATTGGATTGGATTGGATTGGATTGGATTGGATTGGATTGGATTGGGTTGGGTTGGATTGGATTGGATTGGATTGGATTGGATTGGATTGGATTGGATTGGATTGGATTGGATTGGATTGGATTGGATTGGGTTGGATTGGGTTGGACTGGATTGGGTTGGATTGGGTTGGGTTGGATTGAATTGGACTGGATTGGACTGGATTGGATTGGGTTGGGTTGGATTGGGTTGGATTGGATTGGATTGGGTTGGATTGGGTTGGATTGGATTGGTTTGGATTGGATTGGATTGGATTGGACGGTTTTGGGTTGGATTGGATTGGGTTGGATTGGGTTGGATTGGTTTGGATTGGTTTGGGTTGGATTGGGTTGGGTTGGATTGGATTGGTTTGGGTTGGGTTGGATTGGATTGGATTGGATTGGATTGGGTTGGGTTGGATTGAATTGGATTGGATTGGATTGGATTGGATTGGATTGGATTGGATTGGATTGGATTGGATTGGATTGGATTGGATTGGATTGGGTTGGATTGGGTTGGGTTGGATTGGTTTGGGTTGGGTTGGATTGGATTGGATTGGATTGGATTGGATTGGATTGGATTGGATTGGATTGGATTGGGTTGGATTGGATTGGGTTGGATTGGATTGGTTTGGGTTGGGTTGGACTGGATTGGATTGGATTGGGTTGGGTTGGGTTGGATTGGATTGGATTGGATTGGGTTGGATTGGGTTGGGTTGGATTGGTTTGGGTTGGGTTGGACTGGATTGGATTGGATTGGATTGGATTGAATTGGATTGGACTGGATTGGGTTGGATTGGATTGGGGTGGTTTGGGTTGGATTGGATTGGATTGGATTGGACTGGATTGGATTGGATTGGATTGGATTGGATTGGATTGGATTGGATTGGATTGGATTGGATTGGATTGGATTGGGTTGGTTTGGGTTGGATTGGACTGGATTGGACTGGATTGGATTGGACTGGATTGGGTTGGTTTGGGTTGGATTGGACTGGATTGGATTGGACTGGATTGGGTTGGGTTGGGTTGGATTGGATTGGATTGGATTGGATTGGATTGGATTGGATTGGATTGGATTGGATTGGATTGGATTGGTTTGGGTTGGGTTGGATTGGGTTGGGTTGGATTGGATTGGGTGTGGTTGGGTTGGGTTGGATTGAATTGGATTGAATTGGATTGGATTGGATTGGATTGGATTGGGTTGGATTGAATTGGATTGAATTGGATTGAATTGGATTGAATTGGATTGGATTGAATTGGATTGAATTGGATTGAATTGGATTGGATTGGATTGGATTGGATTGGATTGGATTGGATTGGATTGGATTGGATTGGATTGGATTGGATTGGATTGGATTGGATTGGAAGGCACCTTAAAGCCATGGCCAGGGACACTTTCCACCAGACCAGGCTGCTCCAAGGCTCATCCACCCTGTCCTTGAGCACTTCCAGGCATGGACCAGCCAGATTTTGGCCACCCTGTAACAGAGGATGGCTGTAGCCCTCACTTCTGCCTCTGGGACAGACCTTGCTCATGGTTTCAGTGCCCTTTATAGCCCAGCATGTTGGTTCAGAGTTGTCTTCTTACCTCTCCTTAACAACAAAGCCCCAAATTATTTCAAAATATGAGCTAAAAAGGACTTGACCGAAACCCAGCAGAAGTAGAAAACAGTCACAGCAAAAACTGCCTTGGTAGCAAATCTTCCTTCTTATTTAAGGAGCTGATCCACCAAGATCTTCAGTAATTCTCCAATTTTGTGTCTTGCAAAGCAATCCAAGGGTGCCAGGTCAGGAAATGTTCTGAAGAGCTGTTTTATTGTGGGAATTGAATGCATCTGTGATGAGCTGAGAACTGGAGGAAATTTTTTTACTCAACTTTTTTGCTCCTCTCTGATGCAAAAATGCAAATCTGAATACTTAAATTATTGCATCTGAAGTGAATTGATTTCAGCAATTCTTTCAGGACAGGAGAGAACTTGCAAAGAGAAATTTAACATTTAAAACCCTTGATAATAGTATAGATCTGCATTTTCAAAGTAATTTTTTAGGATTTTTGAACCCATTTCCTTTGAAAAATATGTTCTTAAAAAAAATAAAAAATAAAAAAAAAAGAGACACATTCTTGAGTTTTAAAATGAATTTAAATATCTGATCTTGGTGAGCTGTTAAAACACTTTGTTGCACCCACTGCAGAATCTGGATGGAAAGGGGGCTCATTTTGTGATTTCAGTAGGCTTAGGGGTTTTTCTTTTTGGACCTGCCCTCAGAGTGAAACTCTATTGGCTTGCTTGGGTATTAACCTCTTTTTCCATGGCAGTTTCATGGGGTTGAGGCAAATGGTGAGCCAAGACTTCTGCTTTTCTGCTCAGTTTGGTCTTGTTTCCTTTCCTGTACCCGCCCATGCAATCCCAAGGCTGCCTGTCAGTGCCCTCCACATCCCTCTTGCAGAAAGTGATGGATTCTCATCAGAAATGACTTTACATCTCTTGTGTCCTGGTAGAGGAAGGCAGCCAACAGCAGTAGGTTGTGCAGGGCTGCTCACTGTAAAAATGAGATGGGCAAAGCTTTGAAATGACAGAACCCGAGGCACAGCTGAGTCCAGGGAGGTTTAGGTTGGATATTAAGGAAAAGTTCTTCCCCCAGAGGGTGTCAGACACTGAACAGCTCCCCAGGGAATGGTGACATTCCCAAGGCTGCCAAAGCTCCAGGAGAGTTTGGACAATGCTCTCAGGGATGAATGGGGTGGGATTTTGGGGTCTCTGTGCAGGGCCAGGAGCTGGATCCATGATCCTCGTGGGTTCTTTCCAACTTAGGATATTCTATGATTCCCTGATCTTCAGAGAGCTCCCTTTGGCTCATTCCTGCAGGAACACTTGAACCTCTCTATAGCCAAAACCCCAACTACCCCTGTGAAGGCTGCTAAAATTGCATTCTATCATTCCCCAGTGTGGGCACCCAGCCCATTTTAGAGGTTCTGCCCATACCTCTGGAGTTCCTGCACCTCTGTCCCACTCATTCAGGGCTGGCTGCACCACAGAGCTCATTGTCCTGCTGTCCATTGGCTTCTTCAGCTTGGCTCTTCCAGGAACATCTCTGTGTCAAACATTTTTTACTCATAACCTTGCAGCAGCTAAGCTGGACTCATAAAATTGCAGAATATCCTGAGCTGTAAGGGCTCCATAAGGATCACTGAGCCCAGCCCATGGACCTGCACAGGACCACTCCAAGAATTCCATCATTTTGTTTCTAAAGCTGGTTTCTGCTAATTTTTTTAATGTATATAGAATCAGAAAATCACAGAATGGTTTGGGTTGGAAGAGACATTAAATTTCATCTCATTCCACCTCCTGCCATGGGCAGGGACACCTTCCACTATCCCAGGTTGTTCCAAACCCATCCAGCCTGGCCTTGGACACTTCCAGGGATCCAGGGGCAGCCACAGCTTCTCTGGGCACCCTGTGCCAGGGCCTGCCCACCCTCACGGGGAAGAATTTCTTCTGTATATCCCACCTAAATTTCCCCCTTTCAGTTAAACTCATTACCCCTTGTCCTATCACTGAATCCCCTGATGAAGAAGGATATGGGAAAAAACTTTGTGTTGCCTTGAAACTTTTTTGTTCTGCTTGTTCTGCTTTGATTTTTGGCCACTTTAAAAAGAACTGGTTTTATTAATTTGGAGACTTGAGGAAAAAAGTTTCCCCGCTCTTAGTTATTAAATATAATCAACGTTTTTAGATGTGAAAAACTATAAATTCACAAAAGGAAATTTCCATGATTTTTTGAGTTATTGTGTTTTCCCCAGCGCTCCTTTCCACTGGAAAAAAAAAAAAAAAAAAGTAAAAACAGGGTGGCAGGACTCCTCTGAGTGACTTTACTCATTTGTTTTTTCTTGTAAAGATAATTTTTAAAAACATTAACCAGAAGCGAAACACGCTGGCATGACGTACACGCTCAGCTCAGCCGCCTTTGCTTGTGAAAATAAAATCACTTTTTAGCATTTGAAGTGAAAATGGGAACCAGCAGCTCTCTGTATCCAACAATGACTGTTTTGGGATTGTAAAACACCTGCTGGCCCAATGGATGGTGATGCCAGAAGTGGTGAACACTGGGAGAGTGGGGCTGGTGGGTTTTGTAGGGACTGGGAATCCCCAGAGCTGTTCTCCCCCTCTGTGCGTGGGTGGGAGCCAGTGACCTCTGTGGGAGGTTTGATTTGGGGTGGGCTGTGCTCTTCCCCTCTCTGAGCTGCTTTTGCAGGGCTGTGACCCCGACCTGTGCGTGGGGACAGAGCTGAGCCTGTGCAGGGCTGCAGAGAGCTGGCTGCAGCCTCAGCAGGGTGCAGAAAGGGCTGCAGTGTCCCCACAGGGTCCCCAACCCTCTCAAACCCTGCCAGAGGAGCAGGAATAGCCCCAAACCCCTGCTGGGGTTGATGTTCCTCCAGGCTTCTCCCATTCTGCCCCACCAGTGCCACCACTGGGTACCAGAGCAGCTGAAAGAAGATTTTTGACCCAGTGGAGAGAAGCAGGACACAGTGGTGATGTGGGTGATTATGATTTATAGCTAATCCAATAAATATTGCCAGTGGATACCTAAATAACAGCTCCATCATCTGCTGCAGTGGTTGTAATGTCACCAGGTTGTATTTTCTCCTGTTGAGTCACAAGACCCCCTCTCTTTCTAAACTGCTCAAAGGAATTAAGTGTGGCTCACTCCACTTAGTCTCAGATTTGGTCAACAGCCTATGACTAAAGCATCACAGTGTAAGCAAGTTCAGCTAGAAATGTGCAGATTTTCAGCCTTTGGCCCTGCAGAATTCACAATTGCAAAGCACCTATGGAGCTACTTTAGGATTTATCTCTGTATTTTTGACCAGAACTGAAAGCTTTTACTCACCCCCCCAAAAATGAGTGTTCCCCATGTTTGGGCTGGATATCCTGCAAGGATCCCTTCCCAGGGGGAGGACCCAGCCAGAAGCTGCATTCTGTCTTGGAAGATCAGTTGGTCCAGTGTGTCCAATCTCCATCAGCATTTTATAACCTTTTGCAGGCCCCCAAATCTACATAAACATTTTATTATAATAATAATAATAATAACAATAACAACAGTAACAAGATTTTATTATTTTATTTTATTTTATTTTATTTTATTTTATTTTATTTTATTTTATTTTATTTTATTTTATTTTATTTTATTTTATTTATTTTATTTTATTTATTTATTTATTTATAATTATGTGAGCACCTTGGTGTTCTCATGGTTGGACGAATCACGTTGCCCAGAGCGGAAGGGGAGAGGGAGGATGTGTGTGGGAGGATTTATTTGATGCCCCAAATATCTTTAGTTGCCATCAGGCATTGAGGGCAGCTGAAAACCCCAAAAGAAGCATCCATGATCCCACAGGTGATCTGTCAATCCTCTGATGAGATCATCCTTGTGACACAACTGGCAGTCAAAGCAAATTGACTCCTATCTCACATTCCCTAAATCTGCTGAAAATGTGGCAGTTGCATGAATTATCTCTCATTTGGGAGCAGAGTCTATCAAACATCCCAGGATTTTCCAGTGAGACTGTAACAAGGACAACAAATCAGTGTCAAACATGTAGGTGGATTTTCTGTCTTTCACAGTTGGTAATGAGTGGTAGCTAAAACTTCCCCATCATCCAGCCTTGACTTAAAATCATAACCTTGCTGTTCCTTGCATAAAAAGAAAATTCCAGCCACTCTCGTGGCAAAAAACCCACGATCCAGAATCTGAAATCCTGGCACAAAGTTTGAGTGGAAGAGCAGGAAAAGTTCCCCTAATAAATCATGTGCCATTGCCAGATCTGCTAAGCAGAGCAAGCTCTGGGTGCAACCTGGAGGCTGCCAAATGAAAATCAAATTTCTGCAGGAGCTTCTCTGCTTGATTTAATAGGAGAAACTCCCCCTCTGACCATGCTGGAGCAGAGCAAAGGCCTGGGGACAGATGGATGGGCCATGTGCAAACCCAGGTCAAAGGAAATCTCAGAGATTAAAGAGTTTTGGATAGGGGGAGAAGTGAGTATCAGGCTATCCTGAAATATTTCACCAATTCCTTCTATTTTGCACACCTTGTCAGTGATAATAAAATCAAAGCAGAAGGGAGAAGACATTAAAAAAAAACAAAACAAACACCTTAAAATTCTGTAATGGCTCCATTAGAAACCTAATTTCAGAGTCCCAGATTTTGAAATATTAGATCCCTGCTAGAAGCAAAAAAAAAAAAAAAAAAGTTGCTTTTACTGGAATATTTTTCCCTGTGAGTCTGGCTTGCTGGGAGCTTTTCTGAAGACACTGTTGGAGTCTGACTAGCAAGACACAGTGCCAGACTGACATTTGGGGTGTCCCTGGACCTGAGGGCCCTGATCCTCCATGATCACTGCAGACCTTGAGGTATTCTGACAAGAACAGAGTCATGTCTCTGCACAGCTATGAGTATTCAGGGTTTGAATTTTGGGGTTTTTTGGGCATGTGGGCAGACTTTGGCACTGGATGCTGCATTTCAGCAATGCTGGCTTCGTCTGCTCCAAGGAGAGTTTGGCCATTTTAGCTACCCAGACCCATTATTATCCTTGAATTCCTGACCAGGGCTGAAATTACATTTCTAGGATGGAAGTCAAACTCTGCTCAAGCCCAAGTTTGGAAACCTTAATGCAGACCAGATGATGATCCATGGAAAGGGTTTGATCCATTTGTGTCTAGCAATCCTTGAGGTGCCCAGGAGGTCTGAGACATCCATAGGGGGATAGGGAAACTTAATCCATGATTTCTGGGAGAACCACACCCAGAGCACATCAAAAAATATGTTTTGGATTTAGTTTGAAACCAGGTCGAAACACTAATTAATGTAGTGGTTTTGGTTTACTAATGTGAAATTTTCCTGTTGTGAGATAGGATTAGGAGGAAGGTAAAACAGGTTTAACTTCAAATGGTTAAAAAAAGAGAAACTTTATTACTAGAAATTATAAGGATAAAAAACCTCAGAATAAAACTTTAGACCACTTTTCCTCACTCTACATACTTCTTTTCTTTTACATTGAAAACGTACAGAAAACAACTCAGTTAGTTTACTATCTCTAAATTAGTGTTTCACTAATTTATTGGAAGAGGAGATTTCCTTTTTTTGTTTATGGAGTTTTCTCTACAAGAAACAGTTTTCTCATGGTCTTGATCCCCCAGTGATTAGTCACCCAGGAGAATGGAATTCTGATCACTATGTAAAAATCTTTCAACTAAGTTTTCCCCATAACCATTATTGAGAAAAATAAAATGCATTGTCAATACACAATTGCAATGTGCCAATCTTAAAAATCCAGCACTGATTAGTCCTTGTCAAGTACAAAAAAGATTTCCCAGGTCTCGACAGGTAAAAAATTTCAGAAACCTTTACGAAGCACCACATTGTACCAGAGTATTGCAGCCTGAGACAAGCCCACACTTTACAGGCAGGATGGATGTGAGCTGCACCACATTCCTTGGACTTCTAGCAGTGTTCCAAAGGGCCAGAGAGGTTCCTGGACAAACCAAAGTGAGTGTGGAAGGTGAGGAGCAGCGGGGCCACATCCACACACTCCGGCTCTGGAGTATCAGATCTCTGACTTGGAGAGGGGACAGATCCAAAGCAGTCATTTGAACCTCCTTTTTTTTTGTTTTTTTCTGGTGACTTATAGTGTCTGTCTGAACCTCATTTGGAAAGTGTGAAACACCAGAGTCATGTGGGAACAGAAACCATGGGGTTGACAAGGTCCAAGGCAGCAGGACTGCACACAGGATGGTTTTTGACTCCTCTCTTGGCTGTCCCATCACTCTGCATTCTGACCTTCTCCAGCTTGTTCTTCACAAATGCAAAGACTCTTTTGTCCCTCAGTGCCTGCACCTTTTCCCAAGAGCAGTCTCATTAAAAACAATTTCTGCTTTTCCTTCCAGGATGGGGTTGTTTGGCAGCAAAAACCAGCTGATGCCCAATGAGAAACACACTTCTGGAGGCAACCCAAAAACCAGGGGGAAACCTCCTCCTGCCCCACCCAAGGTAAGCCTGCAGTTTTGTGCCCTTTTGGGATCACCCCACAGCTCAGTTGGTGTCTGGAGTGATGCAGGCAATATTTAGAATCACAGAATTATTTGGGTTGGAAAGAACCTGAAAGCCCATCCAGTTCCACCTCCTGCCATGGGCAGGGACATCCTCTATTATCCCAGTTGATCCAAGCCCTGTCCAGCCTGGCCTTGGACATTTCCAGGGATCCAGGGGACATTTCCACAGCTTTTCTGGGAAACCTGGTCCTCCCAGCTGATCTCTTTTGGACAGGGAAGGGCTCCAAGGAACCTTTCAACTGTATTTAAAACCCCTAAAATACTGTGCATTGGTACTTTGAAATATCTTCTCATCAGCACTTTGAAACCCAAGCTGATGTTGCTGACTTGCAAGATGGGTCAGATTCAGGCTAAGATTCAGAGCTGCAAACCACAGTGGAAACTTCACCACTGTGAGTCCCCAGTGGGTTCAGCAAGGAGGGTCTGCAGCCAGTCTGTGTTGGGGTGAGCTGGGAATCAAAACCCTGGGCAAATCAAAACTCTGCTGCCTCTGCATTCCCTCAGCCTCTCTGCCATGGACACACAGCAGGAAGGAGCTGGGGAAGCATTTAGGAGACCTCAAATGGCAGATTTCATGTTTAATCTTTGTAAGTCACCTCACCTCTGTGGCTGTGCAGAGCACATGGAGTTGTTTTGTCTCTCCTTGCCCCTGCCAGCGCTGCAGCCAGCACAGGAGGAACTCGAGGTGCAGCTCATGTGAAAACCATCTCCAGCCCTGGGAGAGGGGAGGGATTGCCAATCATTGCTCTTTATGGCAGCTGGAGATGTTTTCCACTCCTCTCCTTTCATTTCTGAGCTCTCCCATGGCCATTCAGCCCAGTTTTCATGACAGCAGATGTCAGATTGACCAAGAAGATGTTATTTTCCATAACTTCATTCTCTCCAGCTCACTGGAGAGGAGCCACTATCAGTATAAATACAGTATCACTGACCACCTTCTGCCATCTTTTGCCACAGGCACTCAGCTCTCACATGTCAGGGGAAATTCAAATTTCTTCCACTTAAATGAGAAATAGCAGCAGATGAGCAGCTCTCCCACCCCTCACTGCTGCTGAGTTGGGGTCAAAGGGTGGTGCAGGCAGAAAACACGAGTGTTTTTAGTTCTGTGTCTGTGTTTTACCACTTTTTCTCCAGTATAAAAATACCTGGTGTGGTCAAACACCCACCATTGGCACTGTAAGGTGGGTACAGGCCATTTTCAAACTGTTATCCCCCAAAACAAGGTGGTTCCATCCCAGCTCAGTTGGAATGATCAAATGGACAATTTGCCAGATCCAGCTGCAGGGCCAAACCAAACAATGGGACAAAGTCAACATTTTAAAATTGTGCCCAGATGAGTTGCAGTAACTTTTTGCTGTTTCATTTCACAGTCTGCAGTTTCCTCCTGAGGGACAGTGAGGGGCAGCTGCAATCTCTGCTCTCTGTGACCAGTGACAGCAGCCAAGGGAGCTGGAGCTCTGCCAGAGGAGATGTAGTCTGGATTTTGGGGACAGGTTTTTCCCCCAGAGGGGGGCACTGAACAGCTCCCCAGGGAATGGGCACAGCCCCAAAGCTGCCAGAGCTCCAGGAGGGTTGGATAATGCTCTCAGGGATGCTCAGGGGGGATTATTGGGGTGTCTGTGCAGTACCAGAGCTGGATCAGTGATCCCTGTGGGGCCCTTCTGCAGGATCTCCTGGAGTCTTTGTGTCAGGGTGGAGGGTAGGGGACAAAACTCAAATGCTCTGTTGAAGCTAAAGGTTACAGTTTGTTATAAAAGAGCCTGCAAGGGGCTGCCCAGCACAGCCCCAGAGCAGGATAAAAGAGATAAAAGGGGGGAGAGAGAGAGAGAGAGAGAGAGAGAAGAGAGCAAGAAGAAGAGCAAGAAAATAAAGAGAGTGATTTCCCGTTTGCAATACAATAAATCTCCTTCCATGATGAATATTCTAATTTCCATTAATCAATCTAATATAAAATACAAATTTTATAGCATTTACATGCAGCCTATAGGAATCCTTATATTAGCATAATATGTTACATTTTGGACTCTAATCTTTGGACCCTGGCAAGTCTTTGGTGACCTTTGGTCTTGCTCTCTGGCTGAGGGCATTGTTCAATCAAGAGGGGATTACCTTCAGGGGCCATCCTATTGCTTCATGGGAATTCAGTAACTGAGGCTTGGCATCTCAAACGTGGCTTTCATTTCAATCTTGTTCATGGTTTCTATATTCCCAGATTCTGAGCATTCATATTTGCAAGATTCCTCTGTCTCATCTTTCCATCTCGGGAATCATAGAATCACTGAATCATAGAATATCCTGAGTGGGTATCCACAGGGGCCATTGAATATTCTGTGATTTCTACAGTTCTCTGATTAACTTGCTGTTGCAGTCACTGCCTCTTTTTTGAATGTAATCTTGAGCAAAGGATTTCATACACCCACAATTCTTAGGACAGTTAGGGCAGACAATATCTCTGGTTTTCTGCTTCCAACAATCCTGCAGTTGCCATTTCTCCATTGGACCACTCCTATCTCACCCCTCACTGATACAAAATCTGGCATCAGTGAGCAGGGCTTGGATAGAGCAGGCTCCAAAAGAGTGGGCAGCAGATTTCTGCTTTTTTTAACTCAGAGGGAAGCCAAGGGCTACTCCATCTTTCTGTGGAGGCAGCTCTGGGCACCTGATGGCAAAATGTGCCAATCACAAGGTGTGCAGCCAGGCACAGGGGCTGCTGGCTGCCTGCACTAGTCTCTGGACCAGACTCCCTCTTGTCTGTGAAGCTGAAATCAGTTCTTCCTGATAAATATCTCCTTTTTCCTTTCTATTTCTATCACAGGGGAGACAAGTTATCAACAGCCCTCATCTGAACCAAGCCTCTGCACAAGGTAGGGTTCTGTTTTCTTTGCCTGTCTGTGGGGTTGTGCAGGGTGGGGGTCCCCAAATGTCAGGGTCTGGGGACGAGCCATGGTGTCACAGGCCTGTGGTTTCTGTATTTGCAGCTGTGCCAGGCAGGGAGTTTATCAGAGAAAACTCAGTTTACATCACCCAGTCCTTGCAGCTGCCAATTTCCCCCTGCTCATCCAAGAAATCCAGAGGGAAAAGCAATCCCTCTCCTTTGGAAACAGGTGATCCTTAAGGTCACCTCCAAGATTCCATGACTGGAGCAGCAAAGGGAGATCTGAGCTTGGAGCTGTGTGAGATTTCCCTGCCCTGTCTGCAGCCTGCTTTATCCAGCCAGCTGAAAATTTCAGAGGAAATAGCAGGCATCAGAGAGCCAGAGAGGCTACAAAGAGGAGGAGAAGAAAGGCAAGAACATAAAATAAGGATGCACAGAGCCCCTGCCTGGAAATGGGATGCTGGCTTCATCCACCTCTGCAATTATCTGTGGGTCACAGATGGTGTTTGGAGATTTTTGTCCTTTAGCAGGGAGCCCTCAGCTCCCTCTGCCCGGCCTCCAGCAGCAGCTCATGTGGATTTCTGACAAAGTTCTGCAGATTAAGGACAGAGAGAGATAAATAGAAGGGGAGTGGGGAATAGAGGAAGCTTGGAAGAGGGCAGTTAGCAACACATGAAAATTCTGCATGTGGATGAAGGGGTAGGGTTGGGGGAGATGGTGTGAGGGAAGAGAAAAGGATGGTGAATAAATGGGATGGGTGGAATGCAGTGTTAGATCTTCTTATGGATGGTGGTGGGGGATCCCTACCATGGGCCAAGCACAGGAACTCCTGTGACATCAAAATATTCTTCAAATCTGGCTTTTGTTTTGGAGATCAGATCTGTGGGAGGTGAGGATCCTCAGCCACGTGAGCTGGGGTGTGTTTTCATGGAAATACCATTTTCTTTTTGCAGAATTGTTTTCATGGCACGTTTCCAAGTGGCTGTGCTGTCCCACCTCCCCAGCTGAGCAGGGACTGGCAGTTTTTCACAGGATTTTTTTATCACAGAGTTTTTATCACAGGGTTTTTTATCACAGGGTTTTTATCACAGGGTTTTTTCCACTCTGGTCCGTGTCATAGCAGAAATTGTGATCAGGGAGGCAGATTTTACTTCTCCTTCATGCCCGAAGGCAGAAGTTGAAAGATGCTAAAAAATGGATTAAGTACAATATTAGCCATTTTCAACTCTCAAAACTAATTTTGTTCACTAGATTCAGTTCCAGTTCTGGAGGAATATTCACACTGGCAGTCTGGAAAACTTCCTATTTTTCTCTGCCAGTGTCTGAGTTTACCTGAAATGATGGCACATCTGACTGTGCCCTGTGTGGCAAAATGAGCTGATAAGAACCATGCAAGATATTTGAGATACAAGAGATCTTCTCCTAAGTGACAGCAGTTCAAGTGAATAGAAACAGAAAGCACAAAATCCAGGCAATCACCTCATATAAAAAAATAAATTCAGAAAAGTGAATTAAATCCTGTGGGAGCACTTTAAAATCAATCAGGGAAAATTACTGGCTATGGAAGCATGGCATATGATGTAAAATCAACCCTTTATTTTACTTGCCTTTTTTTTTGTTTTGTTTTGTTGTTTGTTTGTTTGTTTTGGGTTTGGGTTTTTTTTTATTATTTTTTGGTTTTTTTTTTTGCTCCCCTTGTGTTTTGAATAATTTTTCTTTGTTTTTTTTCTGATCTCGAGTTGTTGAAATTGTTTCACACTTTCCAGCTTTCACACCTCATCTCAGAAATAATTTGTTAATTAATTTTAAATATAAACCTAACTCCTCCTGACATTTTTTATCCTCCTGGAAGTAACACAGAGGCAGGCAAGGGGTGCAGAACTCTGCATTCAGTGATGTGGCATCACCAATCCTTTTCCCACTTGGGGTGATTCTTCTGTGATGTGAGCTTCCCATTCATTTTAACACCATTCCCTGAGCAATCACAAAGTTTGTAAGGCTGCTTTTAAGTCTCTGTGGAGCCAAAATTTTAATTCTGAACCCCCAAAGCCCCCAGCACTGCAAAGTCCTGACCCATGGGGGCCCCAAATCCAAGAGCCCCATGGTAGAGCTGCTGTTTGCTTGCCTTGGATGGATAAGACATAGAAAACAGGTGAAATAACCCCTGCCCTTGCCCTGCCAGCTGCTCACAGCTGGATTTAAATCCCACTGCTGGTTTTGGGTGCTTGTCCTCAGGCATTTTAATAACCTGGAACAGCACAAGGGGTTGAGCTCTCTGAGGTTGTTTCTTCTGGTGAAGAACCACAACTTCTTCCATCTCTTCACTTGCTTCCTGCTGACCAAAATGTGAACAGGACTGAGTTTCAGGGTGTGCAAGCTTAGCATGTTCTGGAGCTTGAGGTCTTTTGCAGCATCTCTAAGTTAATGCTGAAATTCTCGGTCGTTTTTATTGTTACTTCAATGTGGTTTTGAAAGAAATGCTGTCAGAAATGTGAGTCTGGGCTGGAGTGGGAAAAGGAAGGGTTGTTTCTACAAGGCTGAGTTTTCAGTGAGAAATTAAAACTGCTCATCAAAAATGTTTACCTTGATCTGGAGCACATCTGAGGAGAGGCTGAGGGAGCTTTAGGGGCTCAGCCTGGAGCAAAGGAGGCTCAGGGGGAACCTTGTGGCTCCTCTCAACTCCCTGAAAACAGATTGTGGCCAGGGAGGGACTCTTCTCCCTGGTAAAAAGTGAAAGGACAAGAGAAGATAGCTTTAAGTTGCACCAGAGGAGGGTTAAATTCGATATTGGGAAAATAAATTCAATAAAAAGTGTTATCAATCTTCAAATCAAGCTGCCCAGGCAGTGGAATCACCATCCCTGGAGGGGTTTGAAAGCCAGGGGAACGTGGCACTTGGGGACATGGTTTAGGGGTTGCCTTGGCAGTGCTGGGTTAGGGGTTGGACTTGATGACTTCAGAGCTCTGTTCCAAGTTTAGGAGCCAGTGATTCCAACCAGCCCATGCCAGGCTGGAGCAGAAGGCTGGCCCCATTTCCAGCAGCAGTGCACCCAGCTGGCCAAGGGCTCCTGCAGGCTGCCACTGGCACCACGAGCATCCTGGAAGGGCTCTAAACCAGGGGCTGATCCTCTGCCTGGCTCTGTGGCCGTGGGGTGCTTGCAAACACCTTCCATTCAGGACGAGGCAGCAGTGGGAGGACTGTTGGCTCGTTGCTGCTGAGCCCCCAGGCTGGCACAGCCTCTGCCCTATCAGCCTTTCCTGCCAGCAGCTCCCAGCCAGGCTGTGTTTGGCTCCCACTCAAAGTCCTGGCAGCTGTATCTGCAGAGCCTCTCCTGGCCTGAGTGGATCAAGCTGGCCAAGGCAGTGTTCTCCATGGGCTTCTCATGGATTCAGGGACAGCAAGGGCCCCTTTCATCATGGATGGCAACTCCTGCTGGCTCAGGCAGAGAGAGCTTTTCTTCTGGCTCGTTTCAGTGTGCACTGTTCTCAGAGCCTATTTTGGGATAAGAGGTGATAAAGTTGTTTTTCTTCAGCATACAAACCCTTTTTGTCCTTGCTGCTTTCCCTCTTTTTAATTTCATTTATTTTCACTTACGTCAGTCGCTGTGAGATCAAAACTCCGTTTCCATTTTCTACAGCACACGGCCACGCTGGGCTTGAAGACATTGACACATTTGCTCCTGTTTTTCCAAGTGTGATCACTGCTTTATTTCCCTTTCCAGAGGAGCAGGAGGGTGTGTGGGTGCCCCAAACCCGTTCATGCCTGAGCAGATGTGTGATAACACATCTCCAGGAGGCAGGCAGAGAGTTTGGGTGCATTGCTAATTCCAGCTGCCTCAAGGGGAAGCCCCCAACCGTGCCAGCTATTTTCAGACTTCAAAGCATTCTCCCTCGTGACTGAGCATCCTTTTCCCATCCTGGGAGAGAGGCTCTGCTGGAACCTCTCATGGATCTCTGATTTCCTTCTCAAAAGCCTGGGGGAGCTGCTCAGGGCTCTGCTTTCCAGAGCTGCCCTTCCTCCTCCCTAACAAATTGCCATCAGGGCACAGCCAGCCCTGCACAGAACCCCAGGCTGCCCCAGAGACACGGTTATCTTGCTGTGACAAAGGGCCAGGCTGGCTCCCTTGCTGGTGGCATTATTTGGAAAGGTCACCCGACGACAGAGGCTTGACAGGCTGTTTTGAAAAATGCTAATAATAGGCTGTCCATTGCTCTCAGTCATTAATTGGGCTGAGCACGAGCTGAAGCCTTGCTGCAGCACAGTTCCCACTCTTTTTCTTTTTCTTTTTCTTTTTCTTTTTCTTTTTCTTTTTCTTTTTCTTTTTCTTTTTCTTTTTCTTTTTCTTTTTCTTTTTCTTTTTCTTTTTCTTTTTCTTTTTCTTTTTCTTTTTCTTTTTCTTTTTCTTTTTCTTTTTCTTTTTCTTTTTCTTTTTCTTTTTCTTTTTCTTTTTCTTTTTCTTTTTCTTTTTCTTTTTCTTTTTCTTCTCCTTCTCCTTCTCCTTCTCCTTCTCCTTCTCCTTCTCCTTTTCCTTTTCCTTTTCCTTTTCCTTTCTTTCCCTTTAAATTTTATTTTAGTTTTTACCCTATTTTTCTTTTTCTGTTTCTCCTTATTCTCCTTCTCCTTCTTTCTCCTTCTCCTTCTCCTTCTCCTTCTCCTTCTCCTTCTCCTTCTCCTTCTCCTTCTCCTTCTCCTTCTCCTTCTCCTTCTCCTTCTCCTTCTCCTTCTCCTTCTCCTTCTCCTTCTCCTCCTCCTCTTCTTCCTCTTCTTCCTCTTCTTCCTCTTCTTCTTCCTCCTCCTTCTTTGCCTCCTCCTCCTTCTCTTTATCACCACGGTTTGATTTTTGTGATCCTGTGCATGTGCTGATTCTTTTTATAAATTTCGATTTGCCCCAAAATAGCTGCTCTTTTCTGCTTCAGCAGCTCTGAGCGTGCAGAGCACAGGGGAAGGGCTGCACCACTTCCCCAGGATCAGCCCTGGCACCTCCAGGGTTTGCAAACCAAGAGATTCAGCTCCAGCCCACAGGGATCAGCCCTGGGCTGAGTCAGAGCATCGTGGAATGTGGGCAAGAAAAAGGAGAAGAGGCACTTTTTATAATGGGCAGATAGTGACAGGACATGGGGCAGCAGTTTTAAACTGGCACAGCACAGGTTTGGGTCAGATGTGAGGAAGGAATTGTTCCCTGGGAGGGTGGGGAGGCCCTGGCACAGGTGAAGCTGTGGCTGCCCATCCCTGGAGGTGTCCAAGACCAGGTTGGATGGGGCTTGGAACAACCTGGAACAGTGGAAGGTGTCCCTGCCCATGGCAGAGGGTGGAATGGGATGATCTTTAAGGTCCCTTCCCACCCAACCCTGTGATTCATTCTATGATCTGCAAGGAAAAGTGTTCAAGAGGGAGGGATGACAAGATGAGCCCAGAGCACAGACCATGAACCCAGGGAGAGCTAAATCCTAGAAACAGCCTCAAATAACAGAAACTGCAGTGACTTTATACTTTTTTCAATCAAAAACCCACATCATTTCGAGTCACATTCCACAGCCACCCTGGGAAGTGTTGCAGTTTTCATTTACCACTGTATAAAACTCAGGCTGAACTCTGACAGGTCATTCATGACCCTTCTAATTCCACACAAACCCTTTTCTCTTGTTGACAGTCTGGGTTTTGTGGACGGGAGGGTGGTTCTGGGTGTTTTAAAAATATATACACAGGAAATGCTTTGTTAAATCAGTATTAATTCCTGAGCAGGGGTTGTGGTGAGCAGGAAAGCTGGGCTGGTGGGAAGGTTGGATTTGGGGGTGGGAGGGTGGCAGAGCCCTGTGTTTGGGGGCTCCACCATACACCCAGTGTGCACCCAGCCACTCAAGGAGCAGTCTGCATTCAAAGCAGGTAATTCTCCTTTCAGATCAATTGTTTGTGGTCGCACTGTACGATTTTCCTGCCTCCAGTGACCGTGACCTGGAGCTGGTCAAGGGGGAGAAACTCCAGGTCCTCTCCAAGTAAGTGAGCTGCTGCCAGGAGGAAACTCAAAGAATGAGCCCAGGGAGGCTGGGAAAGGGGGAACCTTGGGGTCAGCCAGCACTTTGCAGCTGACCAGAGCTGAGCCTGAGCTCAGCTTTGCTCCAGAGCCTGGCTGTGGGTACTCTCTTCTCTCTGTGACATCTCCATGGGTCACAGACACTCTGGGGCTGGGAATTGTCCCTGCCTGGGTGGCACTGGGACCCTCAGTGCCTGTGGGTGCAGAGGCAGCATAAACAACAACAACAGCAAAAAACAGCTCCTGTCCTGTGTTTGTGCTGATTCTGCTTCTGCAAAGGATGTGGGTTGGGTGTAGTCAGAGGAAAGGACAGAACTGAGCCAGACACTCGTGAGGTTTCATTTCAGCTTCTCAAACTCCCCACAGAAGGGGCCCAGGCCAGGGCAGAGGTGGGCAGGGGGCCCCCAGACCCTGCTCCCCCCTTGGCTGCTCTGTGAAGTGGCCTCCAGAGGTGACATTTCTCACCCAGATGCCACCTGGGGGACAAGGAGATGGAGAAGCCCCTGCATGGCTTTGGGTCGTGCTGGGGGCTCAGTCAGCAGTGGGACAGCAAGGTGGGTGTCTGGAGCACAGAGGAAGGAGCAGAAAGGACCCCAATGGCCTGTTCAAGACACAAATTAAACCCCATGACCCAGATGTCCCTCCTCTCACTCGAGGTGTGTGGCAAAGTTTGGGTCTGTGGCTGCTCCACCTTCATGGAAAGAGATTGTCACCTCCACAAGTCCCTGAAACACCAGCAGCCTCCCACCTGCTGCTGGTCCCAGGGAATCCAGAGGGAACTGCAGAGTGGATTATGGAGCCCTAGTCCATCTGCAGTGCTCAAACCCCACAGCTCACATCCTCACAGCTTGTCACAAAACCTCCTCTGGGCACTCACAGCTTCTCCTCTGCCCCTTGCAGCGAGGGGGACTGGTGGCTGGCAAAGTCCCTCAGCACTGGGAGGAAGGGATACATCCCCAGCAACTTCGTGGCACAGGTGGACAGCTTGGAACAGGAAAAGTAAGTGGGAAAGGTTTTGAGAGCTCAGCAGGGATGCAGTGCCCTGGATCTCAACAAGAGCTTTATTGGTGGCAGGAAGCTGTCTCTGCTGGGCTGGATGGCAGGGGAGCTTTCCTCATCCCAAACAATGCTGCCCAAAAGCTCAGGACAGGTTTTTAAGCATAATATTGGTGTGGAAAGGGAGGATGAGGTTGTTATGGGGAAATTGGGCAAAGGTTCTTGTCCCATTGATTGGGAAACAAGGATTTGGGAGGGACAATGGAAAAGTTCAGGGACCATCCTCTGGTCCCACTGGGCCAGTCCACCCACACAAATGGTGTTAAAGCTCTTCACCTTCCAAGAGAATATCCATGTAAACTGGGAATCTCTGGATGGGGTGCACTGATCCAGGCCTTGGATCTGCCAGGGACCACACCAACAATTTCACAATTTCCCTGAGTGCCAGTGCCCAGACCCACAGGGCTGTTTGTTAAATGAGGTGCAGCCTCCCTGCAAGGAAGAATTAATGGAAGACTGGAGTCAAGAGAGTTTATTTTGCCTGTAATACAAACAGAAGGAGAATTTTTTTTCCATTAGTTCTCCTCCATTATGGCATTCAGCTCTGAATGATCAGTCCTGCCTGCAATCTCTTCTTGGAGGGACCCAGCCATCAATGAGTTCAGCAGCTCACAGAAGTGTGGCTGAGGCATAAAAGCTCTTTGTATCCAAAGCCTGAACTTCTCCTCTGTTTGGGATACTGCACATCCCATCTACTCCCCACGCTGTCTGAATTTCCAGGCTGTGAAACAACCCAAAGTCACCCAAATCTGGTGTTAATCTACCCAAAACAATCTCTTACTGCCACTTTCCAGCAGATAAAAAACTACTTGCTGCTGAAAACAACATTCAGTTTCACAGTGCAATGATTTAAAAAATAACTAACTGGAAAGAATTAAATTTTTTTTTTTTGAGTTTTTCCTTTTCAAGCCATGATTTTGCCTTTTCTATCTCCCAGGTGGTATTTTAGAACTCTGAGCAGAAAAGATGCTGAAAGGCTGCTGCTGTCTTCTGGGAACAAAGTTGGCTCTTTCCTTGTCAGGGAGAGTGAAACCACCAAAGGTAATTCCTCCTTGTTTCCCAGGCTTGGAAAACCTTCAGCAGAGCTCTAGGAGGGAGCTGGGGGGTTTGGAGGGCAAAGATTTGCTCATGAACTGCTCATTTGTGCAGTTCTGGCTGTGGTGAGAGTGGCTCTTCCACCAGAGCTCATGGCAGAGACACAGGAACACAAATGAGCAGATTTTAAAAAAAGTTTAGGGGTTTTCTTTTCCTTTTCTTCCCAAGGAAATGTCTCTTTCTCTTTCTCTTTTCTTTTTTTTTTTTTTTTTTTCTTTTTTTTTCTTTTTTTTTTTTTTTTTTAAGGTAGTTCTACAAGGTATTCTTGAAGGAATATTTCTCCTGTTTGCCACAGAAACATGCAGAATTTTGAAAAAAGTCATTTTTCCGGGGGAAACATGTTTTTCTTGATTGTCTGTAGAGAGAAGAATTTATACAAACCAGAACTTTTGGAAGGAGAGAGACTGGAGCAGGATAGATGGATTTCATCCATTTTCTTTCCATATGAACATGTCTGACTTTTGAAAAAGTGAGGATGGAGAGGCCAGAGCATTGGGGCCACTCCTCTTGGGTAGTGGATATAGTTATTAACCATATCCATCTAATTTCAATTTCTTTGCTCCATGCTATTAATTCATAGAGTTTGGAAGTTAATTTAGGTTGTATCATGGGAATTCCATATAGTTTCTTTCCTGCTTTTTCTCCTTTCTTCCTCTGGGCCATTGTGTATTTTTACAGCACGGAGGAAATTCTGTTTGTGGTGGTCTCATGGTTCTGCTCTGAACCAGATCCTTGGAGCAGTTCAGGGAAGTGTTTCAGTCTTGCTGTCATGATGTGTGTTTTCATTCACCTGGCACATCAACACCAAAATTTGACCATCAGGGACAAGCACTGGGCTGAGCAACCCCTATTAGTGCCTTGAACTGGGAGGTGTTTGTGCCAGGCACAGCAGGATGGGTTCTGCACCCTGGCCAGGAGCAGCTCCTATTCCCAGCCCATCCTGAGCAGAGCTTCATTTTCCTCATGGTCTGAGACGCAGAAACTCTGCAGATCTTCAGAATCAACATTTCTCAGAATCCAGAGAAGGCACATCCAGCACCCTGGGAAGGTGGGGACAGTGTGGGAAGCAGCCTGGGAATGAAACTATCAGCAGAGCACTGCCCTTGCTGAAGCTGCTGCAAATAAACCAAGTCCCCCTGAAGTGACAGTCATTCCCAAAGTTCAGGAACACATTTCCCCAGCTGTGCTGAGCCACGGGCTCCTGGCTCCCAGCAGCATTCCTGTGTCACTGCTCCTGGCAGGAGGAACCTCACTGAGCTCAGCCTCTGCATCCAGCTCAGCTCCTGTGCTTCCACTGGGAAGGATTTAAGGGGCTGCTGAGAGCTGTAGGAGCAGAGAATGGACTAAACCAAGTCCCCAGGTGCCACATCTATGTGGCTTTTAAACCCTTCCAGGAGTGGGGACTCCATCACAGCCATGGCAGGGCTGGTCAACTTTTTGATGAAGAAATTGTTCCATAAATTTGTACTCTGGACTCTTGACCAACCCAGGTCTGTGCCAGGTGTAGGAGCAAGAACTCCTTTTGTCTATCCTGGACATCATCAGAGGGAATTAGGAGTCGATGATTTTAATTTTCTGCTGTCACTGGGAGCAGGAACCTGCTTGGATGGAGCTTGGAGCAACCTGGTTTAGTGGAAGGTGTCTGCCCATGGCAGGAGGTGGAACCAGATGAGTTTTAAGGACCCTTCCAACCAAACCATTCTGTGATTTTTGGAGGAAGAACTGAATCTTTCCAGCTTCAGCATTGCCTCTGCATGGCAGCTCCCACCACGCTCCCTGCAGCAAACTAAACTCTGCCTGGGGCTGGGATGCAGTCATTAGCTTAATGACAGGGTAAGAATTAACACCTGCAGCTGAGGGATTGGCCCTGTCTCTGTTTGAAAGGTACAGGAGAGTTTAAAGGGTTGGTGAGGCTTGGAAAGGAGATCCTGTGGGAGAATATTTAGGGCACAACCAAACAGCCCCTCCCTGCTGCCTCTCAGCCCCTTGCAGACGTGTTTGCCATCAGCTCCTGCTTCTCCTTCTGCAGGATCACTTGGCCACAGTGCAGCTGCCTCCACACCACGTTTGGCTCCTTCTTTCAGCAGGTTTTGCCCTGGAAAAATCCCACACAAACCCTAAGCTGTGTCCCAGGCACCCTCTGGGTGCTGTCTCAGCCCAACTCTCTTGGGCTGCAGCCTGGCCTGGGCAGCATTTCAGTCTCTTTGAAATTAAAACAACATCAGCACCCTCAACAGCAATAATGGAAGTTAGTTAATAGTAGTAATGCTAATACTAATAATATTAATAATATAGTAATAGTGGTGGTAATAATAATAATAATGATAATAATAATGTAATAATAATAGTAATAATAGCAATAATAGTAATAGTAGTGGTAATAATAATAATGGTAATAATAATAATGGTAATAATAATAGTAATAATAGCAATAATAGTAATAGTGGTAATAATAATAATAATAATAAGAAGAAGAAGAAGAAGAAGAAGGAGTTGTTGTCATCATTGTCATACTCTTCTTCACAGAATCACAGAATCATTTAGGTTGAAAAAGATCTCTTAAGATTATCAAGTCCAGCTTTTGGCCTTGGTGTTTATTTTGGAACTTAGGGCCAGAGAGGAGCCAGCAGAGCCATTTCTTTGCCTTTCCCTCGAGGTTTTATTGCCCCATTGAAGATGTTTCAGGGCTGTTTCTCAGTTGTTCAGCTGCAGGACTGATCAAATCAAAATTGCTTCTCAATTTCTCTTCTGCCTGACATCCCTGGTGAAGGAAAGAGACTCAGATCTTCCCCTTCTGAGGAGACCACCACATCAAATGTGAGGTTCCCTGGCTCTGCATTTAAACCACCAGGTTTTTCCATGAATTCTACACCACCAGATCTGGTCTCTGCAGGAAGGGAGTCCCCTCAAAATGATTGCTGCCACTTGGAAAAACTTTAAGCTCTTCCAAACTCTGCTTGTAAAGATTTATGATCACTCCAACAGAGCAAATATGCACAGAGGTGAGGGAGATTTTTTGCTGCTTTTTATAAATGCAGATGGTTTTCAGGCACAGAAAACTTCTGGTTCTGGGATGGAGAAACACCAGCCAGTGAGGATTTTATGTTAATAAACTTTCCCCTCACATGCAGGATTAGAGTTTTGGAGTTGCTGTGGATGGCTTTGCTTATTTTTTCTTTTTTTTTTCCTTTTTTTTGATCCTGCATGAGCAGACACACACTTTTAAACATGTATAGCCTTGTCTTTTCATTAAAAAAAAAAAAAAAAACATAAAAAATGGGCAGTTTATCAGCCCAGGTGACACATTAGACTTAGAACAGCCCAGCAGGCTTGTAACAACTCACTGCAGAAATATGATCCAGACAAAAAGGGAGAAAACCCCAGTGCTGATCTGCATTGGCTCCCACTGACACAGGCTGGAAGTTCTGCCCTGCAGCAGCATCTAGTGATGCTTTTGTGCACTGAAACCCAAGCCCTTGATTTAGATCCTCAGAGGGAATGGCAGGTGGCAGTGGTGGAGGGCTGAGCAGCTCCCCTGAAACACAAAGGGGACAAGATTCCAGATGGGAATCTCTAGATCTGGTTTAGCCACAGTCACAAGTGTGTGGCTGGATAAGACAGTTCTCCTAAACCCACTTTCTGTACCCCCCCAGCTGAACCACACCAAACCTTGGTACAAGGTTTGATAATGTTTAATCCAGAGGAAAATAGCTTTAAATTGGTTTAAATGAAAAGATGCCCTGGGAAAGGCATCAGCCAGGGCTGGTTTGCAGCTGTCAACAGCCAAGGAAAAGGAGGCAGCTGGTCCCTGACTGGGGTGTGGTGGGACTTAGGAGTTTGGGAGTTTGAATTTTTTGTGTTTTGTCTCACTGACCCCCTGGAGAACTGCTTTTAACTTAAGGCCTTGGAGAAAGTTTCCAAATTTGAGTGATGGAGGTAAAATCACAGGTGTGTAGTTAAATAGAAGTGTGTGATATCACATGGTGAAGGGTTTGGAATTTTTTAGGATATAGTAATAGGTGTTGGACAAGATGGAGATCCTTGGGCCTTGTCTCTTTCTGTCTTCTTCCTTCTTCTCCATGATTTCAGGTAGCAGTTTTTGGTTGGACAGTTAGTGCTGCACTGAGGGTCACAAGTGTTTGGTTATTGAGTCAAAAGTATAAATAATATAGGTGTTAATTCTCTGTTGGACTGTTTAGCTTTAAAAGCCCTTGTAGCTAAGTAGATTCACCTCCATTTTACTCATTTTTAGCTGGTAGCTAGAAGTGCTGCAGAACTCTCTGTACTTTAAATAAGGTTTAATAAACAACCAAGCCCGAACACGAAAAAATTAATCTCCTTCGTATTTTTAATCCTAACTCTGAGTGAAAACAGAAGAAAATTAAAACAAGCCACTAATTAGGTGGTGCAGTTAACCCATTACAAGTGGTGAATCTGTGTGAGGAAGTAAGACTCAGAGCCAGGACATCCTTGAAGAAAAACACATAAAGTAAGCAGCTGGAAGCTGGGAAAGTCCCTTTTTTTATAAGTCCTTTGTGGTTTTAATCATAAGTAAAAACAAGAAACCAAATAAAAACAAAATGAAAAAAAACCACTAATTAAATAATACAATTACCAAGGGTGCAGTTTGTCCTCACAGCTCCTTCTGTCCCTCTCCAGATGCCTATTCCCTGTCTGTGAGAGACAGCAGCTCTGCCCACGGGGATGTCATCAAACACTACAGGATCCGCTCCCTGGATGGAGGGGGGTACTACATCTCCCCCAGGATGACTTTCTCCAGCCTACCAGAGCTCATCCATCATTACAGCCGTGAGTTCTCTGCTTTTCCTCCTGCATTTGTGTCCTGGAAGAGAGTGGGGACAGAGGGGGGACAGGTTTGGAGGCACCACAGCTGCTCCATGTGTGTCCCATCAGGAAAGGAAAGAGGTGAATGCTGTCAGGAGGGATGTGTGGGAAGCAGGGTGTGGAATTACTGGGCAGGATAATTTGCTCCTCTATGGTTCCCTTTGAGATTTTTCCCTTTGATTTTGGACCATTCTGGGTGCCTTGATGCCTGTGGCTAAAATTTTTCATGAAATAATAGAATTATGAAACAGCACCATCACCCTCAACATCAATAATGGAAGTTAATAATAGTTAATGGCAATAGTAATAGTAGTAGTAGTAGTGGTAATAATAATAATAATAATAATAATAATAATAATAATAATAATAATAATAATAATAATAATAATAATAATAATAATAGCTGTTGTCATCATCATCATACTCTTCTTCACAGAATCATTTAGGTTGAAAAAGATCTCTTAAGATTATCAAGTCCAGCCTTTGGCCTTGATGTTTATTATCATTATTGTGGAACTTTAGGGCCATATGGGTACCACAGAGGAGGTATGCAGATAACAGTTTAAACTTTGAATGTTCAGAAGTTTGCAACAGATCTGTGCGAAACAGAGGGAGATTTGGGCTGTCTGGGAGCTTTCCTGCTGGAGGATGCCCAAGTGGATAACCACTCTGGTTCCTCAGGTTTTCCTTAGAATGGAGGCTTTTAGAGGAAAAGCCCTCTAAGACCACTGAATCCAGCTGTTCCCCCTGAACTGCCAAGGCCACCACTACCCCATGTCCCCAAATGTCACATCCACACAGCTCTTCAACCCCTGCAGGGCTGGGGACATCACCACTTCCCTGCCTGCTTGTGGAGGTTTCCATGGGTTGTATTTCCTGACGTGTGGCTGGAGGAGGAGGTTCTCTGTGCCATCCATGACCTGTGCTGTGCTCTGTCCTCCTCCAGAGAAAGGGGATGGGCTGTGCCAGCGCCTCACAGCCCCCTGCACATCCCTGGTGCCCCAGAGACCCTGGGCCCAGGACGAGTGGGAGATCCCTCGGGAGGCGCTGAAGCTGGTGAAGAAGCTGGGCAGTGGGCAGTTTGGGGAAGTGTGGATGGGTAAGTGGAATTCCCTGCATTCCAGGAAAAAAAAAAAAAAAAAAAAAAGACATAAAGAGAGGAGATGGAACTCCCTTTTAGTTCCCTAAAGCAATAAATATTCTGGGAGTGGGGATCCTTAAGGACAAACATGTATTTATGGGCACACACACAGAAGTGTGGAGGATTCCTGGGAAGGACTGGACAGTTCATGTTTGCACAGATCTGTGGTTGAGCAAAGGTTTCAGAGAGTGTTGAAGTCACTATTTACTCATCTCCTGGGACATGCACTCATTCTTCCTGGGTGTCCTGGTTTGAAGGACAGGTGTCTGCCAATAAAGGCAGGAGCTTCTCTTTGAAATGGAGAATGTAAACTCCCTCCCTCCAAATTATTATTATATTTTTGAAATTAAGGGGCTCTCAGGCAAAGATATGGGAATTAGGAATAACAGTTCTTTACTAGGAAAATTAAAATAGAAATGCAGTATTACACAGAACAATCCCAAACCCTGCCAGAGTCAGAATCCAAGCTGACACCCGTCAGTCAGTCAGGGTGTTGGCACAGTCCCATTCAATGGTGGCTGCATCCTCCTGCAGGGGCAGATGTGGTTCAGCTGGAGCAGTGCTCCTGGAGAAGGTGCAGTTTCCTCTGAAGCTCCAGGGATGATGTGGAAAGGTCCAGTTTTCCTCTGGAATCCAGTGGCAAAGGCTGCTCTGCTGTTCCAAATCTCAGTTTTTCTCTGGGTAGGAAAGGTTTGGCTCCTCCCCTGGCTGGAGCATCTCCCATGGGATGATGGAATTTTATCAGTCATGCCCTGGGACTCACTGGCCATGAACAGGAGATATCTCCTGGAGGGAGGATGGGCTGTGGGAAGATAAAGATGATTGCCCAGCTGGTTTAAAGATGGCCCATGAGCAGATAATGTGTGCCAGGAGATCAGGGTCACTGCCCCAGCTGGGTTAACAGATGGGGACAGAATTCACATTGCTGGTCACATACTGCAACCCAAGACACTGGAAATCCTGGGCACTGTAGTGATGCCAGTGATGCTAAGTCACACCCAGTAGGGAACCTGGGTGACATTTCCCCACATTTTCTGCCTCTCTGTTCCACTTTTTACCCCAGCTCTCCCTCCCTGATGCCTTCCTGCACTGCTAATCAGCAGCAGAGGAAGTGGGGGCAGCTCAGCTTCCTTTGCCACCCTCTGTGTGGTTGCTGGTTGCCTTGGAAATGGAGATTGTGGACAGGAGCAGGCTGAGTTCCTGTGCTGACTGCACAGCCCTGCCTTTTTGGATGGCATTTGGATGATTTGAGAGCCCAGCTGGTGAGAGGCCCCTGGGGTTTCACCCAGAAGGGTCTGGGAGGGTTGTGTGAGGATGGGCTCACTGCAGGGACAATCCCTGATGCAGCCCCATGGATTGACAGCTGTGACATCAGTGTCCCTTCTCCTCCCACACCTGCTGGCACTGGCATTTACCACGTGTTTCTTCACGAGGGATTCAAGCTGTTGCTGTGCTTTTCTGCTCCATCAGCTCTTCTCCTTATTACACAACCCCACAGAGCCTGCAGGGAGCCCCAGACTCCTCCAAACACCACAATCTCTCTGCAGGCTACTACAAGAACAACGTCAAGGTGGCTGTGAAGACCATGAAGGAGGGCAGCATGGATCCTGATGCCTTCCTGGCAGAGGCAAACCTGATGAAGAAGCTGCAGCACAACAAACTGGTCCGGTTGTACGCCGTGGTCACCAAGCAGCCCATCTACATCGTGACAGAGTACATGGCCAATGGTAAAAACCCTCCTGCAGCTCCTTGCTGGCCTTCTGCAGAGCCAGCCTGCTGATCTGGCCAATTCAGAGTCAGCAGTTGGACCAAATCTGCAACAAAGTGACCCAAAAGTTTGATTCTAATACAGAAGGAGTCTTTCTGGGGGGTGAAAAAACTCCATTTGAAGAGTATTTAAGGTTCTCTCCACTGTTCTCACTGGAATTTGTTTTAGGTTTTTACTCCCCTCGTGGTGAAACTGTCCTTTCTTTTGCCCCTCTTTTTTATAATAGATTAAATGATGAATGTCCAGCAGTTTGCAACAGATCTGTGCAAAACAGAGGGGAATTTGGGCTGTTTGGGAGCTTTCCTAATGGAAGATGCTCCCGTGGACACCCATACTGGTTTCTCAGATTTTCCTCAGGAGGGAGGCAGATTTGTTGCATATATTCAGAGAAGCATCAGGGAAAAGAAATTTATAGATAATTCAGAAGAGTTTCAGCAGTCCCTCCTCTCCTGCAGGGTGCTTGCTGGATTTCCTGAAGACAGAAGAAGGGAGCCAGCTGAATCTCCCCAAACTCATTGATATCTCTGCTCAGGTCAGTGAACAGTCCCTGGGAAAAGGATCCAAGATTTGTTATTGCCTCAGTGGAATTGCTGCAAGTCTGAAGTCAGGCAGAGCAGAGATTTCCTGGAGGGAAACAGCTCCTCCTGGTGTGTTCTCTTAGGGATTCTCCTCATCCCTCTCATGTCCATGTGCATATCAGTTTTGTCCTTAGGGCAGCCCTCTGATAGTTAGTGCAGGGCTAGAGATCTGGAGTTTGGGGTTTTTTGGGGATTGGTGAGTTTATTTTGGTTTGATTTTATTTATTTTGCTTTTCTGCCTTGCTCAGCAGGAAAAAAAAGTTTCTTTTTCTTTTTACCAAAAAAGAAAAAGCTCAACAAAGAAACTCCCAAAGCAGGACCAGCAGTTCTGCCCTTCTGATGATGAGGCAGAAAGGATGTTCTGACCCTCAAATCTGGGAATATTGCTCTTTAGGATAACAAACTTTTAACTTTTATGCATCCCCAGGCTGCACATCTTAATAGTTGCAGGTGCAATGTAACTTTTTCATCCAGAAGTGCCTCTAAACACAAATAGGGGAAAACTGGGGAAACCACATGAAGAATGAGAATGGCAAAATCACTGCACTTTGGACCCAGCCAGCTGTTGACAGAATTTGGCTCATCCAGAGCAGAGTTAGGCTAATTAGGAAATACTGGGCAAAAAAACCCTGAAGCATCAGGCTGAATAAAGGTCTGGGATTTATCCATAAAATCACTCAGCTTCTCTTGTCAAGGTGGACTTGAGGAAACAAAGTGTAAATTTTGCTGGTTCCAGCCCTCATATAGAGTTATTTTTAAAATTAATTAACAACTGGAGAATCTGAATATTTGAGGAAATGTTTTATGATAGTGAAAGACATTCCTTCTTGTTTTAACTAGGATAAAAAGATTTAAATTGTTTGAAGCAGTGCCACTTCTGTCATTTTTACTTTGAACCATCCATAGGGGTGGAATCTTTCTGTTCCTTTCCTCTTCACTACTGATAAATTTTCCATATCTGCAGCTTCATCATTGTTGTCTGTGAGATGTTATGGGGACAAATTCACCCTCCCTGTTTAGGGAATTTGACTTAATTACTTCCCTCCTTTCCTGAAATCCCCACTTCCCTCCCTCCATCTTTCATTGTTTCATTCCCTCTCTTGAAAATTACAGCCTGTGGTTTGTTTTAAATTCCTGAGGATAAGGAAAATGATCCCAATTAATCCATATTACAGAGCCCTTGGGTTTAGTGGGAGGATTTCCCAGAAATTGGCAAGATGCTTTTCTGTGCAGGAGGAAATCGCTGCAGCCAGAGCAATTTCTGACTCAGAGCAAAGATTTCGGCCAAAGTTACAGAATCAAGGAATGGTTTGGGCTGGAAGGACCTGAAAAATCATCTCATTCCAGCCCCCTGCCATGGGCAGGGACACCTTCCACTATCCCAGGCTGCTCCAAACCCATCCAGCCTGGCCTTGGACATTCCAGGGATCCAGGGGCAGCCACAGCTTCTCTGGGCACCTTCAGCACACAGCAGGATAACTGAGCACAGACCAAACCCCCACAGCCCAATGATGCCAAACCCACAGGAGTCACCCCCAGCATGGGGTAGGAAGGATTTAATCCATCTCTGAGGCTTTGGCATCAATTGGAAGAACAACTTTCATCCTTCCCCCTCCCCAGGGCAGGCACTCAGACAGTCCCTGGGTGTCTCTGGGAGGACAGGGCAGGCTGCTGAGCTGTTTTGCAATCTGTCTGTGGTGTTGGGGTCACATCACAGCTTAGCAAGCACCCAGCTCTCCTGAGCACAATTTCTGACCCAGTGACATCCGTGGGAGTTAAAATTAGCAGAGGGTTGAGGCACTCAGTCCTGTGGTCAGTCTTGAGGGTAAATGCTTCAAAACACTCTGGGCTAGAAGGGGCCGAGCACCAGGTCCTATCTCATTAACATCAGGACAGGAAATTACATCAATTCTTCCATTTTCCACTACAGAAACCAGCCCTTGCACTAGAGGGGTGTTGACACAGGTTAGAAATGCAGCTTTGGAAAGTATGTGTGAGTATCCTGTTTGAAACCACATGTGACTTGTGAGGCTCATGTGAATCTGCATGGAGTGGAAAATTGCTCTGCCCTCACCCACAGGCACTTCAAAGCTTTAATAGGTGCTAGCCCTGGATGCCAGGGGCTGCACAGACACACTCACCTTCCCAATAAATGCCCAATCCAAACCTGAGACTCAACCTGGCAATCTCTGTCCTCTATCAGTCTCCCTTTTCAACCCCCAGCACTCAGCAATGAAATATTGCTGCTGCCATTGATAGAGGCTCACCACACACCAGGTACTTTAATCAGATTTTAGGAATAAATTGTTCCCTGTGAGGGTGGGGAGCCCCTGGTACAGGGTGCCCAGAGAAGCTGTGGCTGCCCCTGGATCCCTGGAAGTGTCCAAGGCCAGGCTGGGCAGGGCTTGGATCAACCTGGGGTAGTGAAAGTGTCCCTGCCCATGGCAGGGGGTTGGAATGAGAGGATCTTTAAGGTCCTGAGGTCCCTTCCAACCATTCTATGATTTGCTAGTTTGATTCTTTTTTTTTTTCCTTAATTCACATATTTAACCAGGGATGCTTATGACTAAAATCCCCACTGGAGAGGAGAGGCTTGTGGCAGAAACTGGGAATGCAGTGATGTGGTTTCAGCTTTGCTGCAGACACAACTCAGGGCTGTGACTTCTGAACAAAACAGAGTGGGGCTTCTGTTCTGCTTCACTGGGCTGCTCAGGCTGGTAAAGCTGAATATCTGCACCTGTATCAGGGGATTATTTATTTATTTACCTGTCTGCTGATCCACCTCTCCATCCATCCATCCATCCATGGGGGAGCACAGGCACATCCATGATCACGGAGAGATAAAATAACTGCTGTGCTCTGCAAATATGGGTGAAAAGATAAAAATGATAAAAAACACAGAAGCCAAGACAAAATGAGGAGGTGATGATGATGAAGATGGGCTCTTCCTCCCCTCCCAGGTGGCAGAGGGCATGGCCTACATCGAGCGGATGAACTTCATCCACCGGGACCTGAGGGCTGCCAACATCCTGGTCTCAGAGACCCTCTGCTGCAAAATCGCTGATTTTGGCCTGGCCAGGCTCATCGAGGACGAGTACCTGGCTCAGGAAGGTGGGTATCTGCGGGGCTCCTGGATTCTTTGTGTCAGGAACAAGACCCAAACTCTCTGTAAATGCTCAAAGCTACAGCTGCAGTTTATTATAAGAGAGTCTGCAAGGAGCTGCCCGGCACAGCCACGTGCAGATTAAAGAGATAAAAGGGGGGAAAGAAAGAGAGAAGAAGGAGGGTATAGAGAGAGAGTAAAGAAGGTAAAGAGGGGAAGAAAAAGAGGAGGAGAGGAGAGAAGAGCAGGGGGAAGGAGAGAGAGTAATGGGATAAAATGATATTGGGGTAATGGAAGAGGGAGAGGAGAGGAGAAGTGGGAGAAGGAAAGAAGAGCAAGGAGTAAAGTGAAGAGAGAAAGAAGAGGAGGAAGAGGAGGGAGGAAGAGAGCAACTTCCCGTTTGTAACACAATAAATCCACTTCCATCATGAATATTCTGATCCCTAAGAACCAATCTAATACAAAATACTAATTCTATAGCATTTGCATGCAGCCTATAGGAATCCTTATATTAGCATAGTGTGTGACATTCTGAACTTTAAGATCTAATCTTGGACCCTGATAAATCTTTTGTGACCTTTGGAGTGGCTCTCTGGCCGAGGGCATTGTTTAATTAAGAGTGGATTAGCTTCAGCGACCATCCTATTGTGTTCATGGTAATTCAGTAACAAGGGCTTTCCTGTTTTACCTTCCCCAACAATTCCCAGAATCTGAGCATTCATATTTGCAGGATTCCTCCTTTTCATCTTCTCCAACAGGTGTCCTCCCCTTACCCCCACCCTCCTGCCCCAGGGTACCAGGCACAGCTCACCTGGCTGCTGTGTCAGCACAGGCAAGAGTGGAGAAGCAGAAACACCCCCAAATCCAGTTCTGGAACAGGCAGCAGTGCTTGGGGGTTATAAAACCAGCTGAAAACTGCAGAGGGAAATGGGAAAAAAAACCTCTTTTGGTTCTGTTTGGGGGAGTCCTGCTGGCTCTCCAGTTGTTTGCTGGAGAAATTTGACCTCTGCTCATGGAAGATGCTGCCTGTGGCCAGGTTTTCACAGGGATTCAGTCCAGAGGGAAGGAAATAACAGAGCTGGAGCCACAAATCTGGATCCAGCAGCAGCTTCCAGGTGTGCAGGCAAACCAAGCCCTGACCACATCAGGTCCCTTCCACAGCTGAGGAATAATAAATCATGGAATAATTTCGCTTGGAAAAGACTTCTGAGATATATCTGCATTGAGCTCTGACTCTGGGGTCAGGTGTGAGATCAAATCATTCAGATTGCAAAAGGACTCCACAGAGCATCAGGGAAAGCAGCAGAAGTGGCTGAAATAAAACCATTAAGTCAGGCATTAATGGCACTTAGCAGAAGATTTTCAAATTTTGGAAATCTGTCCTCTTCTAGAGTTGGGATGAGATAAAATTCACCATAAAATATACTCTGAGGAAAGGAAATTTAATAATTTTTGTGGGCTTTTTAATTAAGATAGGTAACATTCCTTTCAATTTCCCATCCCCAAAATACCTTTTGATACAAATTATACTCACTTCAATATGCAAAATTATTTCAGAGTAGTAAAAGATCCCAAATGTAATTCAGAAACTGCCATGAAGGGGAGTTTTGACTTTGCTGCAAATTTTTAAGGCAGTTTTATCCTTAAGAGAAGCTTGATGAAATGAGTATAATTCTGTTAATAACCCAAGGAGCTGCTTTTCCAGCAGAAATGCTTTTCCAGCATTTTTCCAGCTAGCTTTGCTCTGGAATAACAGCTCACCTCTATCTGCTTTGAAGAATTCTCACTTTATAGATTGCATTTCCCAGCCTTGGCACTCAGAGTGTGATGTGCAGCACCCGAGGTGCTTGTTTCACACCCTGCAGTTGGATTTCCAGTCCTGCAGAGATGTGTATAAATAAAAATGTGGTTTCCTCTGCAGCATAACATGATCAATTCCTGCTCACCGAGGTGGTTTTGCTGTTGGTTGTTTGTTGTTGGTTTTTTTTTTTTTTTGGTCTTAGCTAAACTGAAATTGCAACCTTATGGTCAGTGCTGCCCACAGGGGGTTAAGCAAGAACTTGGTGTACAAAATAAAATGGAGCTTATTTTGGTTTTAATATCAACATGCAGCTTTAAGGACTGAAGAAATTATGTTTGCTGTAGTATTTATGCACTTTTGCTAAAAACAACCCCCTTCTAATAAGTGATTTCACAGAATCACAGAGTGCCAGGTTGGAAGGAGACCTCGAGGATCATCTATTCCAATTTTTCTTGTGAAAGCCAAAGAAGTTTTTTTTTACAGAATAAAATCCTACTGTTGTTGTCCCATAATAAATCAGCCAAATTGGTTTTGAACATTCCATCCAGCTCTGGGATGGAGCAGGTCCTGAGGAGCACATACAGATAATCAAAGTGCTGGAGCCCCTCTCCTAGGAAGAATTACAGAGCCATAATCAACAGCCCAAAGAACCAGGGATCAGATTTGAGTAATTCTTGTGCCTGTGACAGGTGAGGGAGATGCTCTAAATCCAGGACTTATTTCTCTTTGTTTCCTTTGGGACAGGTGCCAAATTTCCCATCAAATGGACAGCTCCAGAGGCCATTAACTATGGGGTTTTCACCATCAAATCTGACGTGTGGTCATTTGGGATCCTCCTGACAGAGATCATCACCTACGGCAGGATCCCTTATCCAGGTACAGGATCCCTTGTCTGGGTACAGAATCCCTTTTCTGGGTACAGAATCCCTTATCCAGGTACAGGATCCCTTTTCTGGGTACAGAATCCCTTATCTGAGTACAGGATCCCATATCCGGGTACAGGATCCCTTATCTGGGTACAGGATTCCTTATCCAGGCACAGGATCCTTTATCAAGGTACAGAATCCCTTATCCAGGGACAGAATCCCTTATCCAGGTACAGGATCCCTTATCTGGGTACAGAATCCCTTATCCAGGTACAGGATCCCTTATCCATGTATAGGATCCTTTATCTGGGTACAGGATTCTTTATCCAGATACAGAATCCCTTATCCAGGTACAGGATTCCTTATCAGGATACAGAATCCCTTATCCAAGCACAGGATCCCTTACCCAGGTACAGAATCCCTTATCCAGGTACAGGATCCCTTACCCAGGTACAGGATGTACAGAATCCCTTACCCAGGTACAAGATCCTTATCCAGGTACAGGATCCCTTATTCAGGTACAGGATTCCTTACCCAGGTACAGGATCCTTATCCAGGTACAGGATCCCTTATCCAGGTACAAGATCCTTACCCAGGTACAGGATTCTTACCCAGGTACAAGATCCCTTACCCAGGTACAGGATCCTTACCCAGGTACAGGATCCCTTATCCAGGTACAGGATCCCTTACCCAGGTACAAGATCCTTACCCAGGTACAGGATCCTTACCCAGGTACAAGATCCTTACCCAGGTACAGGATCCCTTATCCAGGTACAGGATCCCCTGCCCAGGTACAGAATTCCTTGCCCAGGTACAGAACCCCTTATCCAGGTACAGGATCCCTTACCCAGTTATAGAATCCCTTATCCAGATACAGGATCCTTACCCCGGTACAGGATCCCTTATCCAGGTACAGGATCCCTTACCCAGGTACAGGATCCCTTACCCAGGTACAAGATCCTTACCCAGGTACAGGATCCCTTATCCAGGTACAGGATCCCTTACCCAGGTACAGGATCCCTTATCCAGGTACAGGATCCCTTACCCAGGTACAGGATCCCTTATCCAGGTACAGGATCCTTACCCAGGTACAGGATTCTTACCCAGGTACAGGATCCCTTACCCAGGTACAGGATCCCTTATCCAGGTACAGGATCCCCTGCCCAGGTACAGGATCCCTTACCCAGGTACAGAATTCCTTGCCCAGGTACAGGGTGCTGGGGATCCAGGATGAGTGTTCAGGGAGTTCCAGGGATCCAGTGTTGCTACAGGCTTGGGGGCACTCACTGGAGTGTGCCCAGACACACACAGCTGTCCCTTAGAATCACAGAATCCTTTAAGTTGCAAAAGGCCACTAAATTGAATTAACCCAGCACTGCCAAGGCCACCCCTGACCCATGTCCCCAAGTGCCACATTCACACATCTGGTAAATCCCTCCAGGGATGGCGACTCCACCACTGCCCTGGGCAGCTGTGCCAGGACTGGACAATCCTTTCCATGAAGAAATTGTTTTTAATATCTGATCAAAATTTCCCTTGGTCCAACCTGAGGCTATTTTCTCTTGTTACTGAGAGAAGAGCCCGACTTCCCCTGGCTGTCCCCTCCTGTCTGGGAGTTGTGCAGAGCCACCAGGTTCCCCCTGAGCTCCAGCTGAGCCCCTTTCCAGCTCCCTCAGCCTCTCCTGGTGCTCCAGCCCTTCCCAGCTCTGTTTCCATCCTTTGGAAATGCTCCAGCCCCTCCAGGTCCCTCTTGTCACAAGAGACCCTCCAAGCTGGCTTTCCTTCTCTCAGTTATACCTGTGCAAAGCCAAACTTAGAGAGAGGATCAGGGACGGACAGAGGGATGGAGGGGAAGCACCACCCCGAGGAAGGGATGATTCCCAAATACAGCAGCCCCTCCATCCCTGCTGGGTGGGACCTGCGGGCAGCACTGACCTTCCCCCCTCTCCGGGTGCTGAGTAACTCCAGCCAGGCGGTGTTCCCCTGCAGGAATGACCAACCCCGAGGTGATTCGCAACCTGGAGCGGGGTTACCGCATGCCCTGCCCGGAGATGTGTCCCGGGGAGCTCTACAGCATCATCCTCAAGTGCTGGCGCACCAACCCCGAGGAGCGCCCCACCTTCGAGTACCTGCAGTCGGTGCTCGAGGACTTCTACACCTCCACGGAGAAGCAGTACGAGCCCGAGCCGCAGCAGTGAGCACAGCCCCGCCAGCCGCTGGGGACGGCGCTGGGGACAGCGGGGACAGCGCTGGGACAGCGGGGACAGCGCTGGATGGACAGCAAGGACAGCGCTGGGGACAGCGCGGACAGTGCTGGATGGAGAGCGGGGACAGCAGGGACAGCGGGGACAGCAGGGACAGCGGGGACAGTGCAGGATGGACAGTAGGGACAGTGCTGCGGGACAGCAGGGGACGGTGCTGGATGGACAGTGGGGACAGCAGGGACAACGGGGACAGCGCTGCGGGACGGGGACAACGCTGGGGGACCGCGCTGCAGGGCAGCAGGGGACAGTGCTGGATGGACAGCAAGGGACAGCGCTGCAGGATAGCGGGGACAGGATGCGGGACAGCAGGGGACAGGATGCGGGACAGCCACCACGCCCCGGTGCTGCCCTTCCTCCCGTGGGGATGGGGAATGAGGAGGGACACGATGCGGCTGTCGCAGAGGCTGGAGAGGTACCCACCTCTGTACCCACCTGGCAGGCACGAAGAAAACTCCCACCTGGACAGAGAAAAGCCGCTCAGCTCCGCAGCTGCGGCTCCAGGGAGGGGGCGGAGTGGGGATGCAGGATCCCTGCCCCGCTCTGCTGGCGGTCCCACACTGTCCGTGTCACTGTCACCGTGTCCTGCCCGCACCCCCTCGGGACAGCTCCGGAGCGCTCCTGCCGGGCGATGCCCCCGCTCAGCCCCAAGTCGGTAATAAAGAACTGGATACGAGGATTTCCCATTTGTTTATTGAGGCGTCAGGCTGTGAGCGAGCCGCTGTCCTTCCCGTGGCCACCGCCAGCCCCTGGAGCAGAAGGGACGGGCCGGGGGTGATCCTGGGCTGGTACCCGGGGGATGCCCGAGCGGCAGGAGAGATGTTCGTGGTGTGGCCACGAGATGTCCCTCCTTCCCAGCGAATCCGGACGGCTCTCGGGAAGCTAAAAAAAAAAAAAAAAAAAAAAAAAATCGGAAATAAAACCCTCCGTCGTTTGGCTGAACCCTTGCTGCACAAGCTCCCGCTCCACACCCAGCGCTGAGAGGGTTCAAATGCCTCTTCCCTGGTTTCTGGTGAATCTCCAAGCCGGGGGAATGCCCACAAGAGGCTTCAGCTGGTCTCCAGTCAGGAGTGTCACTGGGCTGAGCACTGGAGGGCAAAGGAAGGGCACAGATGGCACATGGAGGAGTGTGAGCGTTACAGGAGTGAGCTCCAGGCTGGGGAACACTCCAGAACCTTCCCCCAGCGTGTTCCATCTGCTGTTCTCTTCTCCATGAAGTAGGTTTTCAGTCCAGCTGTAGAGGGTGCATTTCACAGTGGAAAAGGGATGCTATGGGAAAGAAACAGCAGAGATGGAAAGAGAAATATCTGGTAAACCTTAAAATATTCAAATGGCGTTTGTAAGAATGGTGGAGACAGACTTTTTACCAGGATCTGTTGTGATGGAACAAGAAGTGATGTTTTAAAACTAAAATAGGATAGATTTAGACCAGATATAAGGAAGATTTTTTTTAAGAATGAAGGTGTAAAACAGGGTGCCCAGAGAAGCTGTGACTGCCTCTGGATCCCTGGAAGTGTCCAAGGCCAGGCTGGATGGGGCTTGGAGCAAGCTGGGATAGTGGAAGGTGTCCCTGCTCATGGCAGGGATGAGAGATCAAACACTGAGATAATCCTTAAGATCTCTTCCAGCCTAAACCATTCCATGATTCTGTGTCATGTGTATCAGAAAAAACACCCAGCCAAGCCCAAGGCATGACACAGAATTATCTGTTCATGCCACTGCTGCACAAGAGCCTGGGAGAAAAGGAGCTGTCCCCTTGAGGGGAAAAGGAGGATTTAAAGACAATAAATGATTTCCCAGGCTGAGAAAGAAGGAACTGGCTGAGATGAACCAGTCTCAGAAATGCTAGTGCAGAATCCCTGAGGTGCCTGGGATTTTTCCATAGGAGGGTGGATGGAGGTGAATGGGAAAGCTGCACCCCTCTAGGACTGCACTGGAGCTGGATGAGCTGTGGAAAAGATCTCCATCTTCACAACCTGAACCCTATGAACTCTAGGCTGGTAAGTCCTAGAAATAATTTAAGATTAATCAGGCTCTTTCATGGTTCCCAAGGGACAAGTTACATGTGCTATAATTACACAAAGCCCATTTTAAACCACAGGGAAAAAAGTAAATAAAACAACCCATTTATTCCATAACTTCACTGGAGTTGAAGGAAAAGTCTTTCTCCTTGCTTGAACTCCAGCTTGGTGTCTCCCAGATCCCAGGGACTCCATGCAGAACCAGCAGATTCCTGTTAATGAGATGATAGTCAGGAAATAAATACAGATGAAAGCTATTTGACTCCTTGGCTGTTAATATTTTATTGAAGTGAAAACTGGATTATTTGTGCTGGAGCAAGGCAGGAAGAAGGGCTGCAGGGTGTCTGCTGAGCACTTGTACATTGCATTATCACCCAAGGCCAAAGTGTCAAGTGTTGTAGCTCAAATTAGAAAGGAAATGGATATTTTTATGGCCAAGTTGCAGCACGTGGCCAAGCCCAGGGTGAACATAACAAGAGGCTGTGAGCTGAGCTTCCTCTGCACTGGCCACCACAGTCCTTTTTGTTCCTGCTGAACAAACACATTAAATTTGTTCCCTGGTTCCATAACCTCCTCCCTGAAGCCACTGGAAACTCTTCTGGGGCTGTGCCACCAAGCTGAGCCTCTCCAGGGGAGCATGAGTTCCATGGTTTTACAAAACATCCACAGTTTTACAAAGCACCCACCACAACCACCGGAGAATCAGCCCTGCAGCTGCTCCACCACACTGGACAGAAAAGGAGCTGCCCTCCTGAGCATGGCCATCAGGGATTGCAGGCAGTCCCAGGTGGGGAATGGGGTGCTGTCCTCTCTGACCTCCAGCCCAGGATGTCTCCAGTGCCATCAGAAAGTTCTGCAAGAACCCTTTCATCCCCATACCAACCTGGCAGTCTCTTCCCAGGGGTGAGCTCCAGCCAGAGGCTCACAGAGGAGTCTTGGAGTGAGAAAAAGGTGATAAAAATGATCCAGGCTCTCAAATTCAACTTATCCAAGAAGAACTTGTTGGGCTGTGCAAAGGTATTTTACAAAATAAGAGTAAATTCCTGCCCTGAATAGCCCAGACAAGGATTATTAAGTGATGTTTATAATATCCAAAATAATACTTTCATTTCTTCCCTGGGTGCCACTGGAATGTTCTTTCCAATTCTCACACTGAAAGATTCAGTTCTCCATTATTGGTCTTTGTTCTCCCAGTGCAGCCTTGGTCCTGTTACTCATCTTCTGTCTGAAATTTCATCTCTGTGGGAAGTGTCTGGTCTTGTGCTGAGTTCATTGTCATTAACACCCTGTTTACACGTGGTTTGAGGCTTTGGAGAGAAGGTTTTTGTGGTATTTCTCAGTTCTTCGCCTCGCAGATGTAGAAATAGCCCGTGGCTGCCATGTGAGACCTTCCCTGGGCAATGGCTGTGCACTGGGACATCTTGGAAAAGTGGGGAGTGCCTCTGGAAACTTGGAGCCAGGGCCAGAGGGGGGGACAGGCATGGAAAAACCAGCAGGTGCTGAGGGGAGAGAGGTGGGAGAGGGAGGGAGAGCTAAGGGAGATCAGTGAGAGGGCAGGGCTGTGGGGAGCTGCAGCACTGGGTGGTTTTTCTGCTGTCTGTCTCATCAGGTGTGAGCTCCAGGGTTTTCTCATGTCTAGTAAAAGGTTCAGCACAGCACACACTCCCTGTGCAGCTGGACCCTGGAGCTGAGAGATGGGCTGGGTCAGCTGGGGAAAAACAAGAGCAAAGCAGCATCAAAGTCATGTCACAGCACCATGGAATCACAGGATGCTTTGGGATAGAGGGAACCTTAGTCTTGATCCAACCCCTGCCATGGGCAGGGACATTTCCACTATTCCAAGCTCTGTCCAACCTGGTTTTGGACACTTCCAGGGATCCAGGGGCAGCCACAGCTTCTTCAGAGACAAGGATTTCCTCCTAATACCTAATCTGAATCTACCCTCCTTCACTGTCCCACATCCTGGGAGATGGGATTTTATTTCAGTGCCATCCCAGGCTGGGCTCTTGTTTGCAGCAGGCACAGCTCACCCATGTGCCACATTCCAGGAGCTCAGGCTCTCTCCCAAGGGGACAAAGGGAGGATCCAAGTGTCTCCACCTGCTCTGTGCCTGGAGCCTGCCTTGCTCCAGGCAAATCCAGGCTGCTGGGGAAGGGAGGTGCTGAGGAGCCCTCACCTTGCTCTGTTTTACCTCCACCCACACACAGCGGGGTAAATATTCCCTGGCAAACCCTGCAGAGCAAACAAGGGCATCGGTGTCCTGCCAGGCTGAGCTCTGCTCTCTGAGCTGCCCCACCAAAGGGAACAATGACCACTTTTTCCCCTCCCTGGCCAGGCTGCTCAGCAGCCCAGTGCCAAGGGAGAATTCCCTGAGTCTTGGTTCAGGGCTCCCCAAGGGTGCTGACCCTCCAGGCTGGCTCTGCAGAGCACTTGTGGCCATCCCTGAGCACCCCCAGCCGAGGAGGAGCTGTGTCTGTGTGTCACAGCCAGGCTGTGAGCGTGGCAGAGAGCACAGGTGTGCTCCTGGTGGGAAGCAGAGACAGAACCCGCAACAAATCTGCCCAAGGAAACCCTCTCCATCCACTGGCTGCTCAGGGCAGCGTTCCATCTCTGCCAGCAGCCAGGAGAAGCCTGCAGGGGGAACAGGGCTCCAGGGAAGGGTTTTCCTTTGTCACTCAGGGCTCAGGCTGCCCCAGAGAGGTTTGTGCTGGGCTGCAGCAGGACTGCTGATCCCTCAGGTGCCAGTGTCACAACACCATCCCTGCCTTGGGAAGTCTCTAAATCACTGATTTCCTTCTTCTGCTCTCCCAGGGTTCGTGTCCCAGGGCATTTGGGGTTGCCCACCACTGCAGGCAGGCTGTGACCTGCCAGGGGCTCTCCTTTCCTAGGCTGCTTCCCTTTCCCCAGGGTTTCCTCATCCCTCAGCCTGCCCAAGGTCACTCCCAGCTAAAATTAGCAGTGCTGGAGAGAAGGGATGGCCAGCTGCTCTGGTTTGCTCACAGTCCTGGGAGCTGGCAACAGGAGATCCAGCTCTGACTCCCCTTGGGGATGATGCCTTGCCACCTTCGTGGTCACAAGAAAAGGATTTGTAGCCAGCTTGTCCTCTCACCTTAAACCTGAGCTACAGGTCTCTGCCAGCAGAGCAGGAGGAAGGAGCATCTCCCTGGAGCCACTATCCCATAAATGCCAGGGGTAACAGCCTGCTCAGGCTGAATCACTATCCAAGGAGGGATGAAAAGATGTGTGGATGGGGACATGGGTGAGGGGTGGCCTTGGCAGTGCTGAGGGATGGTTGGACTTGATAATCCCAGAGGGTTTTTCCAGACTAAATGATTCCATAACCACAGGGAGCCTCCCAGGCACAGGAAAAGCCTTGGCTGGGGATTGTGCTCTGGCACAGCTGCTCTGAACAGGTCAGTGTGGGAGGCTTTACCCCAGATCAAACCTCTGGAACAACTGGCCTGCCTCATCCAGGAGGTCAGAAATTAATATCACACCTTGCCTCTCCCATCTGCATCTGACCAACTGTCATAAGATCAGAACAATAAAATGGTTTAGTTGGAAGACACCTTAAAGATCATCCAGTTCCAGCCTCCCTGGACAGGGACACCTTCACTAGACTTTGTCATCTTCAAACAAGGACCTCAGGGGCTTCCTTAGGTGGGACAAACACTGCCAGGGCTGCTCTGGCTGGTGTTAACTCTCCAGTTCCCTAAACTTTGGCACTACTCAGTACAGCTGTGCTCATAAACAAAAATTACCAGTTCTTTCCCCTGGTCCTGAAGCCAGTTGTTCTGCTCTGACCATGTCCATGCTATTAAACTCTCTCAGCCTCCTAAACAGTGTGGACAAATCCAAAATATATTTTGGGGGTTGCTCTTGATGTGTGCTGTCTCCAATCTGATGCCCAGGGATTGTTTGGATTATTAATATTTACTGGGAGGAACAGGTTGAGAGTTTAGCAGTGCAGATGATCAGACTCCTGTCTGTGTTAAATTTAATGCTACAGATACATCCAATAAACACAAATTTGCCTGAAATCACCAAGCACTGGTTTTCATCTGGTGGACAGAGCCACCTCTCTCCATGGCCCAACACCACAGAGGGCGTCAATCAACCCGACTGCTCAGACTGGAAAACGTCACCTCTGCCTTCCATGGGCTGGCAGATGTTTGTGCCAGGTGTGTAGGTGCTCCTAGAGGTTCCCAGGCAGGGCTCTGCAGGGCCAGGAGCCCTCTGTATCTCCAGATCTGCTCCCCTTGGGCTGTGCAGCATCTCCCCACAGTCCCCTCTCGCCCTAGGTGGTCTCAGCCCCACCGCACGGTCGCTTCCCCCTGATAACTCCAGGGTCTCACAGGTCACCCCCAGGGCAGCAGGGGGACATGTATCAGCCAGCCCCGACACGCTGCACTCCAGGAGTAGCTGTGTTTAGAGCCAGCCACCCTCTGATCTTCAATAAGCTGGCAGCAGCTTGTAAACAGAGCGTTTGACGTGATAGCATCCTCCCTGAGCCATTGCACCCTGCCCCCAGCCCTGCCTCCCTCTCGCTCCCACTTGGGCTGCTCAGAGCCAGAACTGCTCAGCCTGGGGCTGAGTGTTGGCTGCAGAGGGCTGGGGAGCTGGGGAAGGCTGCAGGGGTGGGCTTGAGTCTGCAGTGCTGCAGAAGCACTGGTGGTGTTTCTAAAATACTGCCTTTGTCTCTTGTGGATTTGACTTAAAAAGAGTGGGACAGTAGAAAAGCCCTTGGCATGGACTGACATCATCCCAGCCCCAAGGTGTGACATGAAAATGTAAAGACATTGGCTGGGAACAAAGCAACACCCACCAGGTGGGTGATCTAAATTCACCTCCAGTTTAATACAATGATTTGGGTTGAAAGGAATTGTAAAGATCAACCTGTTCCACTGTCCCAGGTTGCTCCAAGCCCCATCCAGCCTGGCCTTGGACACTTCCAGGGATCCAGGGACAGCCACAGCTTCTCTGGGCACCCTGTGCCAGAGCCTCCCCACTCTATCAGGGAACAATTCCTGCCCAATATCCCATCTATCCCTGGCAGTGGGAGCCTTTCCCTCTGTCCTGTCCCTCCATCCCTTGTCCCAAGCCCCTCTCCTGCTTCCCACCCTCAGCTCCTTGTACACAAGTAAGGAAAGCCTAATCCCTGGGGATCAGTGTTTTACTCAGAGGTGTTCTCTTGCATTGTCCCACTTGGATGCAGAAGGAAGGGACATCAGGATAATTCATTGCAGGGGAAATGCCCAATCAATGTGTGCTCTGGAGCAGGAGGAGCTCAAAAAATGGATGGAGGGAGAGGGGTTGGCCCCGTTGCTCTCCTAGAAAAGTGGAAAAACCCCTTTGAAGCTCCATCTCCAAACTCTCCATCCTGCTTAGTCTGACACAGGCCTGGCTTGGCTGACTCAGGTGAGTCCCAGGCATAGTCTGGTTGTTTTTATGAGCCAGACCCCATTCCCAAATTCCCAATAATCACTGTGAGCCTGGCCATCCTTTTCTGAAGGTGAGGAGCGCTCTATAGGATGGGCCTGACCCATGCTGCAGCCCCAGAGGGTCCTTCCATCTGGGGGGACAAAACAAAACAGGAAAGCAGGAGAAACCCAGGAGCTCTGCAGCCACATCTTCCCTTCTCTTTCCCCTGGCAGAGCAGCAGGTGAAGGCCACGGGGCAGAGCCCAGCTCCCAGGAAATCCTCCTCCTCCTCGGAGCAGGACAGCAGAGCAGCGCTGCTGTGTCCCTGGAGCTGCTCAAGGTGACTGTCCACGCTCCTCTGTGCCCTGTGCCCGCGGGCACCGCTGCCTCCCTGGGGAATGTTCCGTGCTGGCAGCGGGAGCGTCACGGGGCAGCGCCTGCGTCAGCTCTGCCACAGGGACCTTGGCTCCTGCCTGGAGCAGCAAGGACAGGGCTGTGCTGGCAGCAGGGCTGCAGGATGCTCTGCTGCAGCATCCCTCAGCTGCTGGCTCCAGGTGCTGCTTCAGCACACAGTGCCAGGTGCCCCCAGCACCGCGCTGAGCAGCTCATGGGATATTGTTTAGATCCCATCCTCCTCCTCCTCCTCCTCTCAGACACAGGGTTTGTACCCCTGACAAAGCCTGGATGTGTTATTTAAAGTCTAACTGGTGCAAAATTGGAATATTTTTAGATCCCATCCTCCTCCTCTCAGACATAGGGTTTGTACCCCTGACAAAGCCTGGATGTGTTATTTAAAGTCTTGCTGGTGTAAAATTGGGGTTTTTTTAGATCTCCTCTTCCTCCTCTCAGACATGGGGTTTGTACCCCTGACAAAGCCTGGATGTGTTATTTAAAGTCTTGCTGGTGTAAAATTGGGGTTTTTTTAGATCTCCTCTTCCTCCTCTCAGACATGGGGTTTGTACCCCAGACAAAGCCCTGGATGTGTTATTTAAAGTCTAACTGGTGTAAAATTGGAATATTTTTAGATTCCATCCTCCTCCTCTCAGACATGGGGTTTGTATCCCTGACAAAGCCCTGGTGTGTTATTTAAAGTCTTGCTGGTGTAAAATTGGGGTTTTTTAGATCCTATCCTCCTCCTCCTCTCAGACACAGGGTTTGTACCCCTGACAAAGCCTGGATGTGTTATTTAAAGTCTAACTGGTGTAAAATTGAAATATTTTTAGATCCCATCCTCCTCGTCTCAGACATGGGGTTTGTACCCCTGACAAAGCCTGGATGTGTTATTTAAAGTCTTGCTGGTGTAAAATTGGGGTTTTTTTAGATCCCATCCTCCTCCTCTCAGACATGGGGTTTGTATCCCTGACAAAGCCTGGATGTGTTATTTAAAGTCTTGCTGGTGTAAAATTGGGGTTTTTTTAGATCCCATCCTCCTCCTCTCAGACATGGGGTTTGTACTCCTGACAAAGCCCTGGTGTGTTATTTAAGGTCTTGCTGGTGTAAAATTGGACTTTCTTTCTATCCACATGAACATCCACACTGTTTTCACATGGATTATAAATCCACCATGACTTTGACCAGGATTTTCCCTGGTCCACAGGCCCAATCAGCTGTTAGTGCTAACCCAGATGAGGACAAGGAAACATCAAATCCCTGGAATCCCTGGAGATGAGATGGAGAATTGCACTGGGGCTGCACCCACCATGCACAGGGAGAGTGTTTTAGCCTTTGCTGCAGTCCTGGTAGCCCACCAGTATAGATAATGGGAAAAAAAGTATTTTCCATCCTAAAGGTAAATCTGTTCTTAGCCAGAGAACATCTCCCCTGGTCATCAACTGAGCACAGCCAGCCCAGAGGAGGTCAGGTCTCCTCCTCATGCCTTTCCTCCTTTACCCTTTTCTCTGAGGTGCAGCATCTAAAAAGTCCTGAGTGCCCAGCAAGATGGGATCAATTCCTCCCTCCCTCCCTGCACAGGGGAACTGGAGCTGCTGGAAGCTCAGCCATCCATGAGCAGGGCAGCCCCTTTGCCCCATGCCCTTGAGAACAAAACTTGGCACCAGTGAGTGCCACAATATTTCAAAGATAAGGTGGTGCCATTTTGGTTTTTACATTTTTTATTTCTTTTATATATTCTCTCTGTTCTTTACACATCTATTTTTAATGTGGCAGGAACTTGGTGGTCACCAAGACAAATCTGAGCCTCCCAAAACCCTTCACTGCCCAGCAGAGGAAAGGTCCAAACCCACCTACAAACACACCACAACTGCCAGTCAGCCCCCTAAAGCTCTTCACACAACACTCAGCAAGAAAATAACAGAATTTGGGTGAAACAAGTCTGCCCAGAAATGTTTCTTCCTGCTCCTTTTGTTTCAGAAGGCATCTCCATATCTGTCTGGTTTTTAGCTGCCTTTTCTCAGCACGAGCCAAGAGCAAGAGATGTTGGCTGCCACTGGCCTGCTGCTGCTGAGGAGATTTGGGTAGAAATTGTTTGGCACCAGGGCTGACATGAACAGCTCAGGCTATTTAAAAAGGGTGATTTAATCAGCAGAGGTATTTCTGCCCAGCTCCCTGCACAGCACATTTGGCATTTTGCTGGAATCAGACCAAGGTGTTTTATCAGGAGCAGCGAGGAAGGGAAGGAAAGGGCAAAGCAGATGTGGGTGCAGATGAAGAAAAAAAGAGAGGCTTCCAAGGCTCTTCCATAAAGAAAAGAAAGGAAGAGAAAACAGAGTTAAAAATAATATCATGGCATGTTCTGGGCAGAGATACCAGCATCCTAGGAAAAATATATGCCTTTATTTTTTGCCAAGAGGGAAATAAAAGGGAGGATGAGGGAGGATGCTGAGGCTGTTCTTTGATTTGCAAACAAAACAAGGCCAAAGAATAGAGACAGTCACGGGCATTTTTCAACAAAATCTGCATTTTACTGCTAAAGCTAAAGCTAAAGCAAACTGGGCTTGAAACATGCCAGGAGCAGGAATTTGCTCAGAGGAAGAAGGGTCAGATCCAATCCTGTGCCACCAAATTCTGCTTTCACAGTCCTGTAGGGAAATCTGTGCAAAGCCTTGGGTGAGGTGAATGGAATCAGTGTGAACTCTGCTTTTTGCTTTCAGTGGTTGTCAGTTCAGTCCCTTCTGCTGTCAAGAACAGCCATCACCATCTAAGCATGAAGGGCCAAAGCCATCCAAGAATTAAGCAGTGACTCTCCATCATCTGAGAGGGAGTTAGGTACATGCATTCCTTCAAGGAGCTAACCATAAAGACTTGTCTGGAAAGACTTTTGCACCATTTTAACTTTATCTCTTCAAGACAGCTCTGGGTTTTGTCTCAGCTGGCTGAAATTTTTCATGGCCATCATTAATTCACTCAAAAAATGCAGGTTTTGGCAGATCAAGTCTCTTTGCAAGTTCAGGCCAAATTTGGCAAGTTCCAAAAAAAAAAAAAAAAAAAAAAAAAAAAAAGGAGAAAACTTTGATTCATTTTGCCCTGAGTTTCAAATTGACTGAACAATGCCAGTTATCTCAGCCTTTCCTCTAATGATTTTCATGGCTTGCCATTTCTTTCCCACTGCAATCACAGGAGGAATCATTGCAGCCAGGACAGCTAAAACTCTCTGTACACAACAATACACCAGAGCATTTCTCTCTCTGCTTGGCACCTTCTCCACAAGCAGCTCTTTGGAAGAGGAATCCCAATTTCTGATCCTTTCCCAGAATGAACTTGCTCATTATGGCTTTGTAAACAAGAAGCAAGTGCAGGCATGGATGGAATAGCACAGCTTGGAGAAGCTGAAGGTCTCTGAAAATCTGAGAAATGAGCAGAGCAGGCACTCCAAGTCATTTCAGGTTTGGCCCAGAAAAAGAAATAAAGGATGTGGCTGCACCATCCCTCCAGGAGAACATCCCTCCAGGAGAAGTTGTAACAAATATTTCTTTCCCTGGTGAATTGGATCACTCAGCTCAGTTCACTGGTACAACATTGTCTCCCAGTGGAAAATCCCAAGGTGGGAAATGCCAACCCACTGGGGTCTGCAGAAACTACTTTCAAGGAAACCTGCACACCCTGAGGTCCTAAAGAATTGCAGAAATTAGCAAAAAGCCACAAATGGTGGTTCCATGGGGATTCCTTATTCATTTCACCAACAGCAGCTGTACTGGACACCCCCACATCAGCTCTTTGGTCCATAAATGTTGATTTTCAAGCATCATTTGCTGCTGAGACACAAAAGGTCATGGTTCTGCAGGAATTTTCAGATGATGCACAGAAGACAGGCTAAGTCACATAAATGGGCTTTGTTGGACAGCACAAATTGCTCATCCTTCCTTCCCAATAAATGGCACCACTCAGCCTCAGAGCCAAAGGATCCCAAGAAATGATCAAAGACGTTTTTAGGCATCTAAAATTCATTGTAGCTCCCAGGTTCTGCAGTCAGTGATGCTTGGAGAGCAATTCAGCTGGATGGAGGTATCTGCTTCAACAGGAGCTGAATCCTTCCAGGGTCTGCTGAGTGTCTGGGTGACACCTCCAGTGATCACCACAGGACAAATAAGACATCCACCATGAGCAAAAAGGAGCTGAAAAAACCATTTTGCTGAGATATTTTCCATGCAAAAGCAGTAAATGATTAAATCTTATCCTTCACCTGGAGTCTGATCTGGAGGAGGTGTCGAGATGTGTAGGAGCTTTGAGATTTGAGAGAATCCTTGCAGCACTGGAGGAAATGGAAAATCCTGGTGGAAAATTCTGTGCTCATTATGCATCTGTGGCATAGAACAGCTTGTGGCAACACAGGGACAAAAATCCCTGCTGAAATCTTCACCTCCTGCTCCTTCCACCCAGCAAAAACTGTGTTTCTAATTGCCACAAATTAGAAACACAACAAATTGTGTTTCTAATTGCCACAGGTGCTTTGGGAGAAGTCCTTGCTCTGGGTGGATTTCTGTGTCCCAGGAGGGTTAAAGGCAGAATCAGCTCTGGGTTTGCTCTGGAGGAGCAGCATCCATTGCAATCAACCCTCGGTCACAAGGCACAGGAAGAGCACTGAACGCTGGGGTGAACCAGGAAAATTTGCATGTCAAAAATGTGGAGGGACTGCCAGGAAACACTGGGAGGATATCTGAAAGGCAGCAGGGGAAATGAGATGGAAGCAAAGTCTAATTTAGGGATAAACTCTCCAATTTGCTTTTGTTATCCTCATCCCACATCCTGCCTTCCCTTTGGGCATTTTTAGATCCAGAACCTTTTTTTAGGCTCCCAGATATTCAGGGTTGCTTTCATGTTTACTCCATGCAGAGGTAAATGATGCTGTGGGATTTGCTGCCTGTTCAGACACCAGAGGTGAATGAAATCTGCACAACAGGTACATACACAGCTCCATTGCTTCCAAATCCATGTCTAGGGAACTCCTCCAGCTGAGGGAAAGCTGGCTTTCCTCTGACATTTCAGATCTTCTCCCTGGATCGAATTCCCAAAGACAGGAGATCTGCAAAACACACAGTTGAGCCCCAAAAATGTTTTTTCAAGATGTTCCTTCAGGTCAGGGTTTGCTAATGACAACCACCTTGCACAAGTGGTGATAAAATTTTAGTAGGGCCTGTTGTGACATAGAGTGATGATTTCAAACTCAAAGAGGCTGTATTTTGAATAGATATAAGGAAGAAATTTTTACAGTGAGGGTGGGCAGGCCCTGGCACAGGATGCCCAGAGAAGCTGTGGCTGCTCCTGGATCCCTGGAAGTGTCCAAGGTTGGACAGGGCTTGGAGCAGCCTGGGATAGTGGAATGTGCCCCATTTTTGCAAGAAGACTGGACATTAAACGTCCCTTCCAACCCAAACTTTTCCATGCTCTTTGTGCAAATCCCAGGAGATCACAAGAGAGGGAGTCTGTGTCTATAAATCAGGCTCCAGCTCCATCCCCTGTGTCACTGCATCAAGGCAAAGGCAGCACAGCCACCTGTGCAGGGGAGCAGCCTGAAGATGAAAGGCACAGCCTCCCCTCCGTTGCCTTCACGCTCTACAAGTCACTTATTTTTTGTTTCAGACTCAGCCACCTTCAGCAAGAGGGCTGCAGAGAAGGTCATGGCTCCTTTCTGTGAAACTGATGATTTCTGTTTTGTTTTCCTGAGCCCAAGAGAGGTGTGAACTGAAATCTTTTATTTTCTCCTGAAAAACTCGACCATGAGGCTCCCCTGCACCTTCCCTGCTGTGTCACAGAGGGGGTGTCCACACTGGGACATGGTGGGGATGGGGAGACAAACCTCTCTCATTAGGAAATCCTTCAGTTGCCTTTCTACATATGTCCATTTGCAACCAAACCATGAAGGATTTACATTTTCCAACCATTCCTTCTGGTGCTAATCATTTCTACTGCAAAAGAAAGCATAAGAAGACACACCACCAAAAAAAAAAAAAATAGTATTAAGCAGAAAAACATTAAGAGGAAAACTAAATTTTCAGTCCTGCATCCCCTTTCCAACATATTTAAAGTGAATAATCTGTGAGTGCTGCCACTGCAGTGCCATGGAAGCAGCTGAGTCCCTGCATACTCAGTGCATGCAGGATTCCAGCTGGGAAGAACCCTTGGGCACTGGGTCACAGATCCCTGATGACTCATGAAAAAAAAGAGATGCAAGTCACTGCAAAGAGTCTCACTGATTTGGGGGCAGGGGATGGGGCGAAATCAGTGTTTTCTCATAAATCTGGACAACGTGTATATCACTCTAATTGATGTCAAACTTTCAGCCTGACATGCTTTATAAACCCTGGGCAGCTTTGATCTCCTTGTCTTTGCCTATAAATGCAAGGATTACAAAAACATTCCGAAAAATGTCACCAAAAAATGTCTTTCACCGAGGTACTTTGCTCCAGCAGATAAGGCTAATAAGCCAAGAAACCCCAGGTATTAGGAAACGAGGCTTTTCAGGAACATACTCCAGGGTGGAGAGAGAAGGGGGGAGAAGCAGCTGAAGGATATTGATGCTTATGCTCCCCCTGTCATTATTTCAGGATATTGTTTATATCCCTGGGATGTGGATAAAGGTAGCTGTCACTTCTGGCACCGCTCTCCCCCCCGGGAGATTACAGCCAACTGTGGCTGACACTGCCCAAAGTTGCAGTGACTGACAGCCCCCGTGGCATGGTTACTGTCAGAGCCCTCCCAGGCCTGGGGGTGCCCTGCTCTGAGAGCCATGGAAAAGGGGAGGGGGGTTTCCATGAAGAAATGGGCTCTGCTCAGCCTCCAGCACATCCCCGGGCAGGAGGAGACAGCTCCTCTCCAGGCAGAGCTCAGCAGCGCTGAGGGAAGGGGTTTCAGCATCCCTTTCCTCTGTACAAGGCTCAAATCCCACGTGTTGGGGTCCCCCTCAGGTGTTTCAGTGCTCTGCCCCCAGGGGATGCTCAGGGATGGAGAGGGAAGGGGTCCTGCAATGCCTCCATGGAGTAGGGACTTGACCGAGGGATCTTAGGATTTTTGGAACAAGACCCATTTCTAGGGGCACTCACAGAAGTGTTTGGCTGCAGGTTCACCCCCTCTGTACCTGCATCTGCCAAAGGGGAACTTTGCATGGGGAAAAGTGATGGGGATGGAGAACAGAGATGTGAAGCAGCAAGGGAAGCTGAGAGACTTGGCCAAGTCAGGCCTCAGTTGTGGATTAAGACTAATAAATTTCCCCAGGTCAGTCTTTGCTTGATCTGTATGTCTAATGTCCCTTTATATGCATTTCATTCTCTTTATACTCCCTTTATTCCCTTTATAATCCCTTATTCCCTTTATAATCCCTTTATACTCCCTTTTTTCCCTTTATACTCCCTTTATACTCCCTTTATTCCCTTTATATTCTCTTTATTCCCTTTATATTCCCTTTATACCCTTTATACCCTCAGATACGATTCAGTGGGCTGAACAGAGGCACTGGGAAAGTCTGAAAGCACCTGAGATGTCAACAGAAGACCAAATGGCAGCAGGACCTCAGACTAAAATGACCTTTGGTTGCCCTGTGGCAACCAAATCCCAGCCCAGCATTGATGGAGCCACCACAGCTCCTCGCTGCCCTTGGGAGCAGAGCCTGAGGCTTGGCCAGGTGGATGTGGACACCAAAGTGTGGGATCTGTCTTCCCCAGTCTCCTTTCAGAATGGGAACTCCTCTTGCCAGCCTCTGGGAAGTGTCTGAGCCGTTGGAAGCCCCATGGAGTTAAGGCATTATCTCTGAAGCCAGCTCTGGAGTTATCTCCTTGGTGCTGGGAAGGTCTCAGCTGCAGAGCTGGGCCCCCCTCCAGGCTTCAAGGGAAAGAGGGGTCAGACTGGGGACAGCCCAAAAAAATGCCAAGAGGATGACTAAAGGAGCAGGAAAGTCAGATTAAGGAGGGAGCAGTGAAATTGGTTAGTCTGCAGAGACGCCTGAGGAGTGACATTCCTTCATGAGAGGTAAAAGAAGGGAGGGAAGGGACGTTTGATGGCAAGGACAGGGAAGTGTGGGAAGGAGAAACTGCCTGGGACACTCAGCAGTGTTCAGAACAGCCCTGGCAAGGGTAAGGAGGGAGGTGCTGACTGTGTGGGACAGGAGATGCCCTCAAGGAGTCCCTTCTCTCCTGGGTTCTTTCATCCTTGGCTGGAGCTGTGGCAGCTGCCATGGGATGGGACTTGACCAAGGTAGGTTAGGATTTTTGGAACAAAACATTTCTAGGGGCACTCACAGGAGTGTTTAGCTGCAGGTTCACCCCCTCTGTACCTGCATCTGCCAAAGCAGCTGATTAAAACCTTGGGGAAAAGCAAAACCCCAAAAGCAAAACCTGGTTTATGATGGCATTACTTGGGACACATGGGGTGAACTCCAGGAGATTCCATCAATGAAAAAAGGAGCAGGGATTTCCAACCAAACACAGCCCTGGCTGTACCATTCCAGCCTTGGATATATTTCTCCAGGACGTTTTTCCCTTTCTCACTTTGTAGGATTTCATTTTTACAAACAACCCCCCCTACCAGGTAGATTTCCTTTCCACAAGGCTGAGAAATGCAACTAAGCTGACCACATGATGGGTTTTGATGGCAATGTGGTGTTCTGGAAAAAAAAAAAAAATAATCAGGCATTTCTATGAATTAAATGACATTGTTAATTAACATGATTTAGGATGGCAGAACTTGTAGAGCACACATTAACTCTCCTGCTTTGGGGTTGAAAGCAAGCTCCACTTTTTACAAGTCCAGATAAGTGTTCTTTGAGAAATGGGAATTTGGCTCCTAAATCAATTAGGCCTGGCAGCTCTACAAAGGCAAATTTATAACAGAGCACAAAATTAACCCTTGGACCTTGCAAGCTGTCAGTCAGAGCTGCTGGGCTCTGCCTCTGCCTCTTCCCCTGCTGAAGCTGCAGAGCCCAGAGAGAGAAATCACTTTGCAGTAATGCTGTCAGAGACCAAAGCAAATCTGATGCTCCCAGACATGTGGAGGGCACAGGCCTTGACCTGGGGCTGCAACCATCTGAAGAAAAAGGATTCACCCCTCTGAGCACGGGAGGAAGCCAAAGTGTGCAGCATCACTGGTTTTCTGTGGGATGCCTCTTGGCTGGACCTCAGTTGGGCATGTGAGCAGCCCTGGAAAAGTGCAGGGTTTTAATAAGATCCATCAGCACTGTCCTGAACTCAGCTCCATGCACATGAAATCATGGAATGGTTTGGGTTGGAAGGGATTTTAAAGCTCATCTTGCTCCAGCCCCCAGCACACCTTCCACCATCTCAGGTTTGTCCCAGCCCTGGAAAAGTGCAGGGTTTTTCTAAAATCCACCAGCACTGTCCTGAACTCAGCTCCATGCACATAAAATCATGGAATGGTTTGGGTTGGAGGGGATTTTAAAGCTCATCTTGCTCCAGCCCTCAGCACACCTTCCACCATCCCCATGGACCAGCCTGCCCACATCATCCATCTTCATGAAAGGTGCAGCTGGGACCCTTCAAGGAAGTTTTACCACTTTGTCTGTCAGACATCACGACCACAAAGACTGATGAAGGTGGAGTTCATGCCTAAACAATCTTGTAAATATGCCTTGGAGTTTGTTTTAAAGGATTTGGTGATCTCTCTTTTACAACAAACAGGTCACTCACCAGAAATCGTGGATGGCCAGTCAATCTGACCCCAAGCCTGGCTTTGGTGCCACTTCTTAACCTGATCTAGTGGAAGGTGTCCCTGCTCGTGGCAGGGAGGTTGGAATGGATGATTTTTAAGGTCCCTTCCAAGCCAAATCATTCTGATTCCTTGATTCTTCACAACTCTGTTCACAAGACATGATCAACTAAGGCCAGACATCCAGAGCTCAAGTCATCCACAGTGACTTTATCAGATTGATCCATTGCCCATTGACATTAAGAGCCATTCTAGATTATCCTTGATTGGTCCTTATCCTCCAGCTGCTCTCCAAGACCTGCACAGGCCTCCCAACAGATCTGTTGTCACATCTGTGTGACTCCACATAACCATAAACATAATGAGAAGAAACGCCTTGGGGCTGGAACTAGCTGGTTTTTAAGATCCCTTCCATCCCAACCCATTCTGTGACTCTATGATTCCAACCCAAACCATTCTATTCTCCCTTTCCAGTCGCTCCAGGCCTGAATCTCTGACCTCTTTCAGATCCTGCCTTGGTCTGACTCAATTGTCCCTCAAGTGTGTTGTTTCTCTTCACTGATCCAAAGTGAGCTCGGGGTGATTAGCTCAGCTCTGGATGTTTACAGTGCATACAGCAAAATTTGACCAGCAGACTCTCACCCTCAGGCCTTTGCTGTTTTGTGTCCCAGTGTCCCTTCCAAAGCTGAGTTTCCCCCAGAAAAAGGGAAGAAAGAAAGCCGAAGAGGCCCTCCCACTCTGACTCTGCTTACATCGTCCTTACACGAAATGGAGAGGATCCTAATAGGATATTTAGAAGAGGTTAACTCTTCAGAAGCCTCTGGCCCTGCCCTACATCCTGGATGCCTGCCAGAGCAAAGCCAAGGATAACAAACCAGCTTTCGTTCAAGTATTCTGAGCCAATTAAAAAAGACAAATTAGTTTGGCCTTATCTCTCCCTCCTCCTCCCCCTTCCCACCCTAGAGACAAGAGGGGATTCGCAGAGGAATGTTTCTCCTCTGTGATGGCTCTGCCTGGCTGAACTCTTCAAGGTCTGTGATGGATGAAAGCTCTCTCTTCCATTATGCTTCCGACAGCCCCATGGGTCCTAATGGGATGGGGGGAACCAGAGTGGCAAAGTGGGGGGAAAGCTTTACATGGAAAATCAAGGGCATGGAGCTAATGGACATCTCCTCCCCACCCAAGCTCAGCCTGAGGATCTCTGCAACCTTGCAAGCCCCAGTGCAAGATAAACAAGAACTGCCCTTTTCTTCTGTAGCTCTTTATTCCTTGCATTTTTTTTGACGTGCAGCTGCTGCACTTTCCATGAAACTCTGGCATAACCTGAGTATGGCAGGAATGGAAAAAAAAAAATTTGGCAAATAAGGCTTTTGAGTAGAGCTATCTGGTTCAGCTCTGGGCTTTTTAAAGATATCCTGTGCTGGTTTGACCTCTGCCATGGTCTACACTCATCTGCATGAAAAGCAGGACAAAAACATCTGAGCAGCCGCACGGAGTCAGAGCAGAGCCCTATCTCCTCATGGGCTCTTTCCCAACCCTGGCCACTTGCAAATGTTTATGTAAAGGGTCTAAGAAGCAGCACAAGAGGAGTGATGCATCAACAGGCTCAGCTGTGCTCGGCCACATGCTCCTTGCACCCAGAGGGGGCTCATACAGGGCACCCCAAAAGACTGGAGGTTCCACCAGGGTTTTGTCTGGGTGAAGCAGCATCCCTGTGCTCTCCCCTGTGCAGATTTAGGGTGGCAGTAGCTGGCTGGGGCCAAAACTGTGCCAAGCACCATGTCAGTGACAGACAATCAAGTTCCAGTGTCTGTGTTTGGCACTGCTTTAGTTATTAGTGGAGCTGTGTCCTGTGACAGAAAAGATCATCTAATCCCCAAGATTAGAGACCTACTTGTTCTTGTTATTGGTGATAACACAGAGCTCTCGTCATCCACCCTTGCCTCTGTCTCACAGCTGGGGAGAAGCATGATGAGACACTCAAAGAGGAGAGTTTAAATCCCACCTCACTTCCCAGACCAGCACTCTGGATAGTGGATAACTAAATCTGGGAAACAACACACGCTCTGGACACCCCTGAGATACTCTGTCCCCACTTCATGGGCCTTGGGATGAGGAAAGCCAAAACATCCAAGCAATTCAGGAGAACAAGACTCTTCAATTTCCATCCATTCTCAGTCTCCCAGAGTCTCCAGGGATTTTGCAACATCCTGCTTTTGCAATCTAAGAGAAACACTCCAGGATGACTTCACAGAAACTCTGTGTCCTTACAGAAGGAGCAGGAAGGACTTTATAAAAAGGCCGATCCCCTTGTGGAATATATGTTGGGAAGGAGTTGCATGTCCAATGGTTGGGAATGTGGAGAAACAGCAGCAGGCTGGGATGCATGGGGCAACAGAGGATGGGCTCCCAGAGACAGAGACAGAATGGAAATCACAGGTCCATCAGAAAAGAAGTCACAGGTCCTCAGAGAGAAGATGATGCTCATTTGTGCCTTGATATTTCCATGTGATTTAGGCTGAAATTTGGGCTCAAAGGGCTGGGAAAGCAGCATGAAGTGATGTCCTCTCTTCTCCCTATTTAATCCTCCTGACCAGACATTGCTGTCAACTACCAGGACACCAAAAAGGCCCAGATTTCACAGCACAGGCACCTCCCAGACACCAAAAGTGCAGGATTTATCTTCTCCCTCCACCCCTTGCCTCTTTCCCACCAGCACTACTGCTCTGGCAGAGATCATTGCAGGGAGGATGGCTCCTGGTCTGCATCCTAACATCTGCATCCCAGAATGGACAAATCCTCCCCTGAGGAAAAGGGCTCCTGGATTCTCCAGGAAGGGGTAGGAATAGAGATCCTGGAAACAGATGTGCACATCTGGGCAATTCACACTGCAGAGAATCACAGAACCACTAAGGTTGGAAAAGCTCTCTAAGACTGAGTCCAACCACAAACCCAGCACTGCCAAGCCCAGCACTAAACCATGTCTCTAAGCCATAAATGTGATTTTGTTAAGGACCTGGTCTCTGAATAGTATCTGCAGCAGCAGGGACTTTGCAGAGACACAGTCCAGCACCAGCACAGCCCTCCCAGGGCAGAGCTGTGACTGTACCCATGGGCAAAGGGCCAGGAGGGTTTTCTAGGAACCACTTAAAGGACCTACTGAGGTCAGGGCTGCAGCTTTCACACCAGTCCTGGGGACAGAGGGTGCAACAGAGGCACAGAACACCCCTCAGAGGGGCTCTGGCCAGGCTATAAAAGGAGCTGGTCTCTCCTGAATTCCACAGGGAGGGAACATGTTGCAATGACACTGGTGCTGTCTCCCTGGACAGTGGCACAAACCAGAACCTTCCAGTTCTGCAGCGAGCTACGGCCGAAAAAACGCCGGGTGCCCTTGAGAGAGGCAGCGTGCAAATTAAAGTTTAGTCTGAGGATTCACTCCTCTGCAAGTCAGCCCTGGCCTTGGGAAAGGGGGTGTGCATGTGGGCTGCTGGGAGAGAGAGAAACAGTGGGAGAAAAAGCAGGAAAGGGAGAGGTGGAGGGGGAGACATGAAAAGGAGAAAAGAAAGATTTAGGATAAACATAGCCCAGCTGATAAGCAATCAGGGTCAAGATGGGAGGGGCTGGAAAACCTGCTCAGAATGAATGGAAAGGGATTTTTTTTTTTCCTCTCCTGCCATGCAATGAAAGGTGTTAGGGCCTCTCTCTATGCAGGAGGCTGCAGCTCCTTCCTGCCAGGCCAAGGGCACGAAATCCTTGATGCCCCAGAGGGTTGGGAGCCCACCTCCACCTCATATGGATGGGACTGGTCTGGCCTCCAAAAGGTTTGGATCACCACCAGCTCTGTGGGAGTGTGGGAAATTCGGCAAGAAGAGAACACAGTATTCCCATATTGGTATAAAAACTCCTGGAGTGTCTGTAAGAGGAATCTCCACGGACAAAATATTGTGGGGGAAAGGTGGGTTTAGGAAAGAGATCCTGCATGCAACAGGATGGGATGGATGGTGACCAGCCACAGGGCAGCAGAGCAGGAGCAGAAGGGGATCTGCATTGCAGATCAGAGGCTGAGCATCAATCAGCTGGAGCAAACTGCTTTTATTCCACACTGAGATGCATAAATTGGTCCAAAATTTGGGATCAGGGAGGTCCAGCACAGGATCCAGCTTGGGCACCACATGGAGTTACAGGAGGAAGTGAGGGAAATGCAGGAAACAGCAACAAGGAGGAGGAGAAGATGAAAAACACAGACAGTGAGGAGCAGCTGAAGGACATGGAGTGCTCAGTTCTAGATAAGGCATGGGGTAAATGTGCTATGTCCCTCATTTCCCTGTCCAGGGAGAGAGGAGAGAGGAAGAACAGTGTCTCCATCACTGGTGGTTTACAAGGACAGGCTGCACAAGGAGGAAAGGTTAGGGAGGTTTGATCCAGTGTTTGGACTGAGTTTTTCAAGGTCCTCACCTGCCACAATATCCTTCAGACCTGTTCACTTTTTATTCCTCCACTGCTGAAGATTTCCTCAAAATTCACTGAAGTTGCCCTCTTGCTGCTCACACCTTGCAGCCTGTGGTCTAAATGGGGTTTTTAGACCCTTTTTAGCTGCTGGTGGCTCTCCCCAAGAGAGATTCCTGCTCAGAATGGCAGGCAGAGCTGAGGAAAAGCATTTTTCAAGCAACATATTTGTTGAAAGTCTCTCCTGTAAATCCTCCCCAGTGAGAAAATTGAACATTGATAATGAAGCAGCTGGGAGTGAAATATATCTTCAAAAAGGAAAACAACCAATCAAAAGAACAGCAGGATCAGTATTAAAGAAAGGACAATTAAAATTTGAAGAGGTGAAGTACTAAATCAAACAGCCTCCTTGTTTGCTTATGCACACCCAGAAGAATAAAGAGTGTAAAAACTCCACCAGAAAAGCACAAAAAACCATAGAGTGAGAGAATTATTTAGGTTAGGAAGGACCTTACATGTCACCTAGTCCCACCTCTGCCATGGGCAGGGACACCTTCCACTATCCCAGGTTGCTCCAATTCCCATCCAGCCTGGCCTTGGACACTTCCAGGGATCCAGGGGCAGCCACAGCTGCTCTGAGAATTCTATTCCATGGTCTCCCCACCCTCCCAGGGAACAATTCCTTCCCAAAATCCCACCCATCCCATCCTCTGGCAGTGGGAGCCATTCCCTGTGTCCTGTCCCTCCATCCCTTGTCCCCAGTCCCTCTCCAGCTCTCCTGGAGCCCCTTCAGGCTCTGCAAGGGGCTCTGAGCTCTCCCTGGATCCTTCTCCTCTCCAGGAAGAACAGCCTCAGCTCTCCCAGCCTGTCTTCATAAGCAGAAACAATTCCTGGACTACTCCAAGATTTCCCAGTGGAAATTCTGATTAGACCAGATTGAAAGTCTCTTCCAACCCTCTGTTGATTCTCACTTTGTGATTATCACTCACAAGTGATTCTCACTCTGGTTTCCCCACAGCCTTGATGTGCTGAGCCATTGCCTTACCCCAGCCAGAAGCTCTGAGACAGGAATAAGGGCTGTGCCCTCAAACCAGGAAGAAATCTCATAACCCTCATAAACCAGTAAGCAAGGAGGTGCCAGATCTCCCTTTGCAGTCCTTCCAGAGCTGCTGAAGGAAATCCAGCTGGAATCTCCACCCACCAGAGCTCATCCCATCTAATTCCAGCACTGAGTGTGACACCCAGGTGCAGCTCCTGCCTGTACTCAGCAGCTTGCACCTGGCTGAGACATTGCTTCCAGGAATGCATCTGCTCCCAATCTAAAGATATCCAAGGATGAAGAACCTGGGTTAACCAAGAGATTCATTTCCCATTGCAGCAACCACAAGCCTGGGTGGTTTGGCTCTGCTTTGCAGCCAAGGAAGGCAATTTTTTGCTGGATTAAAGACATTTCTTTCATCAGGCATTTTTCTCCCCAAGGAGTTCTTCTCCAGTCACTTCTCCGTCTCCTTTTCTGATAAAACAACCAGACCAAGCTTTCTGAGCCTGCCATGCCAAGGTTTCCTCTTCATTCTTCAGATAATGTCTGTAGCCCTTTTTCCACTCTCTTTCTCATTTTTCAGGATCTTCTCTAAAGCAGCAATGTGGCTTTCCCAGTGTCTAACCACAAACTAACTATCCCAGCATCCACTGAGAAACAATATAATGGTTTCAGCCATGTAACCTGGTTAGAAATGACAGGAGGAGTGTCAGGGTTTTTTATAGAGGTAAAGAAATAAAGATGATTTAATCTTTCCTTTCTACATTGTGAGATGCAACCTCTTCTCCCAGGGAACAAGAGATAGGACAAGGGGAAATGGCCTCAAGCTATGCCAGGAGATGTTCAGGTTGGTTTTCAGGAAAAATTTATTTGCTGGAAGAGAGGCTTAGCATTGGATCAGGCTGCCCAGGGAAGTGGTGGAGTCACCATCCCTGGAAATGTTCAAAAAACAAGCAGACATTTCATGACATGATTCAGTGGGCATAGTGTGATGGTTGAAAGGTTGGACTTGGTGATGTTGAAGAGCTTTTCCAATCTTAATTATTTTATGATTTTTTCCTTTCTGTTTACAGTGAAAACTGTAAATAAAAAATCAGTGCAGAATCTGTATTTGGAGGAACTCATCTCTCTGGGGTGTGTGGGTGTGCCTTGTTTTTCACCTTCATTTTTTGAAAAGAGTGGGAAAGTTGCAGAGCTGGGATCACTCCCTGCAGATTTTTGTCTTTCCCCCAGTCTTGGGGACGGGGCCAGGAGCACCCATCGGCACTGACCACATCACCCACACCCATGACATCAAAATCTTTGCCACTGCCCTTGGCCAAACTGCAGGTGAGCTCCCCAAAAAGCAGCTGAGCTTCCAAAGACCTGACTCCTACCTGGAGTAGGAGAAACCAAGCCCACAGCAGTGCTGACCCTGCACTGCAGGGATCTCTGAAAACCAGGCTCCCCAGAAAAACTGGGGATTAATTAACAGCAGAGCCAAAGTGCAGCACTGCTGGGTGATGGGGAGAGGGGAAGGAGAGGGAGGGATGGCTCAGATGGGGACAGGTGTGGGGGTTTTAGGGGAGATTTCTTTACAGATCCACAGCATTCCCACCCTGACCAGGTCCAGGAAAACCTGGCTTAGAAGCAGAATCCCACTGAATGTTGGATGTGGGATCCAGTGTTGGTTTGGAACAGCAAATGTGAAACGTCACTGGAGGTTGAGGAGTGCTGGGCTTCACGGGCAGAGCTTTGCTCCATCTTGTTCTAGAGCTGAAACAGAACCCATGGAGTGCACAGGGGTGAGTGCCCCACCTCTCCTCCAGGAATGCCATGGAGAAACACAGAATGAGGGCAAGGACAGAGCCACGCTTCCCCAACGGGCTCTCCCAGTTTCTGCCGCGTGACATCCTGAGCTGCATAAGCTGATCTCTGGAGAACCTTTTCCCTCCACCCAACTGTCCAGTTGCTTTCCTGAACCCTGATGAACCTCCAGCTCGGCCTGGAGCTGCTCCCATGGCCTGGTGTCAGGAGGCCAAGCTTCTTGCAGACGTTTGAGGACGCAGAGGAGCCCTATCAGCCTTACCCAGGGCTGAACTGCTGACTCTGAGAGGAGCCAGCCAGACTCCCCGGGATGCTGAGCCCAGGCCACATCCCAAACAAACAGGAGGGAAAAGGCAGAAACTGTGAAAAATGAGAGGGGGAAATAAGGGGCGAAGCGAGAAGGGAAACGTCCGATTCATTACGCGCTTGTTTTGCTTTTGTCTCCTGCGAGGAGGAAGAGGATGGAGCGCCGTCGAAGACAGGGACAGGAGGATGTTTCCTGGCCTGGCCTGGGAGAGGATCAGATAGTGGCAGATAACAATAGAAATGATGACTGAGACGGAACGTGGCCGCTGGCTGAGAGCAGCCGGCCCACCTCGGGCAGGGGAGGTGCCGAGCAAGAGGCAAGAGCAAAACAGCTCCAGTGCATCAGATGGCTGGTCCAGGTAGGAGCTCTGCAAGCCCAGAGCCTGCTGGGCTCCTTTACCCCATTGCATGAGCCCTTCCACACGTTTATTTGAGGATGCAGCAGTCCCACAAGCGTGGATGGGGATGGGCAGTGACCATTTACCACGACTCTGCCCACCACAGTTTGTGTTTCTGCTCTTGCTGTCCCTCCAACAGCACATCAGAGCTGCCACCCAAGCACTCTGAACTCTGCTGAGTCCCATCATGTGGGATTCTCACTAATCTGATAAGTGCAGAGGAGAAGGAGCAAGTGGAGGAGCAAGAAATGGAATTAGCTCTGAAGGTCTTCTCAGAAAGGCCTGTTTTAGTTTCTCTGCTGCAGGAAAAACATGTTGTGGCCCTCAACAGGGCTCAACATGCAAACAGTCACCCAGAGTATGCAAACACAGATGCAAAAGTGCTGGTAGGCAAATGCCAAAGCCCAGGCTGAAGCCTGTTTGGGATGGATGAAAAACCCAATTGTTCCCCCAGCACTGCCAGGGCCACCAGTGACCCATGTCCCCAAGTGCCACATCCACAGGGCTTTGAAATCCCTGCAGGGACGTGACTGCAGCCCTGTCCTGGGCAGCACATGCAGGAGAGAGCAGTGGGGGGATGATGGCAGAGAGGATGAAGCTCACACGTGTGCACAGGATTTACCTGGGGCTGCTATTTGCAGTTCACTGGAAATTCCTCCGGTCTCCAGATAAATTTTGAAGGGATGTAATGTCTCCTGAGTGGCTTTTTGGAGCTCCATGGACTCAGAACAGCCTGAAGTCTGACTGTTGCTATTAAACAAGAATGCAGGTGCTTATAGCAAGACATATGATTTCTTATTCTTCCCCATCAAACAAACCTGCTGAGCTGACCCAAGCTGCCACACCATTGGGGTGATGGATTTGCAGCAGACACCAGTCCAGAGCCACAAAATACAGCCCCTCACCCACAGTGAGCCACCCAGCAGCTGAGCCCAAAGTCCAAAATTGATGTTATCCTCTGCTTGATCACCCCATGAGCTGGGCACCAGTGAAACAGCAAAGCAGGAGTCAAACTGGGTTGGTATTAAGGACACAGTGGTAAAGAGGAGGCTCTAGGGAGGCCTTTAAGGGGTTTATAAAGAGGAGAAAGAGGGATTTTTTCTGTGGGTAAATAGTGGTAGGTAAAGGGAGAATGGGTTTATCTGAGAAAGGATAGGTTTAGATTAGAAGTCAGGAAGAAATTCTTTACTCAAAAGGTGGGGAAGCCCTGGCACAGGTTTCCCAGAGAGATTGTGGCTGGCCCATCCCTGGAAGTGTCCAAGGATGGGCTTGGAGCAACCTGGGATAGTGGAAGGTGTCCCTGGCCATGGCAGGGGGTTGGAACAACATGATTTTTAAGGTTGCTTCCAACCCAAATGATTCTATGATTTTATGATTCTAATTCATGAATGGCTTCTACAAGTGGCTCTATGCACTTTATGAGGGGTTACCCTGGCAGCAGCATCTTTACCAGACCACTGGGCTTGAGTGGAGCAGAATAGGAAATTAATAACTTCATTGAAAGAAGAGGAAATCTAAAATCATCCTCTGGTCCTACCTTCACACACAGAGCCAAGAGCAGGCATGAAATCCCACCAAGGAAGGAGCAGAGAGTACCTGATGAGGTCCATCCCCTCACACCAGAGACTGCTCCAAGAGGGAGTCACAGTGGGCTTAAAAATACTGATTTTGGCCAGTACTTTTTGCTGATGACTTTGGCCTAAGCATGGGCTGGGGGAGCTGGGTGGAACCAGGCCATGGTGGTCAGGGATGACGCTCACATATGGCTCCAGATGTTCTGTGCCCTGCCTTGACAACCCCATTGCTGCTCCTCCCACTGCTGAATAAGCCAAATCTGATATGTTTGATCCTACCTGGCCATAAACCTCATATTGCTGCAGTAACAGAACTCCTGTGTGCTCCTCTCTTCCTGTGTAACAGCTGAAGTGACTCTGTCCCTGCTGCTGTCATAGAAGTGGGTCCTGAGGGTTTAAACTTAAAATATCCTGACTTGGAATGGACCACAAGGATCATCAGGAAGCAAAGCTGATGAGGCCACACCATTGTGTTATTACTTCATGCATGAGGATTCATTTGTCTTTTCTGTTTAACCCCAGATTTCTGTAAGAATTCTTAAATCATCCTTATTTTAAGGATGCTCAGTTGCTGGCAGGATTTTGAAAATAGGTGTTTAGAGATGTAGAAAAAAGACCCTGAGTGTGAGAGCCAGTGAAAACCCACCCAGGGAAATGCTGTTAGGGATGACCCATAATACAGGACATGACAGGGCTCAAGCTGCCACCAGCAGCTGGGCCAGTCCTGCTGCAGAAAATCAGGTCTGCACCTTCTGGGACTTGCAGAAGGACCCAGAGAGGACATTTATTCTGATGAGTGAACACCCCGATTAAAAATACTGTCTGGATGGGAGGAGCGGGAATTTTCCTCATTAAATTGTTTAAAAAAAAAATAAAAAGTCTGCTCAGTTTGGGCTGGTAGCCCCCCTTCAGCACCCAGCCGGCCCTCCCTCCCTGCTCCGTGCAGGAGAAGGGCTCCTATCTCCTGAGAATCCCGATAAACCCTCCTCTCGCACCCTCCCCTTCCCCCCCGAAATAAAAGTGAGCTGTCTTAGTGCTAGGATGCAGAAACCACTTCCAAGCCAGCATTACATCAACATTGCAGCTGATAAAGGGATGCACAATGGAGTGTTAGACTAATAGAAAAACACAGCTCAGATAAGGCAGGCTCCTGATAGCCTGGGCTGATGTAAAATGCCATTGTCTCCCTTTCTGTCAGCTGAGTCACTGAGCGATAGGGAATTCCAGTGGCAGCGGGCAAGTCAGGGGTCAGAAACCACAAACCCTGGGCAAGGCAAGCCCTCTGCTCTGGGCACTGCTGGGCAGATGGGGCTGGGCTGGGAGGACGTGGCTGGGCTGCAGGGATGGGGAGGAGGATGAAGGATGGAAAGGGTCCAGCTGCAGGACTGTGCCAGGCTCTGTGTGCAGCAGAGATCCCTCAGCATCACTCCTGGCACGGGACCCACTGCTTTCCATGGCTTCTCCTTGCTGTTCCACCTCATCCATCTCCTGTGGTTTTTCCCTGGAGAGTGGGAAATCAGCTGGAGGATGCAGAGGAAGGGATGCTGGTGGCACTGCAGTGTCCCAGGCTCTTTAGGGCCCAGAGCATCCCTTCCACAGGACTTGGGCAGGCACAGGAGGAGCTGAATCCTGTCTCCAGCTGCTGTCCCACACCATGTGAAAGATAAAAGTGGGAGAGGCAGGGAGAAGGACACCCAGCCCATGCCAGGGGCCAGAGGATGTCTGACTCCATCCCTGCTGTGAATGGGAACTCCCAGAGCCTGCCAAGGGCTGTGATAGTGCCCTGCCTCATGGCTGAGGGTGTTTTTCCCTCCGTGGGCTCTCTCTCTTTTCCTGTGCTGCCCTTTGATCTCCTCTCACACACGAGGCTGCCCCAGAGGAGGAACTCCAGATTAGCTGACGGGGTTATGTCATTTTTCCAGCGGACGTGCTGGCCTGGCTCCCAGTGCAGAGGGCTGGTTTTACTTGGTTTTAGGTGGGTTTTTTTGCACTCTTTGGGAAGGCAGGTCCTGGAGCAAGCCTGGAGCAGGCCTCGTGTTGCAGGGAAAATCTGGGACCCAGCACAGGAACTTTTTTCTGATTTTTCTGTGTTTAGTCACACCTCAGTGGGAATATGAAGACTTCAGAGCCTGCCACAAGACAGTGGGTGCAAGCTCAGCCCTGGCTGAAAACTCAGTGTAAAAGCAGAAAACGAGTTTAAGTTGGGGAATGGGTGATGCTTTTACCCAAATCCTCAGAGGTGGAGCAGATCTATGAGGACATTGCATGTTACAGGGCTAGAAAGCACAAAACTTCACTGCTGGAGAATGAAATCTGGCTGAAAATCTACAAAAAATGCCCTTCTGCTTCATCAGAAGTAAAGACAAACAAAACCAAAAATAAAGTATTTTTTCTCCAACATTTTCTTACATGTTTTTCTTCTGAAAATCTTCTGAGTAAGACCTTTCTCTTTTTCCCAAACTAATGGACTTTCTTACCCATCTGGTCAACTTGGGGATCATTTCCTCGTTATCCAAAGATAGAAGAAAACTCAAAAATGTTAAAAAGTGAAAAAAAAAGAGAATGGAAGCCCATCATTTATGTGTGAGAAGAAGCCAAGATGCCCAGGGAAAGCTGCTGAAGGTGGAAGATCGTGGAGGAGACCCTGTCACATAAGAAGCTCTGACTCTTGCATCTCCATCTCTGCTGTCTTTGTGTCAATAAACTGGTGCTGACCAAAAATACCCCATGAAAATCCCAATGAACCTCTTGTGAGCGTGGAAGGAGATCCAGTCTGGATCTGGTTTCTGACACCAGTTAAATGGTTGGAGTGCAGTTTCTTGCATAATTCCTAGATTTAGTGCTGAGGTGGACCAGGAAGGAGAGAAGATTTTCTCTGTTCAGAAAAAGGGAAGGATGAAGCTTCAACCCCCTGTGCCCATCAGGACTTCTGGGGGTACAGTTTGTGCCCTGGCTTCCATTGGTTTGTAGAATGATGGAAAAGTTCAGGTTGGAAGAGACCCTAAAAATCATCTCCTTGCAAGCCCCTGATATGGACAGAGACTTTCCACTAGGCCAGGTTGCTCCAAGCCCCATCCAACCTGGCCTTGAAGAAATCAATATTTCAGAAGTTGACCTCTGTTTTCTCAAAACCCAATATCCTAGTGGAAATCCCCATTCCCTTGGGAATTGCCTGGGGCACGCATGGGCATGGATGAGGGATTTGAGGGATTTCAGCCTGCACTCATCACCTCCAGGACAGAGCAGGAGAAGAGACCTGGCTTTGTATGGAAACTCCAGGGAGAAATGCATTATCTGCTCTGGAACACCAATGAACAACCTCTGTTCCCATGTGGATTCTTTAATGACCATGGATTGGGAAATTTTCCAAGGAGAAAACACCATTCCACACAATGAAATGCATCACCTCTTCAGGAAGGAAAGAATCCCTGGAAAAGCTACTCTCTTCCAGAAGAATCCATGATGCCTTTGACTCAAGCCTACTTGAAGAAGGGCTCTGCAGTGTTGAAGTGCAGACCACAAGAGGAGGGTGATCAAAGCTCAAGGTTTAAAAAAAAATTTAAAAATCCAGTTTATCCAACCTCAGTGCTGCCCCATTTCCCTCCCCTGACCTCACTGGTTCTCAGATCTGACTCTGAAATGTGGGAGTTGTGTTGTGTTAACTGGAGAAGTGGTTGGGGGCTTCAGAAATGCAGGGAGAAGGGATTTGTGGGGCAGATTTGGGGTTTCAGGGAAGAGAACAGCCTGGGTGTGGTCTCAAATTCCTGCAGGGGTCCCGTGGTTGTCTTTTTTCATGGAATCACAGGTTCAGCAAGGTGTGGAAAAGACCTCCAAGGTCATCAAGTCCCACCTTCCATTTTGGAAATGCTTTGGTGGGAATCATTATGAAGCACAAGAGTCTCCAGACCAGATCCTTAAAGCTCTTCTGACCCAGTGGGATTTCCTATGGCTGTGGGGATATTGGGGTCTTCATGAAACACCCTTTACCTGCCACTGCACAAAACCCCTGGGGAGATCTTTAGCTGCAGGGAAATGCACAGTGTTTGTCCTCCTGGGCTTCTCATCCTAAAATATTGGGATGGGATCCAACTGAAAGGTCCAGGAGCCTAAATTCAGGGTTTAAGGTGGTTTTCCTCACTGAAGATGCACCAGAGCAGCCAAGATGCCCTCGTGGGGCTGGAAGGAACACAGGTGATTTACTCTTTTCTGTAGTAGAATATGGACTCAATGATCCTTGTGGGTCTCTTCCAACAGAGAATATCCCATGATTTTATGATATCTCAAAGCTGGGACATGTTTTGGGAGAGGAGCTATGAGGATGAACCCTGGAGGGGACAGCTGGGTGCAGACAGATCTGGAGAGGCAGGATCCCACCCTTGTGGGATGGAATGATCCTTATGGGATCCTCACCCTTTTTCAGGAGAGACTGCTGAGTTTCTGCTGGGGAAGAAAAATACAGTTTGGCACTGAACCCTTGAAAGGTTTCCGGCCCTTGGATTAGATGACCTCAGAATGCCTTTTCCATATCTGCTACCACAGATATAAGGCTTACTTGAGTCTGCTGGGAGTTCTTGGACAGAACTGCTCTTTTTTTCTATTTTTTTTAATAGGGAAAACCTATTTGTTTAGTTGTTATTATTCTTATTATTATGGTTGTTACTCTTGTATATGGAAATGTACTCATTGTAGTGAATCCTGTAAAAATTATCAGTGCTAAATGGAATTTCTGCTCAAAATTATCATGTTTCTCACTCAATGGCTTTGAAGACATTTACAATCAGGCATTTAATTCTCCATTTCTCAGTACAAAATCAGTTTTGACTCTTTGGACATCTCATTTTACTCTTTCTCCATGACAATCCAGGGTTAGGCACAAGGCTTGTGGCTTGTTGCTTATAATCAAATGTTAAATTATCATCTCCCCTCTCCAAACCCCTTGCAGGTCAGTGGTCTTGGCATCCCATGCACCTGAAGGAAAAGAGGACAGCTTTGATTTGGATCAAACTCTGGTGTGATCCCAGCTTCCCCCCTCAATGATTAAAAAGATCCAGACAGGAATCAGTTTTCTTCAGGGCAACACTTGCAGCATCACCTGCACTTCCTTTCCATGACCTCTGCCTGCAGAAGTGTGAATGCAGATCTGCTGTGATGCTCTGTGATGCCAGGTTTCCATAATATTTATTAGGAAATCTGGAGTTGGATTCTTTTTGGAAAAGAGTCTGGCCTAAGAAGCTGACTTTGTTTTGAGAGTGATCAGCTTGGCATGACTTGAAGACATCTTGTTTTCACACAGCACCAAACACATTCATGGAATTGTGGAACCACAGAATGGTTTGGGGTGGGAGGAAACCTAAAGCTGACCCCATTCCACACCTTCCACTATTCCAGGTTGCTCCAAGCTCTGTCCAACCTGGCCTTGGACACTTCCAGGGATCCAGGAGAAGCCACAGCTTCCCTGGGCACCCTGTGCCAGGGCCTCACCATCTTCATCATAAAAAATTTATTTTTTATATGTAGCCTAAACCAACCCTCCTTTAGTTTAAAACCATTAACCCTGGTTCTACCTCCTGCTCTGAGACTGGAAACTGTAAATTACAAAGTGATCTGGAGTCCAGTGTCCCCAAAACCATTACTGAATATCTTGGCCCACCTCAAGAAACTGATTTTCCTGAAGGAGACACCTCCTGGTCTGATCATTGCCACCACCAACCTCCTGAGAGCAGCTGTGGGCTTAGAAGAGATGTCAGCAACCAGAAATCTACTTTTTTTCCCCCAAATTGCGGCATGGAGAAATCCTCCATTCACCAATTACTGCCACAAAAATACACCCCTGTGAAAGCAGCTGTGCAAGGATGTCAATGGTCTATCTGAAATGTCCAGGCTGATTCAGTTTGTTTTGCTTTTCAAGGAAGGGAAAAGAGTTTCATTTTCAATCCCTGTCTTCATGCCAAAGTTTGGAGTTGTAAGGACAACTTGAATCAGTTTGCAGCTGAGGTAGAAGGAAATTTTGCACCCAAAGAAATCCTGAATCAGGTGTGTTTGTTCTGAAAATGTGTTTTGAAGAACAGCAATGGCTCTCAGAGTGTGTCAAGGGTTTATATCCTCTTGGGAAATATTACTGCTGAATTCCCATTTTTTTGGCCCCAAAAATTCCCATCCCCACTGCAGAAAAAAAACAGGGGGGACATAGGCTGGGACAACTACAGCATCATTTTGAGTGTCCCATCACCCTAATGGGAACATCATCCTCCCCTTCCCCTGCTGCCCACGGGAAAGGGTCCCAGAGCTGGAGGTCCTGGCATGGAAGGAGAGCAGGGAAAGAACCCAAAGGAGGGGGGATGAGGCTGGAAGGGGCAAAAGGAGGGGGGACGAGGATGAAAAGGGCAAGGGGAGAGGGGATCTGTATCGATTGGTGTGTGAAAGGCTTCCCGGGAGCCCCGTTGCTGAGAGACAGCCCTGGGAGATGCGAGGCTGGAATTAATAACTGCTCCACTGGGGCCCTGTTTGCTCTCCTTGCCCAGAGCCCGAGGACTTTGGTCGCAGCTTATCGCCCCGCAGAAAGCCCCAGGAATGCAGTCACAGGCAAATGTGCTCGTTCACACGACATCTATTAATCAAACGGCTCCCCCACCCTTTAACCCTTCCTGGCTCAGGGAGGGGGAGGAGGTGAGCACGGCTCTGCTTTGTCTAAAACCAGGGTCCCAAGAGACTCTTCAGAGCAACCAGAGATAGGGGTAAGTTACTCCAGTTAAGATTTTGTCCCCTTATTCTGCACCCAGGGTTTTCCTGAATTCTTATGGAATTTATTTTGGTACTTGCACCTGAAGACATCCTATTCCAGTTAGCATCTAATCACTCTAAAAAGCCTTGAAAGCCCCAAATATTGGCACTGAAAAACTACCACAGCCTTTTCTTCCTCTTCCCTCTCACATTTGAGGTGCTGCTTGCACTCACACCACGGTGGTTCTGCAGCTGTGCACGTCTGTAATGGGATGGTGTCTGCTCTGAGCCCACCAGACACACCCTGGGGACACAGAACACCACAGGCACATGTCTCTGCTGCTGTTGGAGCAGGCAGGATTTACTCCAGCTTCTCAGAATCACAGAATATGCTGAGCTGGAGTTTGGCATCCCCATGGCAGCAGCAACCACCTCAGAATTATGGAATCATTGAATCATGATTAAGATTATTGAGTCCACCCACTAACCCAGCAAGTCCTGAAGTGCTGTGTCCCTCTTGTCTTGCTGCCAGGTGTTCTAGTCTCTGAAATGTGCAGAGAAGTGTGTTCCTGCCTGCAGACATGAGGCAGAGGAAGATTTTTAAGCCCTTGACCTGTTAATTTAATAAACCAGACAGGCTCTTCCCCATGGTGAGGGAAGAGGCAGTGGCACCTCCTGAGGACAATTTAGTGCCCCAGAATTAGGCTCCTGCTCTGTAACATCCCCTGGAAGTCATCCAAGCTGAATTAAGTAAACTGGCCAGGATGGACATTGCTGCATTGAGATGTCACCTCATCCTCACATACACCCTAAAATCCTGGGGATGGATCAACAAGTCAATAAAAATATCCTTCAGGAAGGCAGCAGGGATGCTCCAGTGCTGTGAGACACGAGTGAGCCTGGGAAATGCCACTTGGCCATCAGGAGATGGCTCCTACAGAGGGTCTGGAGTGATGCCCCAGGAGAAGCAGCTGGGACAAGGATCCCACCCGTCCCAGGAGTGGGTGAGCAGCCCAAAGAGCAGTGGTGACCCAGAGTGGAGGCTGCTGCTGCTCCTCCCTGCCCTCTGTCCCCTGCTCCTGGGCAAACAGAGCCCAGTGATAAGGTGACCATTTGTGAAAGGGGTGGGGACTCAGCAGCCTCACCAAGCCTGGTTCTCCATCACCTCCAGTTTTCCACCCTGCTGGCATCTCCTGGTCCAGGAGCCCTGCTGGGGCACAGGGTGAGGCTCTGGCTGTTGCCCCAGGCACACCAGGCTGGAGGAAGCTGTGGGTGACTTTCAGCCTTCCCTCACCAGGAAGGAAAGGTGGATTTTTGTGTGTCACCTCCTGAGAAGTTTTCAGCCCTGGGTCCTGTCTTGTTGGCCTTGTGTCAGGAAGGAGGAGCATGAGCTCAAGGATTTTGGAGGAGGGCAGAAGGCACCAGGCCAGAGGTGGGATCTGGGCATTTTTACCTGGTTTTGGGCTCTTTGCCTAATTAATGAATCCACCCAAGGCAAAGGTGCCAGGATCACAACCTCCTTCTTGTCAGAGTGGGTTACACCTGCTCATGACAGTGAGAAAAAAAAAAGGACATTTGTATAATCTGGCATTTTTAGGCATTGCAAAGTTTGTTTTGTTTTTTTTTTTTCTAGCTGCCAAAGAGCAAAGCACATCTTTTAGGATTGAACCAGTTCATTTCTGAAGCATCACCACATTCCAACCTCTGTTTCAAGCAACATTTTCCCCTCCCAATCCAACTGTACCCAAAATCACAGATTTCTTTTGGATGAAATCAACCCCAAAGATGCACTACAGCTTCCCACAGGTCTAATTTCTGTGGGATCAGAGAAAACCCCTTCTGAACCATCTGCAGTGGGGACATCACATGCTCAAGGACAATATTTTGTCTGCTTTGTCCTACTCCTACATGGCCACCTCTCCTTCTGCTTTTCCACTGAGTGGGATTTGCCATATATTTGAGCAGCAAAGGGACTGGTGGGGTCCCTGCATGAAAGACAAGCAGTGATCAGAACTGATTCCTCATCCCACTCCTTATTCTTGATGTCTCAATGAACTGAGAAAAAAAAATATAAGCAAGAAAAAGAAAAGTATTACAAGTTTTGCAGCTCAAACAACCTCCAGCAAACCAGGTATTGAGAGGGAAGAGGGAGCAAAAATAACCCACAAAGCAATTTGACACTTTTACCTGTAAATAATTATTCATCCAAACTCCAGTGATAAGGGCATGACACGCTCCAAGCAGATTAGGACCTCACTGGAGAAGAAAACCCTTCTTGCTTCCCCTTTTCCTGTGCTGTTCCCAAAGAGTTAACAGCAAAGCAGGTCTGCAATTACCCGGGAAAAATGGGGTGTGATTGGGGCACTAAAGAGGTGGAATTGATTTTTTTTTTTTAATTCTTTTTTCCAGGCTTTCAGCTCTAGAAGCCCCTCCCTGACTTCCTGGTAACTCATGACCAGCAGGGTCAATAGAGCAGAAATCCTTCTAAAGGGCCAATCTGTATTTGAATTATTTAAACAATGTACTACAGCCAAGTTAAATGGGGCTTATCAAACGTTACACCTCTCCAGGCACAATAGGAGACAGAAGGATATTAACTGCTGAACACTCCACCGATGGCATGGAGAGAGCTGGAAAAAAAGGGGGAAAAAAGGGAAAAAAAGGGGGGAAAAGGGGAAAAAAAGGGGGACCAAAGCAGGCTGATTTGGACAAAGGGAAAAGCAGAAGCCTGCCCAAAGATGGTATTTTTTTTTTTAATTTGGAGACCTTCCATTCTTATCCTGAAAATTAGCTTTACCATCCCAACAAATCCCCCAGTTTGGGAGTATTTAACTTCTCCTCCCCTTAGGATGAGAGCTCCTGGAGGGATCTGGAGGATACAGGTCTTTTCTTCACCCTTCTGGAAAGGGAAATAAGGAAGGAGTTGTTTCCATGTCACACAGGCTGGGGTTTATTATCCCCAAGTGTGCACTTTGCCCAGGGGGGGCTGGGACATGGAGCTGCCTGCTGGGCAAAGTGGAAAAAGAAACAGGAAAACAGTAATAGTGACAGTAATAATAGTAATAATAGTAATAACAGTAATAATAGCTATAATAGCAATAATAGTAATAATAGTAATAATAGCAATAATAGTAACAGTAGTAGTAATAATCATAATAATATTATTAATAATAAATTATATACTATCATTATCATTATTGCTTATTACTATTATTATATTTTCCTTCAGATTTGACAGCCAGACAACAAATTTTCATCAGCTGAGAGAAATGAAAGACCTTGCCAAGCAGCCCCAGAAGGTGGCTGAGATTATTTTTTTCCCATAGAATCATAATTTGCTTAGGTTTAGGGGCTGACAATAAATCCAGGAAAACAGCTCTTGATTTTCTTATGAATGTGGAAGCAAACAAGAATCCACCTGGGTGTTTTCCTGGCCATTTATCCAGCTTTACCCAAAAACTTTCTGGGTGTTTCAGGTGACTGGGAAGCTCAGGGGGTCCCAGGTGGGATGCAGGGGGTAAATAGTTCACAGGTAATTCATGCACTGACATTTTCACATGACTTATTTGACCTGGAGAGAAAACAAATGTGTTTGCAAGTAAGAAAGAAACAGCAAACAGACCCCAAAGGAGCCTAAATTCACTAGATGATGTATGGATGGGTGAGAAATAATTCACCCACATACAGCTCTGTGGAAAGGATAGAGGGGGAAAGGATTTGTAGGGATTCATGGATCAAAAATGTATAAATATTGGTTAAGTGAGCCACAAAGGTTTCAGCAGAAAGCCTCAAGTTTAAAGCAAATAAGAAAAGAGGGGGGAAAAAAGATTAATAACACTGGCTTAAGGACACACATCCTTCACTTGCACAGCTACTGTGCTGCCTCTCAGCTAATTAACCCTGTTAATTAATGGGGGTATCAACCCCCTGAGAGCTGATTTTTGTGGGGTGGGGGATCTTTGCCCACCCTGATCTGAGCTGTCATGCCCAGGCTGGACCTTCAGCTGGGACGTGCAGCCAGAGCTGGCCAGGAAAACCCAGAGGGAAACGTTTCCTGCTGTGAAAGGCTCTCCCATCCAAACTGGAACATTTCAGGAGACGTTGCTGATTTCACTGAGGTTGGGTTTTTGTTTTTTTTTAAAGAAAAATAATGAGGGGAAGGAGAGGAAAGTTTTCCTGACTCTGTTCCATCCTTTTTATCAGAAGTTAGGACTATAAGAAGGTGCCTCGCGGCTCAAATCCAGCCCGGTGCTATCTCACTATTTGACATTATTTGTCATTTGGGGAAGAATTTCAAAATGTTTAGATTTCGTTAGGGTTCAAAATGAAGCCCCAAACTCAACCTTTCCTCCCCCTCCTCACCAAGCAGTGTTTGCCACCCTTCCCCAGCCGCGTTTTTGGGCGGGAAAACCCGAAATGGGTTTTTTGGGGACAATGTCTGAAACACAACCAGATCCAACCCCAGGCAGCCTCTGCCTCCCCTCCACGGGGGAGTTTTGTCCCTGCCAGCTCTGGATGTCACATTTCCAGCGGGTTCTTCCACCTTGGATGCCTTGGTGAAGGTCAGTGTGGCCAGCAGTCCGTGTTTTCGCACGCCGCCTTCGCCGGGCGCTGCTGGGAGGGGACGGGACGGTCTCAATATTGGGAAAAAGCTCAGCCCAAGCAAGCTCAGGGTTTATAAACTCCTGGCCTACCCCAGCAGGCTGCAAGGTCGCCCCTTATCTGAGTTTGCAGAGGGTTTGCAAAGTGCTGGCCGCCCTCCAAATATGTTTGGGAGGTTTTTTTACTCGAACCTAAGGCTGCCGGACTCCCACATTTGACATTTTCCAAGTGCCGCGGGACAGGGAGGGAACAAAGTGTGATTATGGCAGAGGCTGGGATGGGGACAGGCTTTGCAAGAGCCACAGCAAGTGTGAAAGCTCAGCAGCCCTGCAGGATCCACCTCGGTTGGGCAAAGCCAGTGCTCACCCCTCGGAAGCCTTTAAACTGCAGATGGAATAATAAAGTTTTGCAAAGTGAAATTATCTCTCTCTTTATCTCTGCTTTGTGTTGTGAGACCCTGCAAGATCCCACGTGCTGCTCAGCCTCATTGCACAAAGAAATGGGACAAAAAGTGGCCACATGGATGATGTGGAGACCTAAAGGAGCTCGTGGACTTCAGCTAGGACTTCAACCCCTGCACTGGCTCTACTTCCCTTTCGTGCCTTAATTAATCCATCAGTAACAGGGGCTCACCATAACTCACTAATGGATGTGCTCAGTATTGCACAATAATTTAAATGAGTTGAGGTGCCCTAATTCTCACCTGGGAATATTTCCATTATTTGGGGGGGAAAAGGAAAGAGAGGAAAACCACACTGAAGACTGATAAAAAGACAAACTCACTCATTGTTTTATTTCCCCGTTTTCTTCCTTTTATCTCGCTGGAAAACTGAGTGTGCAGGACAGAGAGAAAGAAAACAAAAGAAAGAGGAAGGAAAACCAAAAAACAAAAGTGAGTGTTTCTCCTTCTTTCTCAAAAAAACAAGTCCAGTAAATTTCTTCCAAAACTGTTTTTCACCCAACGGCCGCCTGCTCTTAAAAATAAATTTATTTTGGAGGAGGAATGAAAGGAGAGGAATGGCTGGGGAGAAATGGGATGTGCTTAAATACAAATTGCACTGGAAGTGCAGAGGGGGTTATTAGTCAGCTAGGGAGGATTATTTTACATCTCGACCACCTCCACCATCACACGTGCAAGCCCTGCATGAAATGTTGCCTTAATCATCCTGGTCAAAGTCCTTTGGCTACAAGCAAGGCCTTGTTGTACTGGGGATTGCAGCAGGGAAAAATAATAAGGGATTCTATATATACAATTTTCTGGCTTTGGTTGGAAACCCCAGGGTCAGAGCAAAGCTCTGATTTCAAACAACTGTATTTGGAGTGATCCTGTTTATTCCAAGTGTCTGCTGAGGCTTTGACTCCGAGCTATTAATACAAAATAAATAATTTTCACACGAGCTATTTTTACCTCCCTTGCCAGAAAAGCGAAGCAGGAGCGACACGTGTGAGCAGCAGAGAGGGAGTGAGGTGGGGCCCTGGGCTTCTGGGGAGTTTTGGCTGCTGGATGACACATGGAGCACTGCTGGCTGAGGATGCATCAGCCAGCCCAGTTAAAGATGCTTCTGCAACACAAATGGGATGGTGGGGGATTCCCAAGGTGTTCCCATGGGTTTTATGGCATTTTAACTGACAGAGGGTCAGGTTAGACCAGATGATGCAGATGTGCTGGTACAAAACCCTGGGGTGTTGCAGATGCATCCACAGGATTGTCCTTCTGTGATGCTCAGTGAAAACTTTTTTTTTTTTCTTTTTGGAAACAGCATCCCTTCACAGGGATCCCTCGAAGAATCTCACTCCCTGTGGCTGGAATGCACTTGGACCCAGAGCATTTGGATGCTCAGGGCAGGGAGCAAGAGGTCAGGAGATAAAGGCAGTGAATCCCTGCTCAGCTGTGCTCCCAGCAGATGCCAGGGATGAGCTGTATTTGCACACCTGGGGCTGAGCCCCCTCCATGCCAGGGGTTGTGCAATCACATCCCTCTTCCCTGCTCCAGCAGCTGCTTCCCTGCCCTCCTTTTTTGCAGGTTGATGTCTTGAGCTCACCAGGTCTCTGCAGCTGGGTGCAGGATTTCAGGTGTAGTGATGGAGTGAAATGGGAGGAATTATTTCCTCTAAGGACAGGAAATAATCCTGCAAAGCCTCTGAAGAGGCCACTTGGCTTCCTGGGGTGTACCTGAAGGGCAGTCTCCTGCTATTGTTCTCCAAAAAGCACTTTGGAGTCTTTACCACTTGTCATTCACCTTGGAATGAAGGGGCTTCATGAGGGTTTGGGGTTCAGGAATCAGGGTGGGCTTGGGGGCACCAGCAAGGCAAGGAGAAGGTGGTTGATGAAGGTGCCAAATGATTGTCTCTGAAAATCCCAGCCCTCAGGAAGGAATTCTTCCCTGCCAGGGTGGGGAAACCCTGGCACAGGTTTCCCCTGAATCCCCAGAAGTAATCAAGGCCAGGTTGGATGGGGCTTGGAGCAACCTGGGATGGTGGAAGGTGTCCCTGCCCATGGCAGGGGGTGAAACTGGATGAGCTTTAAGATCCTTTCCAACCCAAACATTTCTGGAATTCTGTGATTAACCCATGTCCATGTCAGGAATCCAAATCAGGAAAAGAGGGAATCCCTGCTCCCTCCATCAAAATACCACCAGAGCTCTCCCATCCCTGCTGGGTGTGGGTCAGGGAGGGATGCACCTGACCTGGAGGTGCTCAGACTCACACAGGTACCAGGAGGGACCTTGAGAGCTGCTGGGCCAAGGACCTGGTGTCCAAGGCTCCCTGCAGAGCAGGGGAGGGAATTGGCTGCTGCAGAGATGGGGGAGGCACTCTCTGGAGTCTGGGAGTCTGCAGGGAGAGCGAGCAGCTGGAAAACTGCCTGGCATTCATGTCTGGGTCCTGTCCCTTTGCTGCTGGGTTTGAAGGATCTATTGAGCTGTGTACTGATCAGCAGAGAAAATTCCCTTAAATTAGCAGGTTATGGAAAAATATAATTTTTTTTAAGATGTAAGGTCTCCAAGACAGGACTGTGCCCCACAAGGTGTAAAATCTCTGTTAAACTATTGGGATGCAGCAGCAGACAAGGTTTTAGATACCCAGGTGCTAGCTAAGGGAAAAAAAAAAAAAAAAGATAAGGATTTAAACACATTCATATCAATTCTGGTTCTGGATATCCATCACTAGAAACTTTTTATAGGCAGGGGGAGCTCACCAGGGGAAAATCACTGCCAATCAACTCCATCTCATCTTTTTCCATCAATATCTTTTTCCAGTTTGGAGGAAGGAAGGATGAGCACAGTTCATCACTGTCACAAGTTACACATTTCAGTTTTCCATGTCTGGCAAAGTCAGGGCTGGGTTTAACCCTAGTGCAAAGCACCAGCTTGATTTCATTGTCACCCTTGGAGATCCCAGCTTAATAAAGCCTGGATCTCAAACACAGCACCTGGACACACAATAATGTAACTAAATACCAACAAAATCGTGTGGATCCTGACACAGATCAGGATTTCCAAAGGAAACTTAGGAATAACCCAAATCTGGGGTCCCACCAGCACCCAGGCAGGAGAGCAGAGGGGCCAGCTGGCTTCCCATGAGCCACAGCCATCAATTAAAAACCAGATTTTGGGCTCCTCTGAGTGTGCTCAGGCTGTCTTGGTTTTATTGGCATCACCCATCTCCCAGTAAATGTGATAAGAGAGGCTGATTAGCCATGGCCATCAGGCTGGGCTCAGAACCAGTCTCCAGCAGGGCTGTCTGAAGGCTCCTGGCCACATGTGCTTCCCATGCCACACTTCCAGCCCAGGAGCTCTAATGAAGATTGTGCCTGGACCTCATTGTTTACTTTTAGCCCAGCATCAGAATTAAGACCAATTTAGCTGCCCCTTCTTTTCCTTTTGTTTTTTCTCAGTCTAAACATGCATCAGGAGAAAGAGACTTTTTTACTGCCAAGACAGCACGTGATAAGGAAAGATCATCTGTCTGCAAGAAAATGACTTCTGTGGGGTTCAGCAAGTGGCCCCAAGGGGCTGATTCCAGCACAGAAACAGCCCCTGGGGAACATTAAGGAATTATAACCCTCATGATAAGGCACTTTTCTTTTATAGTTTTTTATTTCATAGCAATAGTCACAGCTTAAAGATAAGGGCAACATACATTTTGTTTAACCAGCCTCTTGTTCCTTGGTGTGGGGCTTGGAGTGAACTGGCATCCATCAAACTCTTTTGTGATTTACATGAATACCTGATTCTTCTGATAAGGGAAAGTGTAAGTCAACACAGTTCTGTTGTAATTGGGTGTTACCTGTTTAGATACTGAGCTGCTATCTTGGCATCAGCTCCACTTTACCTTTCCTTGCTAGGTGCACAGAGAATGTCTCCTGCTTCTGCACTGGCCCCAGGTGTTGCAAGAAGCTGCCTGGGTGCTTTCAGTCTCCTGGAGGTGTTCACAGGATGCTGGGGGTGCTAAATGTCCATGAGCATTCAAACAGTGACCAGAAAAAAATGGCAGAATTAAAATCCCCATTGAAATCCCAGATCCCCACCTCTGGCCCAGCACAACCCTTGGCACCTCTCTGTGTGTTCTACCAAAGATGTGCAACCATATTCTTATTTTCCTGATATCATTATTTATCTTAGTGAGCAATATTTCGTGTTTATAGTATAAAATAAGTATTCCTAAAGCCTGTATGACTGCAGCAATCTCTGCCCCTCAGCATACCAGGACTCCTTTGCAGTAGAAAATAGGGATTTTTAAGACAACTCAAAGCTTGAGAAGTTTGCAGCCTAAAATCAAATCAGAAACAAATCCCAATAAAGGATTTGATGACTTCCACAACCCAGGACTTCTCAGATGAGAGACTGTAGGTCTTTAATTAGATGTCAGTGCCCCAGGAGAAAACTGCTTTATTTCTAAGAGCACCTGGACTTCCAGAACAAGCATAACCTGAAAAAAACAAGGAAGGGAAGACCACAAACAGCCTGAATCTCCCACCTAAAACCTCTGAGGGTCAGAGGATTGAAGGAATTAAATGTAAATCACTAATCAAACCCACTCATTTTGTATAAGGAATGACCCAGAGGGTTTTCTTTCTTCCTGACATCTTTAGGAGAGCTGAGCTCAGGAACCTGAAATGGAGATTTGGCCAGGTTTTAATCCTAGCTTGCCACAACTCTGATCTCCCTGGCCACAAAGCTCAGAGTTGCAGGGCCCTCTCAGCAGCTGCTGGTGCAGGGCTCAGGAGAACACCCAGTGAGATGCAGCCTGGAAGACCCCAAGGGCTGTGAATGGATATTTGGATGTATCTCCCTCCCCAAATCCAAAAATGAATCAGAGTGATTCACCAGCTCCCAGCTGGGATGATACAGGAGCACCCAAATGTCTTTTATTAAACCAAATTATCCTCTTGGCGTAGCATCACCCCCTTGCCATGAATGGGCTGCTCATTGCAGATCTCCCCAAACCCCAATGAAATTCCATGTGTGAATTCTTCATGGCAGATCTCCCCAAACCCCAGTGAAATTCCATGTGTGAATTCTTCATTGCAGATCTCCCCAACCCCAGTGATATTCCATGTATAAATTCTTCATGGCAGATCTCCCCAAACCCCAACGAAATTCCATGTGTGAATTCTTCCTGGCAGATCTCCCCAAACCCCAATGAAATTCCATGTGTGAATTCTTCATGGCAGATCTCCCCAACCCCAGTGATACCCCTGAGTTAATCCTACACCACTGCCCACATGGCAGGAATATTTTTTTTCTGCCATGTTTTTTCTGGCTGGATGAATAAGAGGAGAGGCAGGGCAGATGGAACATTCTTCCCTGATGTAAGAGTCAGACTCAAAGCCTGATCCCAGCTCAGCCTCCCCAAAATCTCCTGCTCAATGCAAAGCTGATGTTGCCCCCTCATTTGGGTTATTCATCACTGAAATCACACCTGGCCAAGGCCCCTCTCTGTGGAGCTCACTATGGGTTGGGTGGGCACATCTGGGCAAGGGGACACCATGGCTCTGCTGCCTTCAGGTGTCCTTGGAGGCTGGGAATGTTTTACCCTGCTAAAATGCAGTTGAAAAGTTGTATGGCTTGGGTTTATGGGTTTAAAAGAATTTCTCCACTCTGCTAAGAGCAGGATTTTATGGTGGTGCTGAGAAAGGCAGATGTGCAGATATGTATTTATATAAAATGCTGACTGTGCCAGCACAGGAGAGCTCAGGTTTAAGAGGCAATTTCCTGGCTTAGTCTAATTCTCCTATTAGATGTTTTCCTTCACACTAAGTGAAATTCTGACTGAATTAAAGACCCGCTATTCCTCTTATCTGCTGCTGCTCTTATCTAACTCTGAGGGAAGGCTGGGAGCAGAGACAGCCAGGGCTTGCCATTTTACAGCTCTCCTTCCCACTTTTCCCCTGGGCTCACATCAAATGCTCAGAAGATTTGTTAAAAAACAGCTTGTTATGCTCAGCACAACCATACAAAGGGAACAGCAGTGGAAAAGCCACAAAGTCAATTTCCTGAATATATTTATTTGGTTTTTGGGGTTTTTTTTGTCTTTTTTTTTTTCCCTAGGGAGATCTCCCAAAGTCTCCTACAGTGAAATTGTCTCCCATCCTTTCCATTAAATGATCCAAGTCTATTTACTTGTGTGAGTCTCTGAGGGTGTCATGAAAAGGCAAAGAGTGAAAAACACCAACCCTGTTCATTATTTGTTGTCACTGCTCCTGTCTGGGTCCTGAGCCAGGTCAGTGCAACCAGAACCATCCCCCTGCCTGACTCCACCACTCACTCACTGCTTAGCCCTGGGCAAGTCCCTTATTTTCATCAAATCATAAAATAATGTGGGTTGGAAGGGACTTTTGAAAGGTTTTACCTCTTTCTCAGCAAAGCCCCTGCCTTGATTATAGAGTTTGCCAGTTTTAGGGGAGCAGGATTTGTTGGTCCAGCACCAAACACAACTCATCACATTTCCAGCTGATCCTCTTCCTGCCGTGGTGAAGCAATTCTTGTTCCTAATCAGTGCAGCCCTTAATTAAGAACCATTTTTAATCATTGTGTTTTTCACTAGGATCTGTTATTCAGTTTAATCCAGTTTTCCTCTGGGTCCTCCCTTGTGCCCAGCCTCTGCCACCTCTGTGCTGGAGTGTCCCAGACTTTGCCATGGGGTTGGCTCTGCTGCACTTCTCACCCAGGCCAGCCTTATCAGGGCTGCATTTCCACCCAGTGACGTGCCTGTTCCCTAAATTCCCAACACAATTCCACCACTCAGAGCCCTTGAAACCAAATTGGCCACTCTCCATTCTGCTCACATGCAGGTTTTTTTATATTTATCCCTAATTCAGGGCTCTGGCAGCCCAACTCCCTGCAGCACCCTGCTGTCTCTGGCAACATCAAACAAAATACATCCCCAAAATGTGGACATCCTTCCAGCTGGGAATTGCAGCAATATTTAGAAAAAAAGGTGCTGGAGAGAGCTCAGAGCCCCTTGCAGACCCTAAAGGGGCTCCAGGAGAGCTGGAGAGGGACTGGGGACAAGGGATGGAGGGACAGGACACAGGGAATGGCTCCCACTGCCAGAGGGCAGGGATGGGTGGGATATTTTGTTTGTCCTCCCAGCTCTTCCCTCACCTCCTGAGGGAGGAAATTTTAGGAAAGTATCCTGCTTTGATTCCTCCCCCACCTCCATAAAACCCAAGAGAAATCTGCTTCCCCTGAGACTGTAGTGAAAAGGGATGTGCAGCATCATGACATGATGGTTCCTGGATGGACATGCCTCTTCCCACTTGGAACAGGTACAGATCTGGCCCAAAAATCCCACCAAAAAAAAAAAAAAAAAAAAAAAAAAAAAAAAAAAAAAAAGTCTGAATACCTTTAATACACTGATCTGATTTAAAAAGAAACAGAAACCTGGAGTCAAAAAGCAGGTGGTTTTATCACCTCTTTCATTATTTAATTTGGCTGGAATGTCCTTTTCTTTTAAGATGAATGAACCTTCTTCTTGCTGACAGCAACTCCCTTACTTTTTGCTTACAAACTAAAATTGATGGGATTTTAGGGGATTTTCTGCAAGCAAAGAAATAAAACACCTTCCTCATTGGAAAGTGTGCTCACCTGTGGTCATGAGAAGCTCTGGAAAACCAGAATATCCTTCTGGGGAGGTGACACCATGTGGAGTAGAATCATGGGATGGGTTGGGCTGGAAAAGGGATTAAAGATGATTTTGTTCCAATCTCTGCCATGGGCAGGGACACCTTCCACTAGACCAGGATGCTCAGAGCTCCACCCAAAACAGCCTTGAACACTCCCAGGGATGGGACAGCCACAGCCCAGGACACTTCTGGTGCCTCCTGCTCCAGGTTTGGATAACCAGCCATCCATTGTCCATGTAAACTGGGTGATGACAAGGACAGTTTTAGGGCTCCTGGCATCAGGTGAGATCCCTGCAGCTACATCAGGGCTTGGACCTCTTTAAAGTCCTGGTGGATCAGATTTTGGGCACTTTGGTCAGTGCCACCCAAGTGTGCATGAGCCCTGTGTTGGATCATCACAGGCATCACCTCTGTGGCAGCTGAGCAGGGATAAATCTCTGGATTCCTGGTATTTGCTCAGTAAAATTCTTTTTTTTAGCAGCTAATTTGTAGCTTAACCTCTACATAAATATCCTTCCAAGAACAGGGTGAAGGCTCAGAGTCCTCCATCCAGCACAGCATAAGCTGGAGATCTTCAGAACATTCTTGAGCAACCTTAGATTTTTTTTTTTTTTAATTAGTAAAGAAAATTTGAGTTTCTTCTAGTCTCATCACACTGCCCTGAATAAAAAATCCAGAAGCCAGCTATACATTTTCTTTATACAAAGCTTATCATAAACAAGCCTTGGATATTGCTTCTTCCCATCCTGTGGATTATGAAGGTTTTTTTCTTGCTCCTAAAGGCACCTCTGCATTTCATGGGCTCTGCCAATTCTACAGGAAACTAATGAAGTTTAAATGAAGAGCTGCTCCTTCTTCCAGCCCTCTGATCCTTTCTTTTGATTCAGTAAAACCCTGGCAGAGGACTCCTGATCTAATCACAGGAGCTTGCACTCGGTGATCCAATTACTGCCAAGTTTCTGGAAGTTGGTTTCTCCTCTGATGAGAACATTTAGAGGTGTGAACTTTTCAGGGGCTGGCTGACGGCTGTCTGAGCTCTGGGATCTCATTTGGGAAAGGCAGGAATAAAACGCTGTGATTTTCCACAGATTTGAGCTGTCTTCAGCCAGTCTGTGAGTCCTGATAGCCTGTGCTTATTTCTGCTCTTACCTCCAGGTCTCCACCCCTCTGCCAAGCCTGGCTTGAACGAATCACTCAAAGCAAATGTCGTCTGGAGGGACCTGCAGCCAGCACTTCACCCAAACTCATTTTGAAAAGGGAGGCTGCAGACAGATAACACAGAGACTTCTCCAACAGCCTCCTCCAGCCCAGATGTGCACAAGTTCACAAGAATGGCCATAAACTAAAACACAAGAAGCTCCACCTCAACGTGAGGAAGAAATTCTTCGTGTTGAGGGTGGGATAGCACAAAAACAGCTGCCCAGGGAGGGTGTGGAGTCTCCTTCTGAACACATTCCTGTGTCACCTGCTCCAGGTGACCCTGCCCTGCCTGGGGTGTTGGACCAATGTTCTCCAGAGGTCCCTTCCAACCCTAAAAATTCCATGATTCTGTAGAAGTTGGGCTGACAACTGCTGATTTCACTCCATGAGAGAGTGCAGGCCTTCTGCCCTGCCCACTGATTTTCCAGCATTGTTGTACCCTCAGTCTTTCATGTCCCAAGGTTGCCTCAGCCACCAATCCCACCGTGTGGGGGGAAGAGGCTCCAGGATCTGCCCAGTGAGATCACCCAGTGGTATAACATCACCCAGTGAGATAACATCACCCAGTGGGTTAACATCACCCCAGTGGGATAACATCACCCAGTGGGTTAACATCACCCAGTGAGATAACATCACCCAGTGAGATAACATCACCCCAGTGAGATAACATCACCCAGTGAGATAACATCACCCAGTGGGATAACATCACCCAGTGAGATAACATCACCCAGTGAGATAACATCACCCCAGTGAGATAACATCACCCAGTGAGATAACATCACCCCAGTGAGATAACATCACCCCAGTGAGATATAACATCACCCCAGTGGGATAACATCACCCAGTGAGATATAACATCACCCAGTGGGATAACATCACCCCAGTGAGATAACATCACCCAGTGGGATAACATCACCCCAGTGAGATAACATCACCCCAGTGAGATAACATCACCCAGTGGGATAACATCACCCCAGTGAGATAACATCACCCCAGTGATAACATCACCCAGTGGGATAACATCACCCAGTGGGATAACATCACCCCAGTGGGATAACATCACCCCAGTGAGATAACATCACCCCAGTGGGATAACATCACCCCAGTGAGATATAACATCACCTCAGTGAGATATAACATCACCCAGTGGGATAACATCACCCAGTGAGATAACATCACCCAGTGGGATAACATCACCCAGTGAGATAACATCACCCCAGTGGGATAACATCACCCAGTGAGATATAACATCACCCAGTGGGATAACATCACCCCAGTGAGATAACATCACCCAGTGAGATATAACATCACCCCAGTGAGATAACATCACCCAGTGGGATAACATCACCCAGTGAGATAACATCACCCAGTGAGATAACATCACCCAGTGGGATAACATCACCCCAGTGAGATATAACATCACCCAGTGGGAGATAACATCACCCAGAGCCTTCTGAGGTGCCTCTGCCCAGTGTTTGCTCCTGGCCTGGCATTGTCCCCAGCCCTGATAACTCCTCTGGTCCAGGCTATCAACTCATCAGCACCGGGACATCACCCCCACCTTTGGCAGGGAGGACACCAAACCCCATCCCTGATAGACTTATCCCTAATCCCCTTCAGGACCGTTTTGATCAGTGGATAAACCTCTGTTTGTGTGGCCAAATCCCTGCTGCCTTGTCTCTGGGCTGGGTGTGGGGAGGGATGTCCTCAGTGTCCCCTGGGCTGGTGCCATCCCAGGTCCTGACGACGTGGAGAGCACGTCCCAGTCAAGGATTAACCCCTCAGGGCTTTATTACCTTTATTTGAGCAGATGGACAGCTGAGTCCCAAAAAGAGTGCCATGGCCTCTGCAGAACCCCAGGACAATTTAAAACTGAGCTGGGAATTCCCAAACCTTAAGACATCCTTCTCTTCCAACAGCCCTGCACCAGCTCAGGGTGTTTTTGAGCTGAACACAGAAGCCTTGGCCAGAGACACTTTTCCATCTAAATTCAAAATATCTTTTTGAAGACGTGAGCATTTGCTAAGCTTTATTTACCCAGCAGCCCTCTCCCAGTCAATGGGGAGGAGATAAGGACATGTAGAGATCTTGATCACATCAGGACAGGACAACAATGGGGTGGAGAAGAAGAAAGAACAAAAAGTAAAAATAAAACCTCTTGATGATGCAGGCTCCAAGAGAGGGCAATTCTGAAGGGAAGAGCTCTCCCCTAAATAATTCTCTTTTATTTCTTTCACAAATGTCAGTGCAGGGCATTTGGGCTCCAGCAACAAACCAGCAGCAGAGAAAAAAAAAAAAAAAAAAAAAAAAAAAAAGGGGGGGGGGGGAATTAGGAAAAAAAGCTCTATATATTTTCCTTCCTTTTTTTTTTTTTTTTTTTTTTTTTTTTTTTTTTTTTTTTTTTTCAACATGAAAAATATTAAATTGGCCGGAATTGCAAAAAAAATAAAAATAAAAATCCCATCACCTACAGAAGATGTTTTCACCAATGGTCAATATTGGTGGGCAACTACAAGGAAAGGAAAAAAAAAGCATTTCACAGAAGGTTCTGCCTTGGAGGCCCAGCTGGACCCTCTTCAGATGCTCACCAGTGGTGTCCAAATTATTGTCAGTACCTGGTGGAGAGGGGCAATCCCTGGAGGTGCCCAAGGAAGGGCTGGATGTGGCACTCAGTGCTCTGGGATGGTGACAAGGAACAGTCACACCTGTGCCTAGTACAAGAAACATCAAGGGGTGATGGTAGAAAAAAGAATTTGATGCCAAAATTAAAAAAAAAAAAAAAAAAAAAAAAAGCATTGGGGGCTTCTTATATATCCTGGTATATATCCTGTGGTTCTCATACTTTTAATTTTCCATGTAAGAGGAAAAGAGAGGAAGAAAGAGTTAAACACAAACAGCCTCCTTGTTTCTTGTTTGGTTTTTTTTTTCACCTTTGTGTGTTTTGGTTTTGCTTGCAGTTATATGAAATGTAGCAAATTTTGCCCCTGCTGTTGTTTTCCCACTGTGCACTGTGAACAGTCAAGGCTTTTTACTGCAATAAAAAGGCTGAATTCTGAAAATGTTCTTTATTCTCTATATAAACCACCCTCCCCCAGAACAAGAAGGAAAATAATTCAGATTTTTGCATCTATAATTAGTAAAATTATTAGAAACATTTCAACTTCTTGCTTAGAGCAGTTCAAGCCCAGTTTTTCTTTTAATTGAGTTTAAACTGCAATTCGTCCAGAAAGGTCTTAGAATTTTCTTAAAACAAACAAACCAACCAAAACCAAACCAAACAAGCCTACAGGGAAAGTAAAATTCAATTAAATTAATAAGAAAATTGAAAAACAAAACAGCTATTAAACTTTGGATCTTTGTCCAGCCAGAAACAGCAAATATTGAACCTTCCAATCTGCTGGTTTTGTATTTCCACTGCTTCCAGATGGAACACAAATGACATTTTTCTTGATTTGGGGAGGATTTTCCAGTGAAAAAAAAAATGAAAAAAATAAAACTGTTCTTAATGAGTTCTATTTCTTTCATGTGTATTTTCCTGGAGTGAACATTGCACATGCAGTTTTACCACAGACCAGATGGAAAAGTGCTAAAAATGAACTTTTTTATGCTGTCAGAAAAAGACAGTCAATCAAGAGCAGGTATTTTGGGAAGGACCCTCCATGGGGTGCCTGCAACCATTTCTCCATGCTGGTTTTGTGTCTTTGGGTGTTAAAAAATGGAATATGCTCTGATGCCTCCAGTGTGCTGCTGGAATTACAGTGAGATTTCACAGCTGTTCTGCCAAAAATTCATAATCCAGTGAAAAGGCACAGGACTAAGTGCTCTGGGACAGGCAGGTCCTGTCCTGCATCTGCTGTCCCCCACAAATTTTAATCCCCCTTCCCTTGTTCTCCCAGAGAATGAGATCCACCTACCCTGCAGTGATGGTGGGAGGTTTAGAATGGTAATCTTTATAAAGTGCCATGGGATCCCTTGGAAAAGGGAAAAAAAAGGGAAGAGAAGAGAAGAGAAGAGAAGAGAAGAGAAGAGAAGAGAAGAGAAGAGAAGAGAAGAGAAGAGAAGAGAAGAGAAGAGAAGAGAAGAGAAGAGAAGAGAAGAGAAGAGAAGAGAAGAGAAGAGAAGAGAAGAGAAGAGAAGAGAAGAGAAGAGAAGAGAAGAGAAGAGAAGAGAAGAGAAGAGAAGAGAAGAAAAATAAAATGTAGGATCCAGCCTGATCCTGGTGTCACATAGCCAAGCACTGACTCCCAGGGAGTTACAGATGGTCTGTAAATTCCCTTCCAACCCAAACCACTCTGTGATTCCATGATTTTGTGACAAAGACAAGGCCAGGATCAGCTGTCTCTGCCTGAGATTTCTCTGCAGAGCCCCTCCTTCAGTTATGCTCCTGGGTGCCAGTGAGGGTGACACTGCTGTGACATTTTTCCAGCCCAGGGAAAGACCTGTCCCTTTGAGATGTCTTTGCCTTTCTCTACTGAATCCAATCTGATTTGCTCACCTTGTCCCTGGTGGGCAGGACAAGATGGGGCTGACCCCGAGCTGCTCTGTCACACAAGTCAAAGGCCAGTTTCTGGAGAAGGGAATTCTCTGGGGACACCTTAGAACATCTTCCAGAGCCTAAAGGGGCTCCAGGAGAGCTGGAGAGGGACTGGGGACAAGGGATGGAGGGACAGGACACTGGGAATGGCTCCCACTGCCAGAGGGCAGGGATGGATGGGATATTGGGAAGGAATTTTTGGCTGTGAGGGTGGGGAGCCCCTGGCACAGGGTGCCCAGAGAAGCTGTGGCTGCTCCTGGATCCCTGGAAGTGCCCAAGACCAGGCTTGGACAACCTGGGACAGTGGAAGGTGTCCCTGCCCATGGCAGGGGTGGCACTAGATGATCTTTAAGGTCCCTCCAAACCCAAATCTTTCCAGGATTCCCTGATTCTGTACAATAGCCAGAACTACACATTCAAGTCCAGGATTCTCCTGTCTCTGACTGGTTTGGTGAGGGATTTTTGTTCATTTCAGCTAAAACCCTCCAAAACTCAAAACTCCAGGATTCCACCTCCCTCCTGCTACACTGCAAGTCTTGGGAATCACATCATTCCTGACTTGTCCATGAAAACTCAGAGGTGCATCAACAGATACCACAGTTTATTAATAATATCAACACTGCAATAATGATCTAAGAACAAGGGCTAATCACACATAAATTTGGCAACATACCTGAGTATTCTTTCCCCATGTGCTGCACTGGAGTTTTGCCTGATGATAACAATATCATTTCCTGATAAAAGGAACTTTCATGTCATTGTGCCTTTTACAATTACAGCCTGTGGTGTATTTTCCTGCTTTGCCCCATGGATGACAAAATGTCACCCTCACCCAGGGTTTCCCACCCTGGACAGAATTCCTAGGTGGGTGTGAAGCTGCAGGATGGATCCAAAATCCAAAGGCAGACTGGATTTCAGGAGATTTAAGGGAGCATCAACTCTGCCTCTCTCTGGTAACACTGGTGCAATCAAAAATATTACACCAGTCATATTTTTCTTTACAAGCCCAAAAGGGGAAAAGAAGGAGGAGCAGGATAATCCTGATGGTGGAAGGAAACTGGGTTCTTTATTTGTGCAGCCATAAGAATCTCAGTGGCATAGTCTGAATTCCTGCTGCCCTGAGCAATGCTGGGGAAGGCTGCAATGTTCTCTTGCCTGGAGAGCAGCAGTGCAAGGGGGATTTTGGTGGGATATTTCTGGAAATTAAATAATTAGGAAATTAAAAAAAAAAAAAATCCCATGTTGCTGCCTCAGCTCCAGAAATTGTTGTGTAGATGACATGGAAATTAAATATAATCCAAAGGAACTCTGGCAGCATTTAATAGAACCATGGGATTGCTTAGGTCAGAAAAACCCCCTAAGATCACTGAGTCCAACCATTCCCCCAAAACTGCCAAAGCCACCACTGAACCCTGTCCCAAAACTCCACACCCACTCAGCTTTCAAACCCCTCCAGGGATGGGGATGCCACCACTGTCCTGGGCAGCTGTGCCAGGGCTGGACAATCCCTTGGATCCTCTTTTCCTCTAAAAAAGTTGAGGCCACGGGGTCAGGGAGAGGATGAGTTCCAGCCCAGTGTCCAAAATTCAGGGAATTCATCTTTTCAGGGAATTGAACCATTTGCAAATCTAGGTGAAGAGAGGAAGATTCCCAGAAATTCCCATCTGTCCCTTGCTGGAGAACGTTGCCAACCTCAGATCACAAATTCACCCTGCACGCACCAGCAAGCTTTTTTTTTTTTTTTTTGGTTTTTTTTGTTTTTGTTTTTTTTTTTGTTTTTTTTTCTTTTTTTTTTTTCCCTCCAAGTTTTCATTTTTAAAACTGTCAATATTTTGTGGGTTTTTTTGCCTGTCATCTTGTCCAAGGTCAAACCACCCTCCTGCATTACCACTCAGCCCCACGAGCACTGCCTGCACATGAAACCCTGTTGTTCTTTGATCATGTGAGTGCATTTCACATGGATTTGGGTTGGGAAGTTCAGTGCTTGAAATCTTTTGGTGCATGAAAAACTATTTTGGCTTCGTGGCTTTACTTTTATGTGAAATTCACCTCTTTTCTTTTTTTTGCTTTCCTCTCAGGAATAACAAGATTAATTCATCAGTGCAGAGATGGGAGATGATTTTTTCACCTCAGAAGGAACTCAGACACAAAAATCTGTTGGGACACATCATCTGCCACCCAGGGGTGGAGGATTTGGGTTAGGATTGGCTTGGTTTTTTGGCATTATCACATCTCAGAACTTAGACACAAAACTCCGTGTGGACACAGCATCTGCCCCCCAGGGGTGGAGGATTTTGGTGGGGATTGGCTTGATTTTTTGGCATTACTACATCCCAGAAAGAACTTAGACAAAAAACTCTGTTGGAACACAGCATCTGCCACCCAGGAGTGGAGGATTTGGGTTAGGATTGACTTGGGTTTTTTTGCATTATCACATCCCAGAAGGAACTTAGACACAAAACTCTGTTGGGACACAGCATCTGCCCCCCAGGTGTGGAGGATTTAGGTTGGGATTGGCTTGGGTTTTTTTGCATTATCACATCCCAGAAGGAACTTAGACACAAAACTCTGTGCGGACACAGCATCTACCACCCAGGGGTGGAGGATTTGGGTTAGGATTGGCTTGGTTTTTTTGCATTATCACATCCCAGAAGTAACTTAGACACAAAACTCTGTGCGGACACAGCATCTACCACCCAGGGGTGGAGGATTTGGGTTAGGATTGGCTTGGGTTTTTTTGCATTATCACATCCCAGAAGGAACTTAGACACAAAACTCTGTTGGGACACAGCATCTGCCCCCCAGGGGTGGAGGATTTTGGTGGGGATTGCCTTGTTATTTTGGCATTACCACATCCCGGCTCGGCGCGGCGTGTCCCCGGCCCGGAGCGGTCTCGGGGAGCGCAGGGGCATCGCCCGGTCCGGCCCCGCAGCCCTGCCCTTCCCGGCTCCGGCGGGGCTGCCCGGGGCGCTGACCCCAGCGCCGGGGAGTCTGGAGCGGAGCCGGCGGCCGCCGCTCGCCGCCGTCAGCCCACACCTCATCAATAGGGGCTGACAGCCCCGGCCCCGCCGCCCCGACGGCACCGCGGCCGGCACGGCACGGCTTGGCACGGGCTGCGAGCGGGGACAGCCCCGGGCGGGGCTGCGGGCAGCGCCATCCGTCCAGCCAGGATGGGTTTGGGGAGAGAAGCGGCGAGGTCGGGGTGCAGGGAGCCCCGCAGGGATCGCGGCGGTCCCTGGAACAGCCCCGTGGGGCTGGGGTAGCATCACGGATTGAGGGGGATGGAAAGGGGATACAGGGATGTAGTGCACCGAGTAGGAAGGTAAGACACGCTGGTGAGAGAGATACAGACACGCGGGTAAATGTATGGATAAATAAATTGATATTTTGGCAAAGCAGAGTAGCACAAAAAAGCAAATAAGACATAGGAGTGAACGGGGTGTTACAGAGATGTATGGATATAGGGATAGAGGGATATAAGATTATGGGGATATAGGGATAGAGGGATATAGGGACATTAGAGATACAGGCATATAGGGATATAGGAATATAGGGGCATAGGAACATAGGGATATAGGGTAATAGGGATATTGGGATATAGGGATATAGGAATATAGGAATATAGACATATAGGGATATAGGGATTGAGGCATAGAGGGACAGAGGCACAGAGGGATCTAGAGATAGAGAGATAGAGGGATATAGGGATATAGGGATATAGGGATATAGGGATATAGGGACATAGAGACTGAGGGATATAGGGATATAGGGATATAGGGATATAGGGGCATAGGAACATAGGAATATAGGGTTATAGGGATATAGGGATATAGGGATATAGACATATAGGGATTGAGGGATTGAGAGATAGAGGGATAGAGGGACATAGGGATATAGCGATTTAGGGATATATGATGGATAAATGGATATATGGATATATATAGATAAATGCATACATGAATGGATATGGATAAATGGATATATGAATAAACATGGATAAATGGATGTATGGATACATGAACAGATGGTGGATAAATGTATACATAGATAGATGGTGGATAAATGGATACACGGATAGATATGGGTAAATGGATACAAGGATGGATATGGATATATGGATAAACGCATACACGGATAGATGTTGGTTAAATGGATATATGGATAGATATGGATAAATGTATACATAGATAGATGGTGGATAAATGGATATATGGATAGATATGGATAAATGGATACATAGATAGATGGTGGATAAATGGATATATGGATAGATGTGGATAAATGGATACATGGATAGATATGGATAAATGCATACACGGATAGATAGATGTTGGTTAAATGGCGATATGGATAGATATGGATAAATGCATACACGGATAGATAGATGTTGGTTAAATGGCGATATGGATAGATATGGATAAATGTATACATAGATAGATGGTGGATAAATGGATATATGGATAGATATGGATACATGGATACATGGACAGATATGGATAAATGCATACACGGATAGATAGATGTTGGTTAAATGGCGATATGGATAGGTATGGATAAATGGATACACAGATAGATGTTGGTTGCATGGATATATGGATAGATATAGGTAAATGCATACATGGATAGATGACGAGTGGTGATACCGACTGAGGTTCCTCATGCCCAGGGCTCCAGCCCCGGCATTTCCAGGCAGAGCAGCCTTTCCCCGCCTGATGCACGCGGCTTTTCCAGCCTCTCCGAGCGTGGCAAGGGGTTTTCCACCAGCGCTCAGTCCCCGACAGCCGGGATGTCACAGCCGGCGTGTTCCCCACGGGTGGTTTCACTGTCACTGCGCCCAAGGGCGGTGACAATGACGGCAGCAGAGCCACACGCGCGCAGGGCGCTGCGAGCCCGGCGCTGGTGACGCGCCCCTTCATCCCCAGCCGGTCCCACCCGGGTGATGCTCGCCCACTGCCCCCGTGCTGGTGGCCCCGGGGATCCCCATCCACGGGTGACGTGTGGCCACAGATGCCGCGCAGACATCGGTCACTGCCGTGGCACAGCCCCTGTCCCCCCTGAGCTGAGCTTTCAGGTCTCCGCAGCAATCCAGAGACTCCCAGACCGGGAAATTCAGAGCCCTGATGTTTCAGGCTCAAACGATTTTGGCAGTGAAGCTGGCAGGAATGCAGCGCATTGATCCACGCTCTATTTTCAGTCCCACATCTGTCCCCCACACAGTGGCACAGACACGCAGGGCATCACATGTCCTGTGTTTCCCTTTTCCTAGAGATCCCGTTTCCTAAAAATCCCCTTTCCAGGTGGGTTTGGGGTTTTGCCTGTCCCCAGATTTCCACGGCACCGAGCCTCACTTCTCAGCCTCTCTCCTCCTGCTGCATCAGAGCACGGATCGCTGCTGCACGCACCTCTGCATCCCACGGATTTGGCCCTGAGGAAGTCACTTGTATTTATTTCCACTTGGGGTAAAAAAACAAAACAAAACAAAACAAAACAAAACAAAACAAAACAAAACAAAACAAAACAAAAACAAAAACAAAAACAAAAACAAAAACAAAAAAAAGCTGGGGGGAAAAGGACAAAGCAAGGATGTAATATTTTGGGGTAGAGGGGGCGGTCAGAAAGGATTTAGAAATTCCCCTGAAGCTCCGTGATGCTGCTCGGCCACCCTTCTGCCACGGGCAGTACCTGGCCTTTGGGGTGGGTTGGAGGAGGGGGGCTGGTGGCATTTTAGGACCGCTGCCGTCCTGTAAACAGATGTGACGTTTGTTTGGGAAAGTGTCTCCGAAAGGCGTGACCAGGGCTTTTGGTAAAGCCGGGGCGGGGGTGGCAGCCACAGCAGGGTCCCCTCTGTGCGGCTGGGGGGGTGGCTGTCCCCCTGTCCCCAGGGTTCTCCACAGTGTCCCGTGGGTTTTCCTTGCGCTGGGGTGACCTGAGACGTGTCTGTGGGTACGGGGGTGCAGGGGGGTCCAGGATCTGTTCATCCCTCCCCCCACATAGCTCCAGCAGGGAGCTGGATTTCCAGCTCGGGATTTCCCCCCTTTTGCTGGATCAGGAGAGGGCTGGAAGGCGCAGCAGCCCCCTGTCCATCCCCAGACCCCCAGACGGGTGGGAGGAGGCGACGCCGTCCTGAAACATCTCCTGGCTCGCAGGGAGCCTCGTCCCCCACTCCCAAACCACCCGGGTCCCAAAAAATCGGGGGTGCAGCCGTGCCGTGCCCCCGGCTTGAGACCCCCTTGCCCCTCCCCAGCTGCACCGGCTGCTCTAAAACAAACCTAGAGGTACCCACAGACAGACACTACAGACAGATACCTACAGACAGATACCTATAGATAGATCCATATAGATAGATACCTATAGACAGGTATCTATAGATAGACACCTATAGATAGGTACCTGTAGCTGATCCATACCGCCCGCAGATGCCCCCCAGCCCAAGGCACCGGATTTTTGGAGCCGATTTCTCCCCTCTCCGCTGTTCCGGGGTGGCCGATCCCCTCCCACAGCCTGTAACTCTCAGATTCCCCCCAGCCCCCTCCTCCAGACCCTTCTCGGCTGCAGCCAAAGCAAGGAATATATTAAAAAAATTTACGTAATACTAATAAAAACCCCAAATACTCCCAAATGGCCAACATTCAGCTGCCGCCTGCCGCATTTATCCCTTTTGCTCTGCTAAAACCACATTTCCCCCCTCTGATTTTTCCCTTTATTTTAAACCATTTTTCTTCATGTTTCATAATTTTTTTTAATTCAAATTTGAGTACAGATAAAAATTTAAATTAACTTTCCCCCCTCTTCCTCTCCTCTCCCTCCCCCCCCTCCCCCCAACAATTCCTAAAGTGGTTTTGAGTGATTTTTTTGTTGTTGTTGTTTTTTTTGGTGGGGGAAACGTTTGTTGTTTTTTTTTCCATGCTTCAACACCCAGAGCTTTAACTCTAAAACCACCGCAGAACTAAGTTCTATACAGAGGGGGGGAAAAGAGCAAAACAAAACACCCCTAAAAAAGAGACGTCTTTTATATTATTTTTTCCTGCCTGGGGCAGAACTGGAGGCTGAAAAGGAGAGAGGCAAGGCCAAACTTTGTTCCCCTGGGTTAATTTCACACATATTTCGTTAATCGCAAGAAATAAAAAAAAAAAAGGCTCCACCGCGTGCGGAACAAAATTTTGGGTTTGGTTTGGGATTTGTTTGGGGTTTTTTGGTCGCTGCGCTTTTCTGTGTCCCATCTCCTTTTTCCGGGAGGAATTGTGTCCTAATTCCATCCTCTCCCTGCCGGCTGTCGGCTCGCTGCGGTTCCTCACCTCCCGCATTTTCGGGATGCGCTCCCGGCTCCACCGCCCGGTAATTCCCCGCATGGGGAGGCTGGATCCGGCCACACTCACGCGAAACCACCCACGGGAATTGCTTTGGTACCTTTTTTCCTGGAAGCAGCAAAGCCAAAACAGCTCCTTGAAATCTTCTCTGCTCCCTGGTATTGCTGCTTGGGCAGGTTCAATCAGTTTAAATTGTTTGTTGTTTTGTTTTGTCTCTTTTTTTTTTTTTTTTTTTTTTATGAAAGGGCTGCTTTTCTGTAGGAATTCAACGAATCTTTAGAAAATCGCTGCTTTGGGAGAGAAAACTGTCAGGAATTTTGTAAAGGAAGGAAAGATGACTGTCCTGAACCCGGCACATCTGGATAGGCAGCTGCTTTGGAGAAGGGATAGAAAAAGAGATATTGATATATTTAATTCTCCTTTCTTTCCCTGAGTGCTGCTAGCCCCGTGTCCATCAGTATATTTTTATATATACATGTATTCATGCATATTTTAAAATATACGCATTTACATGTTTAGATATTATATTAATTATTAAACATTATCGCTTCTATGTTATATATCTATTTTTAATATTTAATAACTTACATATATACAAAAACAATACCACGGGCGTTATAAATTATAAACAATAAATTATTTTGGTATGACAGTATATTTATGTTTGCATGTAACACGCATTCCTGTGAATTATAACATACATTAAGTCCCGTCTATACTTAATTTTTGTATAGATTTGTATAAAATTACACACTTTTTATTAATTACATATTTTCCCCCGTGTACAAATGAAAGTACAAATATTCACAGTGACACCGCTGCTGATGTTTATTTGTTACGCATTTCTGTGCCTGTTATTTTATTTCTATACGGGGCTATAATTATTTTCTTCACGATATTTGGGGTTATCTCCAACAGCGTTTTGTCACTTTTTGGGGTTTGGGGAGTCCCTGTGCCCCCTGGGTATTCCAGAATAATGTGAGGACAGAGGATGAGGGGAACCCTTATCCCCAGGGACTCATTCCCAACCCTGGGGCACCCCCAAAGTGCTCTCCGCACCTCCATCCCCCTTCAATAAATCGCTTCTCCCATCCCCTCTTCCACCCACACTGTCTCTTCCATACTGGGATTTGGAATTTAAATTCAATATTTTTATTTCTAACACCAAAATCCGCTGAAATCTCTCCCCCTGTCTTAGGGTAGTAACCCCAAATTTCCACGGGAAACTCCAGAGTGTGGGAAATGTTAATGGTGTGAGGGTTATTCCCGGGAAACACGGCGGTGGGACCCCCCCGATGTCTGGAGAGACTCCAGGGTGAAATGAGCCCCTGGGAGAGGGGGGGCTGTGGATGGGGGGCTGAACCCCCCATGGGATTGAGACCCCAAATTGCAGAGGGGTGCAGCACCCCCGCTGCACTTCATCAATGACCTTCAAACCCTTCAGAGCACGGCGGGACAGAAAGTGGGTGTCCAGCCCGGGGGGAGCACCCCCAAAGTGCCTGGGACAGAGAGGAGAGCACTGCCACCTCCTCACTCTGCAATTTGGGACCACGATTTGCGGCACGGAAAAATCTCCCCCGTGCAACATCGCCAACGAAAGGGGTTGGCTCCAACGGGGTTGGGGGACTGGGGGGTGTCTGTATCTCTCAGAAAATCCCCCTGATTTTTTTCTGGGAGTTGGGCACAGGCATCCCTGGGGCGCCCAGCTGGTGGGGACATGCCCTTGGGGCTGGTTTGATTTTATTATTCGATTTTATTTTATTTTACTCCTTTTTATTTTTTTTCCCCTCTTCTCCACAGCCATGAAACCTGGCGCCCGGCTGATGGTGTAACAGATACCGGCCACCCCCTTCACCCCCCTTTCCCTCCCATCGCCGCCCACTTCCACGTGATGCGGGCAAACCAGTCAGCGAGTGGGACTGGCCATACTGGGGAGCCAGGAGGGGGGCAGCGCTGCCCCTCATCCCCCCCAGGGAAGCAGGAGCCGGGCATCTCTGAGCCCTCTGCCTTCCCCACAGCCAGGGGAGGTTCCAGCCCCACGGGCTCGCCCCCCGCCACCCCCGTGCCCCCAGCACTGAAGGTGGGTAGCGCTTCTCTGTCCCCTCGCTCCTCTTCCTCGCTGTCACACCGGGACCCCAGCGAGCCCTTCTTAGAGTCCTCCCCGAAAGTTTCCTCCTATTGTTTCCTCGGGCTTGAAAAGTAACTCGATTTTCCATTTTTTTTTTAATTTTTTTTTTTTATTATTATCACCACTACTATTTGTAGGGCGAGAGGGGAACTCGCTCCTTGTTGCCTTGTTCCCTCTTTAGGAAAACCTGTGGAAAAGCTTCATCCTAGGCCGGTTACACACCAACCATTCCCCGGGGGTCGGGGGGACACAGATTTCCCTTAAAGCCCTTTATTCCCGGCTCGCTTCCATCCTTACCCCTTCCCAGCGCTGCCTCCGGCTTCTCTCCCCTTCCTCGGCCGCCTGCCCGTCTCCCGCTGTCCTCCCAGGGTATCAGCCCTTATCTGCTGGTTATCTCTCCTGCTGCTAAATTCAGCCCAGCCGAGGGGTTCAGCCGGGGGAATCTGGAGGTTAAACCTAAAGCAGTCCCAGCAGTTATGTCTCCGGCCATAATTCCCTCCCCGCGCCCCGTCCAGCCCTTCTCCCGGTGTGAGGTTGGTTTGCACGGAATCCTACAATTCCAGAATGGTTTGGGTTGGAAAAGGCCTAAAAGCTCGCCCAGTTCCCACCCCCTGCCGTGGGCACGGGCACCTTCCACCAGACCAGGTTGTTCCAAGCCCTGTCCAAGAGGCTCCCTCCAGGATTTGCAGAGAAAACAGAGCCCCAGCTCATCTCACCCCCTTCCCGGACCCTCCTTGGGAAAGGGGTTTCACCCTGACCCCTTTCCACGGGTGGGTTTTGGGGTCTGGCCATTGCAAGCTACCAGCAAGGCCCTGACGGCATCCCGAGGCCCAAACCCACCCAAAATTCCCCCAAGTTCCATCAAATTCGAAACGAACACAACTCGAGGTAAAGCACCCCTTTCCCCCACTCTGTCCCACGACTCTGGGACATTCCTCCCATCCAGACCTACAGCATTCCCAGTCCCCAGTGGGTCACCCCACTGTGCTGCCAGCTTCTCCCAGTTCCCCACACGGGAAAAAATCGGGGAAGAAGGATAAAAAACACCTGGAAGTGGGAGTTTTGTGGGCTCTGCTCGGGGTCTGCTCCCCACTTTGGGCAGCACTAATGGGCTGCAGTGGGTATTGCCCCCCTCTTTCTCCTTAGGCCCCCTGGGTCACGCGTGGCCGGGTTTTAGGGGTGCGGGCACGCGTGGGGCAGGCACGGGGTGGGAGGGTCGAGCCATCCTTCCTCCTTTCCCTCTTTCCCCCCCACTTTTCCCTACTTTTTCCTACTTTTAAGTCCCCCCCACCCCAGCCCTCCCCAGCCGCCCACATCAAACGCCGGCCCCGGGGGCCATTAACAACTTAAAGCACCGATCGTACCTGCGGGACAAAGGTTTTTGCTCCGGGCTAGAGGAGAGAGCATCGCTGTCTCTCACCTTCCCGGCTGTGTCCGCCCTCCTTTCACCTCCCCCTCTTCTCTAACCTCCTTATCTCGCCGCCCGGGGGGGTCCCGGCCCGGCCGCCGCCGCATCCCGCATCCCGCATCCCGGCAGCATCTCCCCCTGATCCCCGGGGGTGTTGGAGGGGGCGGGCAGGGGGGGGAGGGAGGAGGAGACTGACCGAGGGTTTTAAACAGCCCAGCCTCATGGTGGAGGGCGGGGGGGGGGGCGGGAGGTGATGGATGGAGCCCGATGGGAGCAGCTAAATCCAGGCGGGAGCTAAATTTCCCCTCCGGAGGGACCTGGACTTGTTGCTCGGGGTCTGGAAGAGGCGGCGGGACCTGCTGAAGGTGGGGAAGGTGGGAGGTGGGGAAGCGTCTCGGGGAGGGGGGTGGTGTCGGAGAGGAAAATCGCATCGCCGGTGGTGTTTTGGTTTTGGCTGGAAGGCTGCGCCCACGCGAGACCGCCGCGGGGGAAAAGTGGAGCCGAGGGTTTTCCAGGCGCTCCCCATCGCTCCGGACCGCGGCTGGGCTTTGGGGAGGCCCAAGAGATGTACCAGAGCTTAGCCATGGCAGCCAACCCCGGCCCTCCGGCTTACGAGGGGGCAGGTGGCTTCATGCACAGCGCGGCCGCAGCGTCCCCCGTCTATGTGCCCACCACGAGGGTCACGTCCATGCTCCCCAGCCTGCCCTACCTGCAGAGCAGCGCCTCTTCCCAGCAAGGCAGCCCCGTCTCCAGCCACTCCATCTGGACTCAGCCCGCAGCCGAAGGCGCCGCTTACAACCCCGGATCTTCTCACCCGCCCGTGTCACCCCGGTTCTCCTTCTCCACCAGCACCCCCATCCCGGCCACCTCCTCCCGGGAAGCGGCGGCGGCTTACAGCAGCTCCTTGAACCTTTCTGCCAACGGGAGGGAGCAGTACGGCAGGGGCTTCGGCAGCTCCTATTCCAGCCCCTACCCGGCCTACATGAGCCCCGAGATGGCCACGAGCTGGACTTCCTCGCCCTTCGACAGCCCCATGCTGCACAACCTGCAGAGCCGAGGGACGCCCGCGGCCGCCCGCCACGCCAACATCGGTGAGCGCACGGCCGGGCGGTGGGAGGGAAGGGTTCACCCCGGCACCCCCCGATCTGGGGGGCGCGCACCCCTCTAAGTAAGCTCAAAGGGCAGGAGGGAGGAATTTGGAGTATTGGGGTTGGCGCTGTCTGAGCTGGGAAACATTGGGGTCCTTATTTTAGTAATTCTGCAAAATCGCCGTTCCACAACATCCGCAAAGGCCGCGGTCTCCAAAAAGTAAATGAAATTTAGGAGCGGCAAGGAATGATGAGGCGAGCTCGGGAGCGAGGCCCGCTGGCTCCTCAAATAGCTCAGAGGGGATTTAGGGAATCTGGTGGGAATGACTGGGGGATGTAGGAGCACGATGTCCCATGCACACGCCGCCCCTTCCTGAGCTGGCTTTAGGTGTAAAACTGCGAGAATTGAGAAATCGAAGTTGGGTCCATGAATTCCAAATCGTCCCTTCGGGCTGTTTTACGTTCTTGTCTTTTAAAGAAATTTTTGGAGAGGTCAGTTGGGCTACAAAAAAAGGGAGGGCAGAGAGAAATTTAGAGCTGAGGTGGGAGAGATGATGGAGAAGGATTAAAAGAAATGGTGCTTTTTGGGGAACTCAGACACATCTGAACAACTCAAGCCTGGTATTTCAGAGTCTCCTTATCCCAAAAAGTCTCACCCTGATCTCTTGTGCCGAGCCCGATCTCGGAGCCTTTCATTTCATTAAATTCCTCTGGTTCCTACAATGAATAATTCGTCCAAATGGCTTAAAATACTGCTTTTATATTTCGTGGGGTGGAAGAGGGATAAAAGGGGAGAGAAATGGAAGCACGAGTTTGATAGTGGTTTCATAAATACATTTTTCCTTCCCGCCTCCTCTGCATGAAGGTATTTCTGTCGGCTTTGGGGTTAACAAAGAAAACACCTCAAATTTGTCTGCAGATCTATTTTACAATTGTGTTCTCTGACCCGAATTTTAGAAGGTGATTTTTTCATTGTGTCCAGCGGGATTTGTGTCGTCTTTAGCATTATTTTAAGATGTTAAAAGAAGGAAAGTTGAGCGTTAGTGAAGGCTTGGCTTTGACAACATCTTGTGCTTTTCTTTAGGTGCTATAAAATTTCTCAAAACGAGGAACAGATTAAGGATAAAATTTTAGCCAATCGGATAATGTTTTTTGGGAAGCCATGAGAAGGTAGATCGTAGATGAAAAAATCAGGATGAATTAAACAACCAAATATCGATTGAATATTAGTAAGCACGTATGAATATTTGTATTTTACCATGGTGCCATTTCCTCCTTGGGGGAAAAAATTTACCTTTTTGCGGTGGTTTCAGAAGGGCTCTTATTAATAAAAATAACTTAAACTCAAAATAATGCGAATGAAGAACTGCAGTTGCAGAAACACCCATCAGGTTTTAAACCAGGAGCTGACCGTGGGGATTCGGGAGTTTCGAGCCGGGTAGTTCGTGCTGCAGCTCCGCATTTTGCTGTTAAAAAATGGGGTTTTAAATAGCACCTCTGGGAAGAAAGGATGAGCTGATCCAGTCCAGAAAATAGTTTTTAATGAAGGAGGAAGGAGCAGGGACTCCTTTTCTCGGCCAGGTCCTGACTCGGGTGCCGGATTCTCGGCAGCGCGGCCGAATCCTCGGGATTCATTAGCACGGGGCTAATTACGCCTCTGCCTTGGATATGGAAAAGCACTCGGATTTTAAAACAAAAGTGCTTGGGTTTTGGTTTAAAAAAAAAAAAAAATTAAAAATAAACGGAACTGCCTGAGAACTGGTGAGTTTTAAATGGATTTTTGGAAGGCAGCTCCTGCGGGAAGTAATTGAAGGTCCAGACCTGCCCCGTTCCCTCTTCTCCCTGAGCCGGGTCCCTCCTTGAAACCGAGCTTTGGGCATCGAAGGGGTTGAGTGAAGGATGTAGAGGCTGGCTGTGGGGTTCTGAGCTGGGAAAGAGTTCTTTTAAAATGATTTTAAGGGTAAAAAACCCTAAAAAACTGAAGGCGCTGAAAGATGTATTGGGGGGGACCCCGTCGTGGAATTGCTCCCACCACAGTCCCATTTTAATCCCACATCCCAGCCTGGTCAGCACCTGAGAAATCCCTGGCACGGTGGAGTTGACTTCCCTGCCTTTTTTTACGGCTAAAAGTAATTTTTATTCTCTGCACAGCGAGGAATCTCAAGGTGCAATCCTTTTAAATCGAGTGGGTTTTGCAGCGCTCTCGTTTTCTTTTCCCAGACAAACAACCACCACCTTCGGGTAATGCTAAATGCAGAGCAGCCCTGGGGTCATTAAAATTTTAATTATTACCATTTTTTAAAAATAAAGATCAGGTATGGGCAGGTGTAGCTGAATATGTTGACACGAATTCAGAGTCTATGCAATTGTGGATGATTTTTTCCCCTGTTTTTTATAAATATATGCCTGTAAAAATAAAGCAACACAAAGGGAAAAGAAGATTAGTGAAAATGTATTCGAAGAAAATAACAGTAAAGGAAATATAAATCTTTATGTTTTTCCCTAAACTGAGGAATTTTGGCTTGGGTTAAACCGTGGTATAAAGCAATGGGAAGGATTGGGTAAAACGCACGGGCCCGTTTGAAAAACTTCCCCCGGTGTGAATTCAAAATGCCAAATTTAGGCTTTTCAGGGTAAGTTTGATGACTGATTTCATTACCCTGAAGAGCAGGATCAGACCCTGCGGTCGAGGCAGTGAACTTGCCCCAGGCATTGCCTGGGATGGAGTTACTGTGAATTCCCGACTTAATGAGGCATGAAAAGGACCAGCTGCAGAATCCCCTCTCAAAAGACTTCCCCGCCAGCACCAAAAATCTCTTGAAATCGCTCCCAGAATTACTCTGGATGTGCAGTTTGGCTCTGGCCCCTTCCCCAGGCAGAGGCGAGCGGGGATGGAGGGCGCAGGGGGTCCCAGCGCATCCATCCCGCAGCCCCTCGCTGCCTCCTGGATATTTCCAGGCTGGGCAGGGACGCGCAGATCCCAGATTGCCACCCCCGTTCCCTTTTATTTTGCTCGCAGCGGGGATTTTATTTTCGCTGTGGCATCGCAGAGGTTGCTGTGCCTGGGGATAAATCGTGGGCATTCCTGGTGGGTCCTTTTTGGGTTGTTGGTCTTTTTTTTTTTTTTTTTTTTTTTTTTTTTTGCTTTGTTTTGTTTTGGTTTTTGGATAAATCGAAGTCAGGACTCCTCAAACAGGCGCTGTTGGAACTCAGCAACAGCATCTGGGAAGATCAAAGCCTGGAGCAGACACTGGGTTGGAAAATGTCCTTTCTGCTGCTGGTGGGGGAGAGATTGGGAATCAGATCTTAAGCTTTCCCACAGGGATGCTAAGAGATCTGCCCTGTCGCATCCCGGGGCTGACATTCCCAGTGATTCATTGGCATTTGTTACAACCCTCTGCCCTACAAGCAGCCCCTGACCATCCCCACGCACCAAAGGACAAGGTGGCCGGTCCCTGCGGGGTGGCAGGCGACGAGGGGGGCCCAGCACGGTCCTGTCCTGATCCTGGAGGGATTAGGATGCAGGGATGGGACCATAGGACAGAGGGATGCGAGTGTAGGATGGCCGAAAAGGCTGCGGGACAGCGGGAAGGGGCTGCGGGACACTGGGAAGGGGCTGTAAGACATTGGGATGAGGGTATTGGGCAGCGGGATGGAGCTGTAGGATATCGGGATGGGGCTGTAGGATATCGGGATGGGTCTGTAAGATATCGGGAAGGAGCTGTAGGATATGGGGAAGGGCTGTAGGATATGGGGAAGGGGCTGTAGGATATCGGGATGGGACTGCAGGACATCGGGATGTGGATGTTGGACATCGGGAAGGGGCTTTGGACATAGGGATGGGGCTGTGGGACATCGGGAAGTGTCTGTAGGACATCGGGAAGGGGCTGAAGGATATCGGGATGGGGGTTTGGACACCGGGAAGGGGCTGTAGACACCGGGATGGGGGTTTGGAATCGGGACGAGGCTGTAGGATATCGGGATGGGTCTGTAGGATATCGGGATGGGTCTGTAAGATATCGGGAAGGAGCTGTAGGATATCGGGAAGGGGCTGCAGGATATCGGGATGGGGGTGCTGGATACCGGGAAGGGGCTGAAGGATATCGGGATGGGGGTTTGGAATCGGGATGAGGCTGTAGGATATCGGGATGGGGCTGTAGGATATCGGGATGAGGCTGTAGGATACCGGGATGGGGCTGTAGGACACCGGGATGGGGGTTTGGAATCTGGATGAGGCTGTAGGATATCCGGAGGGGCTTTGGACATCGGGATGGGGCTGTAGGATATCGGGATGGGGCTGTAGGATATCGGGATATCTGTAGACATTGGGAAGGGGCTGTAGGACGTGTCTGCATTTTCCTCCATCCCCGTTTCGCAAGCGGCCGCATTTCTCACCTCAGCCCCGCGGGGCTCGCCCAGGGCTTTGTTCCCCCCTCCGGGTTTGAATCCACCTTCTGCTCTCCCTCCTAATTCAATTGTCACCCGTCAGTCTGGGATTTGGGATGAAACCCACAGAACCAGGGTTTCTAATCTCTGAGCAAGATCAAACCTGAACGCACAAGTGTTTATTCCCCCCTGCAAGCCCCCGAGCAGCAGAATTTAAATTGCAAATAAATCAGTGATAATAATAAAAATAACACGGGCACTCTGTCACCCCTATTAATAATTTAATTCCTTACTTTAAAATTGCACTGTATTACCAAGCACAATTTATGTTGCACAGAACAGCCATGGGATAGTATATAATAGAAATGTTAATAAATTTTTGTAAAGCAATAAAACTTAGGGCAGTGGATGGTGGTGCTTAATCTAAGATTTTATTAAACCAGGATTAATTATTTTTCACCCATCCATGTGCATTTCTTCATCCCTGTAACAATAATAGCAATTTATTTCTTTAAGAGACAGCTTGTATTTTGCTCCCCACATATTTTTTTGCCAGAAATTTTAAGGGAAAGAGGCGAAATTCTTGGAAACAGATGAGGGTTTATCAGGCAGAGTATTACAAAGGAAATCAGGCCCAATCCTGACACCTCTGTGCTCTTCTGATGCTGGGAAAACCTTGGCTTGGCTGGCAGAAAGAGGCTCCCCAGAGCTCCAAATGCAAAGTGGTATTTCAAATGGGCAAACCACTTCACTCTGAAAATTGAAGGATGTATGGAAAAAAACACCAACAAAGCACCGAACAGCAAATAAAATTCCAAACTGGGTGAAAAAATGGCATTTTATGTGCCTGAAGGTTGGCAGCCTGTTCTTTCTGGGGGAGGATATTTGCAGGGGCTATTAAAAAAAAAGTGCAATTTTAAGGAAAACCCAATTTTAAAGAATGGATTGTGTTGTCCTAAAACCTTCAGAAGCTTTATTTCTCATCAGCTCAGGGCTCTGGGCTGAAACTTTTGCTCCTTGAGTCCCGCAGAGAGAAAAAAAAGGAATGCAAATATATATCAACTTTGAGAGGTTTTATTCCCCAATCTGCACACCAGCCTGGTGTTCCTTCCCTCTCTGCAATTTCCTTATTGAAAAGGAGGTGCAGAAATGGGATTTTTGGGGATCTCCCCCTGCTCGGTGACGCTCCTGGGGATTGGGTCCTTCAAGGCTTTTGCAACCCAAGTATAAAAAAGTTAACAAAGAGTTTGCTTCCTCTTTGGGACTCATTGCTGGCTGCAAAACCAGGTGGGAATATACCTCAATCCATAGGCTTAGGAAAGAAAGTTTTGCTGCTGCTGGGAGGCAAAGGCAGAAATACAGATTTTTGCTGCACCATCCGCGCATTTCGGGGCTGTGGGATCCCCAAAAACGCGATTACGCTGCCCAGAGCGTTTGGTTGTAATGGCCAGGCTGGGTTGTTACAGCTCTGAGCTGCTCTGGGGTGGGGAATGTGTGCAATTATGCCTGCAGGATTGCAGAAAGGGAGATGGGAATATCTGGAAATGCCAAATATTCCCCTTGTCGGCGGGTCGGAATCCGCGCTGCCGTCTGGCAGGAAGGTGCAAATTCGCCTTTGGTGTGCGAGTGTGAAACTGCTTAAATAACCAGGGAAATAGGTGAGAATTTGCTCTGACCTCACAAATTAACCCAAATTATAGAAGCAAATTTCATTATAAGGTCGGATAGATGTTTTTTCTTTGCTTTTAATTTTAAGAAAAACTGGTCTTTCTCCTTCACGAGGCAGAACTCTCGCAGCTGTCTGCGATCACATCCCACATTATGGCAAAACATGAAAACCTCTCCTGCCTTTCCAAGTTTTCCCCACATCATCGGTCACGGTGACCGGGCCTGAGCTGTAAATACATCTGTAATGACAAATTAAACCCAATTATCCTCCAGGCCTGAGCACTGAGGGCTTTCCACACACGGCTGCTTGCACTTGTGTGACAGCCCTCGAAAATAATTCCAGCACCGCTGGCACGAGTGGCATTAAAAGCTCTTTGGAAAACACACCTACTCCAAAAATGTTGGGGTTTTTTCCATTTTTTTCCCTTTTTGCTCCCTTTTTTCTCCCTTCTTTTTCTTTTTTCCAGAAGCTCCTTGCTGCATTCCCCACGCTCTTGTACCTTTTTAAACGCTCGCCGCGCTTGGCGGCGATTTCTTTTTCAATACGATAAGCTCGGGCTGGATTTTCTCACCCCCCAAAAAAAGAACTGGTGGGTGCTGGGTCTGCTCCAAAAAGAAGAGCCAGGCAGAGATTTTCCAAGTTGGATGCAGATCTGACCCTGCCATCAGCGCTGAAATGTTTCAGCTTCGGGGTTTTGGCAAGACCTGGATTTTAAAGCCAAATTTGGGGCAGCGTCAACTGGAGGAGAAAATAATTTTTTCTTTTCCAAGAAGTGCCCAGTGATTAATTTTTTTTTTTTCTCAATTATTTGCTGGCACAGAGGGGTTTTTTGCTTAATAAGATGGATTCTACCTAGTTGTAGAATTAGGAGAAGCAAGTTGGGTATTTCCAATGTCTTTTTGCTTTCTCTGTCTCTCTAAAGCCAAACCTGCTCAGGTTTTTAGGATCAGCCATCCTCTAAAAAACAGATTCTGTATGGACTGTGACAAAGAAAAAAACAACCTCAAAAATACCTACGTTCCTTGCTCAGAGCTGAAGCCATCCCTGATTTAAGTTTACTGGGAGCTGGTGCAGGATCAGGCCCATGCAAACAGATTCCATAGGGAAGAAACTCAGCCCACTGCAAATTACATGGGAATTTACATGTGTTCTCAGGGAGGTGAAACCCCAAAATCCAGTGGGACCTTCTTTTTTTTCCCCTGAGAAGTGGCCACTTTGTTCATATACTGCAGCATGAAGGAATTAATGATTTTTTAAAAGTATTTTAGTCACCCCTAAAGCTTATTGGAGCCAGCTGGGCTCGAACCACTCACACCAGCCTTGGGAGAGACTCAGAAATTAATTTCATTTGTGAAAGGGGAAAATAAATAACTCCTGGAAAGCCAAAAATTACTAAATTTTGCAGCAGAGGTGGGGTGAGGGCAGCTGGATGAGGGATCCTGTAGGGCTGATCTCCCGTCTCCACCAGGGACTGGTACTGGATTGCTTCTGAATCCAGGATAACAAAATCACTGCCTGGAAATGCTTCCTCCTAATCCCTGGGAATTAAGTTGGTGTCTGCCTGGGGAGCATTTCAGGAGAGGTCCCGTGGTGGGATGCTGCTCCCTGCTCTGCTCTCCTTCCCAGAGCTCAGCCCTTTTCCGCTTCCAGCACGGGGGATTTGCAGGCAGCTGGGATGGGGCTGGGTTCCCGCTGCCATCAGACTCCTCTAAAAGGTTTAAAACCCGAATTTGGGGGCAGAGAGGAAGCAGGGAGGGAGAAGGAGACCACACCAATCCCTCCAAGCAAGATTTTGCCAATTTTTCCTGTTTTTTCCACATGGAGCTCCCTGTGTCCATAATATTTAAGCAAATTCCAGGCTGCCCTCTGACCTCCAGGGCCTCCTTAGGCTCTGCAAACACCTCCAGACAGTTCAGGAGAATCTCCCTCTTGCTGGATTCCCCACCCCTGGCTGTTTCCAGCCCCTTGTGCTTTGCTGCACCTCAATTTTCCTTCAAGCTCCAGCTTCCTGTTATCTTATGTCGGGCTCTGCTCTTTCAGAAATGGAAAGAACAGTTTTCCTGGACAAGGGAGAGGCTGGAAAACCTTGATTCCTTCATGCTGAAATCCTAGACGAGGCAAAAAAAAAAAAAAAGAAAAATCTAATATTTATTATTTAAACTCCTATGAGTTTCCAAGCCAGACTCTTGGATTTGCAAGCCAGGGAGCCACCATTATTCAACATCCAGGGCTCTCAGTGCTGGAGCTGTAAAAAAAAAATCAGCGAGACCCTGAGCCCCAGACATCAGGACTCCTCGGAATGACGTGTGGTCCCAGATGTCTGAGATTATTTTGGGATGGGAGGGCTGGCCCCAGGGGCTGCCTGCCCGGGGGACTGGCTGCTGGGAAGGACTCTGGGTTGGGACACGCCTGGCTGGTGTGGAGCATGAGAGGGGCAGCTGCTTTGGGGAGGGGAGGGATGTCTCTTCTTCCCCTGGGCTGGGGTGATGCTCTGCATCCTGGGCATGACTTTTCCCATGTTTCATTACTTCCCTGGGACACATGAGTGATGCTGTAATTTATCCTGCCCCTCTGGACAGCAAGATCTGGGATTGAGGGTGTTTTTACTTCCCAAAATAAGTAGGACCACAAGCAGGAGGATGAAATCTTCATCACATCCAGGGAAGGGTCTCTTCCCTGCTCTCCCCTAGCACTTGTCTTCCCAAACCACATCCCAGTCAGGCTCTGCCACCTCCCTGCACACAAATCAATACCAACGGGTGAGCAGGTTAATTATAATCACAGAATAAACGCCGCGGTCTCAAAGTTCACCCAACTCCAGCAGCGTTTCCAAACCAGCTGACGGCGCCAAGAAACTTTCATTGATTCCTCTGGGGCAGGTGTGGGAGTTTGAACCTGTCCCCAGGCTGATCTTGATTCCAGGCCTACTCAATTTTCCTCCTTATCTCGACTTTCGCCTATCTTATAATGCCTGTTATTTTAGATAAAAAGTCCAATCAATTGAGTTAGAAAAACTGCAAGTTGTATGTGGCCCTGATAAGTTCGGTACCTGCCGTTTTATTGGCCTGGGATGCAAAGTGACCTTTGCAGATGCTTTATCATCCCCTCCTCCCGCCCTGCTCGGGGGCTGAGTTGACTTAACATCCAGAATAACTAATAAAAGAGGAAAAGAGAAGGGCCAGGGGTTAGACAAACTCACTGTCCCCTCTAACGTGATGAGCTGTAGTAAACACCTTTTTGTTTGTCCCTGGCTGGAGTCCCGCTGGGAGGCTGGGATCTGGCCTGGCTTGTGCTGGTGTGGCTCCTCTGAGTGGGATTTATCAGTGGAACAGCTCTGAACTGGAGGCAGAGCTCGTGTTTAAATCAGTGAAATTAGAACAAAACTGCCACTGGGGTTTGGGTATGTCAGTATTGGTCAGTGGTGCTGTGCTCAGGGAGGGATTGGACATGTGGAGCAGTGCTACATATTCCATATATTCCTACCCATGGTAAAGACATTTTATATTTATAAAGTGAGGGGTTTTAATATATCATAATTTTTTTATACATATGAGTTTTCAAAAATATGTACGTATGTTTGTGCATTTGTGCACATATATGTAAATATATATGCACATACCACTCTATGTAGCTAAGTTCTATATGGTCAAAGAATAATAGCAAAACCAGAAATAATTGATTTGAGATAACTTTTACCTTGCTACAATGGCATTCTCAAGGTCATCCCAGGCATCCCTGCCTATGGAAGAGGGTCTGGAACTGAATGATGTTTAAGATGCTCACCAGCCCAAACCATTCTGTGATTCTAGGACATGCTATGTGCATATATACAAATATATATGTTTATATATATATATGTGTACCTCACACACAATAATTTAATAACAATAATACAGCTGATTGTATTTCTACAAGAAATATTTTGCCCATTTGCTTTGGATAAATGTCTGTCCTCCTGATCTGGGGAAAAAACTCACCCCAAAACTGAAGTTTCTAGAGTTGTAGGATTGTAGAAACGCACATTTTAAGATCCCTAACAGGACAACCATCTCAGCAGTGATTGAGGGCATGTGGATGATCCTTTGGAATGCCCAAGGATGGGCATTCCCCCATCTCCTAATGAAAACCCAACAGACCATAATCTTCAGCCACTGCTGAAGAATCACCTTGGTGTTGTCCTGTGCAGAGGCAGGAGCTGGGCTCAATGATCCTTGTGGATCCCTTCTAGCTCAGGATATTGATTCTGTGATAACTGCCAGCCCCTGGCATGGTCCAAGCACAGACCATCTCAGCCTGAGCCCAGCATCTCCTGGTGCAGCTCCTGGGAAGAATTTGGAGTGACTGGGGTCTCAGAACATTGGACATGGCCAGACTCTGCAGCCTGGGCTTAGGGTCAGGCTTCAGCACGTGCCCAGTAACTGGCCCAGGTTCACCAGTTACCCCACAGCCATAAGGCCAATTCCCATGGCTCAGCCATGAGCAGCTTGGCAGGACTCCACAGCACACCTGCTTGTGGTGCCCTGTGGGGACACCAGGAACAGCTGCACATGATCCCAACTCACAAACAGCTGCCCAGGAGGGATCATGGCACTGTCAATCCCAAGCTCTTCATTTTTTCCCCACTGTCCCTCCCTGAGCCATCAAAGAAGAGACACATCCACTTGGAGGTGGGCCAGATTTCAAGGAGGGCAAGGCTGTGGCTCTTCTTTCTTTGTCAAAAGACAGAAAGACCATTTCCAGGTGCCTCCTGCCAAGCAGACCCCAGGCTGTGGCTGACCCCATCTTGCCCATTCCCTGGGCTCTCCATGCTAATCTGAGATTTGTTAAAAAATATTTGGACAGTCGATAAGCGGAGGAATCTCCTGTTTATCAGAGGAGCCTGGGATATTTACAAGTGTGAGAACTGTGAGGAGGAGTAAGGAAGGGGAGGTCACCTTGGTGGGTGGGAGTTCACTCAGGCACAAGCTGACAGTCAGCAGAAGCTGCTCTTGGGCACCAGGTCACTCTCCAAGAGGTGGCCAAGAGGCTCCCACCACAAGACCCTCAGGGATGTCTGCACTCCTGTCTCCTTCAGAGCAGGCTGTGCACCTTTGGGATGTGGGACATGGTCCTTCAGGGTGTGTGTGGACTGTCTGCACTCAGCTCTGGGACAGCCACAGGGCTGCATGGTCTGGGCTCTGTGCTGGAGAGCTCTCAGTGCTTTCCCAAGCAGCCAGGCTGGCCATTCCCCCAGCTCCTGCCCCTTCCCAAAACACTGTTTAGATCTGATTTAGAGAAAACCAGCTTGTTTCCACCCACCCATTTCTTGTCTCCAGCTGTGGCTTCTGAAAGTTGCCCCCCTCCAGCATCACTCCTTGCCACGAAATGAAAAGCCTTGCTCAAGGGCATCCAACTGCAGAGCCAAGACTCAACTCCAAGCCAGGCTCAGAATTTGCCCAACCTTCCCACTGTGGCCCTCCTGCACATGATCTCAGCTGGTCCTTTGGCTGCTTCCACCTCCACCGTCCTTCAGAGCGTGGAAAACACATCCACTAAGGAAAGGAGTATTCCTGGCTGCTGGCAATGGTGTGTGCCACAGACCTTGGCTTGCTGCAGGCAGGGCAGGGAGTGCTGCAGGGGAGGGACACAATGTTCCCTTTGCCTTGACGTGGAACATTTGGCCTGGGGAGGGTTGCACGGGAAATGTCTCCGGGAAAAAGCAGATTTCTTTGCCTTCTGGAAAGCCAGACTGTAGGGTGAATGTTTGCTCAGCAATAAGTAGGGTCTTTATGTTTTCAGAGCAGAAACTGTTTGGCCCAGGCAGCTAACTGGGTACACAGCCATTTTCTCCACCATAGACGTGTCAGATAAACCCTAAAACTTTCTGGGATGGCACCAAGCCATTTCCATGAGGCTGCACAATGAAACCGTGTTTCTGGCTAAGTGTGGGGAGTTTACCAGGTTCCCCACTTCCTCCAGATCCTCAATCACAAGGGTGATGTGTTCTGTTGATCCAGACCAGGGAGAGCAGGGAGCCACGTTCCCCCAGCCCCCAGCCTGGTGATGAGCACTGCTCAGACAGCACTGTCCTGCTCTCTGTCTTTATATCCCATTCAGCTCTAAAACCCTGGGTGAATTTTCCCCAAATTCTGTTTGAGGGGAAAGAGGAAGAGAAGAGGGGGAAAAGCCAATGAGCAAAACCTATTTTTACAAAAACATCCTTGGCTCCGTTAGCTCCATCCTCACCTTCTGATCCCAGCCTGTGATGTCCCCATAGACAAAGGAAAGGCTCACTTTCCTTTGCCTACAGAGCTCCCCCATGCATAAATTTGAGCTTTTAAAATTTGTAGTCACTCCCTGCTCATTCCTCTTTTGTCTCTTCTCCTTTTTTTTTTCCTTCTCTGTCACAATCCTGGACCAACCAGCACTTTTAACCAAGCTGTGATCTGACCAGAAACCTTTGGTGGGCTTTTCCCCTTGAAACTTCAGCTTCTGGAATCATGCAATTCATGGAAACACCTCAACCCATCCCAAATAAATAGAAGATGTGGCTTTCAGCTCCTCTAGCTGCAGCAAAATGCTGGTTTAAAGGATCCCAAAAAGCTTGGGAGAATAGGAAGGATTTCCAAACTGCCCCTTTTTAATGGGAACAGTTTTGGGATTTGGGACAAAGTGGCTGGGAATGGCAAATCCTGTTTCCCCTGCCATGCTGTTGTGGCTGTCCCTCGAAGCAGAAGGTGAGGGTGTCCTGGGTGGGATTCCAGGGTGTCCATGTCCTTTGCCTCAGCTGTGAGTGCCCCTGAGAGTCCATTTGGGGTTTGTGTATACACAGGATCGTGGCTCTCACCTCTTATCATAACAAATTGTTTTAGGAAACTGCTTCTCTGCTGGGAAAACTGCTCTCAGGCTGTGTTTAGAGCCTGTAAGTGGCCTGGCTGTGTTTGAAGGACAGTTCCTCCTTTGCTGAGTTGCTCTGTTGGGTTGAGAAGACACTTCTGCAGGGGGAACTGTTGATATCAAATATCTCTCCAGCTGTAAACAAAACTCCAGTGCTATATTAATGGAAGCCTCTTTCCATCCAGAGAGGGTGAAGGCAGGAGGGGCTGGAGGGAAGTAGAAGACAACCTCACTGTTCCTCATGCAGGAGGGTCTGACCCAAACCAGGGCAGGGAGGGCTCTGTCCCCTTCCACAGGATGGTTTGGGATGAGAAATTTGTAAATTGGGTGCTGGCTTTGAGCTGAAGGATCAAAATCCTTTTTCTGCTATCATTCCTTAGGGTCCTGATCCATCAGGTTTATGCATTCAAACCCTTCTATGCAAACAGATTTAATCACAGAATGGTTTGGGTTGGAAGGGACATTAAAGCTCATCCAGTTCTACCCCCAGCCATGGGCAGGGACACCTTCCACTATCCCAGGTGGTTCCAAGCCCTGTCCAACCTGGCCTTGGACACTTCCAGGGATGGCTTGCTAAAGAAAAGCCCAAAGGTCTGGACTTAGGAATGGATGTAGTGCCAGGCTGGCAGAGCTGGGGTTTGCAGAGATGGTGGAAAGAAGTCCCTCAAAGCCACTCTCCAGGCTCGAGCCTTGGGGTGAGTTGCAATGGTTCTCCTGTCTAGGAAGGCAAAATTCCTGAGAGTTTTGGTGAGCCAGAGGTGCTGGAGGTGTGGGCTGGCAGGGCAAGCTCCAATCTGCTTTTCTGATGACCCCAGCATTGTCCATACAGGTCGACCTCAGTGGATGTGAATGGCTCCTCCCAGTGAACAAGTGTCACATCCAAGAATTCTTTTTTTCCTACCAGAGCCCTGTGCCCCACTCAGGAGTCACTCCTGGCTCCCTGGGGACTGGATGTCCCATTGTGGAAAGTATTTCTGACATGAGTATACTCAAGGCCTCACCCAAGATTAGGAGGCTGTTGTGCAACACACAAGTGACATTTCCTGCCCTGAGGACCTTGCATTGCTCATAAACAGTAGACGTGAGGGGAAAAAATCTAATTTTACACAGCAAGTTGATGACCAGGATAGGGTTGGGACACAATCCATCCTCTCCACTGGTCATTCAGTGAGATTTCACGATCTGCTTTCATGTGAGAAGCTCCTTCATTGACTAAAGACAGAGTTTTATGAAGAATTAAGTAGAAGGCCATGAGGATTAGCCAACACCAGAGACCCAGCCCATAAAAAGGACTGAATGATCCCAAGATACAAGATAAGGGCTTGGCAAAGGCACGTGGGGAAGCTGCACATTCGAAGAGGAAGCACACACGAGGCTCCCCAGCCGTGGCCTGATCAGCAGATCCTTCTCTCCACCCTGTCCCACGGCTGCCTGTACCTGGCTTAGGGGAGGGAGTAAATCCCTCCAGCAGCAAGGCCATTACAGAGGTCAGCGGATGGACCCATAAATCTCCATTATCAGGCAGCGGCTCCTGTGCCACAGAACGGAAATTATTGCCCTGAGTGGGGCTGGGGGAGCCTTTCCTTCCCCCTCATTGTTCAGGGCTGGCGGAGCCGCTCGGGCCATTCGCTGCCTGAATAAACGTTTCCTTTCCCGCCTGCAAAGGACAAGGAGTAAGTGTCAGGGGATCTCATAATGCCAGGATTTAGAGCTCCAGCCCTGAGCCACAAGCCAAGGAAGCACTGTGCTGCTTTTTCCTGGGGAGTCTCCTTAATCCCCCATTAGTAATAACAGTGACAAATTAAACAATTAGTGCATTTGACGCCCGGTGACTTCTCAGCCTGGTGGTGGATCCCTGTGGGATCTAAATCTGGGAACATTTTGGTTTCCTGGGTCCTGCACACTCACCCATATCAGGCTGCAGGTCTTCAGGTGATAGTTTCCCATTTTTTTTGTAGAACTTCAGGGTTTTTCTGAACAGAAAAGCTCAGAAAGCTTCCCTCAGCAACTTCATCCTGGAGTTCAGTGATGCTGTGAAATTATATATATATAATTGTATATATTGACAAAATAAGAATTATAAAAATATAATTTCTTCTAGAAAGAGATCCAGTTCCCTGTTTCCCACTTCCTTAGGGCCCCAAACACCCTCTGTTCAATAAATGACACCAAGCCCACATCATCATCCCTAAGCCAGCATCCAGCAGTGTCCTAGACAACTCCTGTGCATCCCAAAGCATTCTGTGGAGCAGGTGAGGATATCTCTCCTCCCGAGGCCAGGGAGCTCTCCCTGCTCTCCCAGGGCTGCAGGAATGCTCTGGATGAGGCTGGGGATCATCTGACTCAGCACTGGGAGGTGCCCAGAGGGGACACACCCGTCTGATACGGGATGTGATTAGGGAAAGGCACCCACTGCGTGGAGCCTGGGAGCAAAGTCTGTCCCTTCCCATCCCCAACCAATGATTCCTGCTCATGAACCTTCACAAGGATCACTCTGCCTGCAGCTGGGAGGGGAAAGTCTCACCAGCGTTATTGCCACGGAAGCAGGAGAGGACTTTTGGAAACTTCAACCAGTGAAAGTTTGGATGGGGCTTGGAGCAACCTGGGACAGTTTAAGGTGTCTCTGCCCATGGCAGGGGGTTGGAATGAGATGGGCTTTAAGGGCTCTTCTACCCAAACCATTCTGTCATTCTATGGAAGTCCCTTGAGAGAGATGTTCCAGTCCAAATCCCATGGAAACTGGGAAAAAAACCAAAAAACCCAAACCCACCCCAAAATATGGGGAAGAATATCAATCAAATGCAGTTGGAAAAGGAGAGCAGGTCTCAAGGCAGGTTTGCACTGGTCTTTGGGATGTTGATGAGAAACCAACACTGAAAATAACGTGGCACTGGAGCTGGGTGTCCGGGAAATAACAATCAACATTGGGCAACAAATTATTTATTGCCAGAAGATAGGAGATTTGCATTCTTCTAAAACCAGAAATATATCCATATAAATTTTTTTTTTTTTTTTTTTTTTTTTTTTTTTTTATGAGGGACCTTCTTATTCAAGAACCAGTCCAATTTTTAACATTTCCAAGGGACTGTTAGGAATTTTCTCCTTTGTCTTCGATTTAAAACTTTCATATTTTGGTTTCCTGGTGGAAAAATCTCCAAGAAATTTTGCAATTAGTCACAGGCACAACTCAAATCGTTCAAGTTTTAACTTTTGATTACTTCTGCTCTGCTGAATTCTCCCTGGATTATGTCCACATAATCCATATTAATTCTTTTCAAATAAGGGATTTTTTAAAGAACAAAAAAATTACTCCAAAAATACTTTGGCTTTTTCTTTGGAAAATTATAATCAAAAACCTCAACAACTTCTAAGAAGAAAAAATAAAAAAGTGAAATGTTTTCCTTTCTTGAGATTTTTCAAGGAAACGAGTTCTTTCCTGACCAGCTGTTCCAATCCCTTCTCTTTTCAAAGGAAGTTTATTTGATTTAGATTTTGGCTGTGCCTCAATTGTCATTTTAAGGGGGAAAGTGAGGGTTATGGTATCACTGAATCCATGTGGTTAAAAATCACCTGGGGGGATTCCTTTATTTTTGAAACCACCAGAATTGCTCCAGGGTAATGAGATTTTCCCAAAATGCCAGGGAGATACTGGATTCCTGCTTTTCTGGCTCCAGAGCTGCTTGGGGACAATAAATTGCTGCTCCATGGGCACACAGTGTAATCTCCTGCCATTTTTAGCAGATTTTCTAGAGAGAATTAGGCTCACGTGAATATTTGTCTCTGTTAACTGGCGCCACTTCATTAATTTTTTTTTTTTTTTGTCCTTTGGCTGCTTCATGGTTATGCAGTTTCCTGCAGATTTTCCAAAAATAGTCTGGGGAAAAGAGAAAATAAGGCCATGTCTGAACATAACCCTTGCTAGACATCAGAGAACCCTCATGGGATTGAGGCTCAACTCAGCAAGAAGCCAAATTTTGTTGGTTTGCTCCTTGGGGAGCAATTATCTTCCAGCAGGAAGCTGAGATTTTTGTGTAAAAAGCAGGTGGACAAGCAAAAAATACAGTGAAGTTCTTGGTTTCTTGGAAGGGTTTGTATGGAACAGGGAGTGAGCTGTGTCTTTCCAGAGGATGATGCAGTCGAGCTGTGTTGTGCTGATCTTTGAACCTGCTGGTCCTTGCCACAGCCAGAGGGACTGGACTGGCCCAGCCCAGGGCATTCAGAATGACAGAATGGTTTGGGTTCCAAGGGACATTAGAGTTCATCTCATGCCAATCCCCTGCCATGGGCAGGGAAATTTTGCACCTTCCCAGGTTGCTCCAAGCTCCACCCAGCCTGGCCTTGGACACTTCCAGGGATCCAGGGGCAGCCACAGCTTCTCTGGGCACCCTCACAGGGAAAAATTTCCTCCCAAAATCTGTCAGTTTAAATGCTTTTCCCCTTTTCCTATCACTCCATGCCCAACCATCCCTCCCATCCCAGCTGCAGCTGAGCCCTAGTGCAGGATGTACCAGGAAGGCAGAGGGAAGCCCTGGAGTGTGGCATCAAGCCAAAAGCTGAGCCTCTAACTCACATAAATGCCCAACAACCCCTGTTAGCTGGGGTTTGAATCCCAGAACCATGGCATGGTTTGGGTTGGAAGGGACCTTGAAGACCATCCATTTCCAACCCCCTTCCACGGGCAGGGAACATTTATGTTGTACATGTGGGTTCCTGTAACTCAGGAGATGTTTTCTGTGCAGAGAACGGGGTGGAGGCACACAAACCTCCCCTTGGCTCTCTGCAGCCATTATCCCCAGCAGAGGAAAGGGTGAGGAGCATTCCCATGGGGAGCAGGGCACTTGGAATGGTTTTCCCTGCCCAGCTGAGATGCATCTCCCTGACCTCTGGGCGGTTCTGCTCTGTGGGGTTTGTATATCCATGGTCTCAGGAATCTGCCTTGATTGTAACCAGGGTTGCTCTGCTGCCCTGATCTGCTTGCCCTGGCTATGGCCAATCTCAAAAATTGGATAATGCCAGAGCAGAAGGGAAAGGTTCCTATTTCTGCCACAGAAGTCCTGCAGCCATGGCAGAGAAAGGGGTCCCTCTTCCCAATAATCCCTGGAGGGGCTTCCTTGGGGAAAGAAGAGCTGTTTCTTGCAACCTATAAAAATCTGAATATTTATGATTTCTTGAAATATCCTTTCTGGGCTAAACTAAGAAGCAGAACAGCAATTCAAGGTTCAGCCACCTAATTAACTGAATGTTTTCCCTTCTCTCCCATCCTGGCAGCAGAATTTTTTGATGATTATTCCGAGGGGAGAGAATGTGTCAACTGTGGGGCCATGTCCACCCCGCTGTGGAGGAGGGACGGCACGGGGCACTACCTGTGCAACGCCTGTGGGCTCTACCACAAGATGAACGGCATCAACCGGCCCCTGTTCAAACCCCAGAGGAGGCTGGTAAGTCAAGAGCACACTGTGGGGTGAGGAGGAGGCAAAGAAATCTTGGCCAGGGGTGTTTCTGCTCCATCTGCCCAGCAGAGGTTCAGACTTTCAAAACAAGCCAGGTTTTCTCATGTTTGGGACACTCCAAGACCTTGTAGTGCCCAGAGTAGTTCTCCAGACACTCAGCCAGGCAGTGGAAGGGGCTGTAGGACACAGGGATTTTGGGATTTGTGGTGTTGAATCAGGAAAAGCCACTTTTTGCTTTAGTATCACTGCAGGTGTATTTGGAGAAATGGCAACTCTTTCCAGTTCCAGCACAGGACCAGCTCATCTTCTCTTATCCACAGGGGTCCCTGGGCACTGCTGGGTGAGCCCTTCACTTCATGGGGACTTTTCTGGACATTTTTGTTGGATCCTCTGCTCCCAGATCAGTTGGGTGAGGTGAAGCCTCCACTGTAGGGCAAGTCAGGGCATGCCAAATCCTGTGGAGTCAGGATGGGGTATGCACAAGGAACCTGGGGGACACGAACAGGATTGTTCAGCCTGGAAAAGAGAAGGCTTTGGGCTGACCTAATTGCAGCTTTCCTGAAGGAAGCCTATAGGAAAGATGGAGAGAAACTATCTACAAGGATGACAGGACAAGGGGGAATGGCTTCAAACTGACAGAGCAGGTTTAGATGGGATATTGGGAAGAAATTCTTCCCTGTGAGGGTGCTGGGACTGTTGCACAGGGTGCAGAGAAGCTGTGGCTGCCCCTGGATCCCTGGAAGTGTCCAAGGCAGGTTGGATGGGCTTGGAGCAACCTGGGATAGTGGAAGGTGTCCCTGCCCGTGGCAGGGGTGGAACTGGATGAGCTTTAAGGTCCCTCCCAACCCAAACCATTCCATGATTCTGTGAGCTCAGTGTTGATAATCTGCTGCTCCCTGCATGCTTTGGTGAGGGGTTTAGTGAAGGTCTCTGTGTCCCCAATGAAATGAGTTCATCACAACAGGCTGAGGAAGTTGGGGGTGTTCAGCCTGGAGAAGAGAAGCCTGGAGAAGAGAAGGTCCTGTGGAGACCTCACAGCCCCCTCCAGTATCTGCAGGGTCCTGCAGGGAAGGACTTTCATCAGGAACTGGAGTGACAGGAAAGAGCGATGGGCACAGCTTTAAAGAGGGGAAATTAGATACTAGGTTAGATACTAGGAAGAATTTTTTCCTGTGAGGGTGGTGAGACTCTGGAATAGGTTACCCAGGAAGGCTGTGGATGCTCCAACCCTGAGAGCTTTCAAAGCAGGCTCAACTTGAGCAACCTGGTTTAGTGAAGGTGTCCTGTCCATGGCAAGGGAGTGGGGACTAGATGAGCTTTAAGATCCCTTCTAACCCCTTGAAATTCTATGATCCTACAACATTCCATAACATTCTATGATCACTAACCCAAGCTAAAAGCAGCCACTTCAAAGCCAGGTTTCCACACTCCTTGTTTTCCCCGAGGCTCCATCCCCACGCTGCCCTGTCTGTGCCCAAACCCAGCCATCCCCTGCGAGTGACAGCAGTGACACGGGCAGGACAGCAGTGACACGGACAGCAGTGACACGGGCAGGACAGCAGTGACACCGGCAGGACAGGAGGGACACGGGCAGGACAGGAGTGACACGGGCAGGAGTGACACGGGCAGCAGTGACACGGGCAGGACAGCAGTGACACGGACAGGACAGCAGTGACACAGGCAGGACAGCAGTGACACGGGCAGCAGTGACACGGGCAGGACAGCAGTGACACCGGCAGGACAGCAGTGACACGGGCAGCAGTGACACGGGCAGCAGTGACACGGGCAGGACAGCACTGACACGGACAGCAGTGACACGGGCAGGACAGGAGGGACACGGACAGCACTGACACGGACAGCACTGACACGGACAGCAGTGACACGGGCAGGACAGCAGTGACACGGGCAGGACAGCAGTGACACGGGCAGCAGTGACACGGGCAGGACAGGAGGGACACGGACAGCACTGACACGGACAGCAGTGACACGGGCAGCAGTGACACGGACAGCAGTGACACGGGCAGGACAGCAGTGACACGGGCAGCAGTGACACGGGCAGCAGTGACACGGACAGCAGTGACACGGGCAGGACAGCACTGACACGGGCAGCAGTGACACGGGCAGGACAGCAGTGACACAGGCAGGACAGCAGTGACACGGACAGCAGTGACACAGGCAGGACAGCAGTGACACGGGCAGCAGTGACACGGGCAGCAGTGACACGGGCAGCAGTGACACGGGCAGGGCAGCAGTGACACAGGCAGGACAGCAGTGACACGGGCAGCAGTGACACGGGCAGCAGTGACACGGACAGCAGTGACACGGGCAGGACAGCAGTGACACGGGCAGCAGTGACACGGGCAGGACAGCAGTGACACAGGCAGGACAGCAGTGACACGGGCAGCAGTGACACGGGCAGGACAGCACTGACACGGACAGCACTGACACGGACAGCACTGACACGGACAGCAGTGACACGGGCAGCAGTGACACGGGCAGGACAGGAGGGACACGGACAGCACTGACACGGGCAGCAGTGACACGGGCAGCAGTGACACGGGCAGGACAGCAGTGACACGGGCAGGACAGCAGTGACACGGGCAGCAGTGACACGGGCAGGACAGCAGTGACACGGGCAGGACAGGAGGGACACGGACAGCAGTGACACGGGCAGCAGTGACACGGACAGCAGTGACACGGACAGCAGTGACACGGGCAGCAGTGACACAGGCAGGACAGGAGTGACACGGGCAGCAGTGACACGGGCAGCAGTGACACGGGCAGCAGTGACACGGGCCGCAGTGACACGGGCATGACAGGAGGGACACGGACAGCACTGACACGGGCAGCAGTGACACGGGCAGCAGTGACACGGGCAGGACAGCAGTGACACGGGCAGGACAGCAGTGACACGGGCAGCAGTGACACGGGCAGGACAGCAGTGACACGGGCAGGACAGGAGGGACACGGACAGCAGTGACACGGGCAGCAGTGACACGGGCAGCAGTGACACGGACAGCAGTGACACGGGCAGGACAGCAGTGACACGGGCAGCAGTGACACGGGCAGCAGTGACACGGCAGGCTGAGCGCTGCCCGCAGCCGCAGGCTCCGAGCGCCCTCTTGTGAAACGCTTTTCCCGACAGCATCCCGGCAGGATCTCACCCCGGACCTGCCCTCTCTCATTTTCTGGCCTCTAAGGCCGAGCTTTGACGGATGATGGGAAGAGTCAGGCAGGTGTGGAGGATGTGGCTTTTCCTTGCTCCACATCCCAGCTCAAAACTTGTATTTTATATGGGTTCAAGCCTGTTGCTTTCTCCCTATTGCCTTCTGAGCTTCACTAAACCAGTTCACCCAGAAAAGGAACTTCGGGTCTGCTCCCTGCACTAATTCATTAGTGAGACTTCCTATTAATTATCACTCTTTATCAAAAGGAGGAAAATGCTGCTGGAAGCTTCTCTTTTTTTTATTTATCTTTCCCTCGAGCTCTATGAGCAACATAGCACAAAGCCAGCAAGGAATTATGTAACATTTATGGTATTGTTGACATTTTCTTGGGACAGCCACGATGCCTGGAAGGGCTTGGGAGCTGGAAAAGGCAGGATGGTCTGAGATCCAGGCACCTTAGTGTAGGTGTGTACACTAGCAGGGGGTCTCCAAGCTGCCACTAGAGTTTCTGGAGATCTGGGGCTTTGTTCAGGTGGAGAAAAGGAGGCTCAGGGGGGACCTTGTGGCTCTGCACAACTCCCTGACAGGAGGGGACAGACAGAGGGGTCAGGCTCTGCTCCAGGGAACAGGGACAGGAGGAGAGGACAGAACCTCAAGCTGTGCCAGGAGAGGTTCATGTTGGACATCAAGAAGAATTTCTTCACTGAAATGGTGCTCAGGCCTTGGAAGGGTCTGCCCAGGGAGGTTTGGAGTGCCCATCCCTGGAGGTGTCCAAGGAATGTCTGGACATGGCACTCAGTGCTCTGGGCTGGTGACAAGGTGGGGATCAGTCACAGGTTGGCCTCGATGATCTTGGAGGTCTTTTCCAACCTCAATGATTTTATTTCATGTCTCTGGTGCCAACTGAGATATCCCCAGGAGAGCTGAGTGGAAAGGCAAGAGGGGCAGAAAGAGGCAAAGGGGCGAAAAGAGAAAAAACCAGAGAAATACGAGAGACAAGAGCAGAGGGAGGTGGTGGGCGAGCTGGCTGGCACGTGAAGCACTGCAGGGCTGAAGGTGTCCCCTTGCTGTGTTGTCCCCACAGTCAGCATCCCGCCGTGTGGGACTCTCCTGTGCCAATTGTCACACCACCACCACCACGCTGTGGCGCAGGAACGCCGAGGGAGAGCCCGTCTGCAACGCCTGCGGCCTCTACATGAAGCTCCACGGGGTAAATCTGTGGATTTGGGAGGGTGTTCATGGCACCTGGCTGGGGGCTGGGCTCTTGACATAGCTCTGTGCTCTCCTGGAGCTGCTCCTCCTGTCTAGTCCCCCTCAAGGTTATGAATTTTCGTGTAGAGTCACAAGGATCTTTTCCACCGTTAGGATATTATACCTTATGCAGGAAAGGCTCTGTACTTTTAATGCTTTAAAACAGGGAAATGCAAACTTTTTTCCTTTCTTGAAAAACAGGGGCTTTTAAAGAAAATATGATTTTACAAATACCTGCTGCCCTATTCATTATCAAATGGAGCAAATCCAATTCCATTTCCATTTCCATTCATACGAATAATTCAGTAATTTTCATTGTTAATAAAATGGTATTATGAGAATATCTGCTGCATTTTAGGTCTTTTTCAATAAAACTGCAAAAAAACTGCAATACCTGCAAGGGGATGTGCACACTGTTTACTAGTTAGGTCCTCTTTGCAAATAAGTCTTAAAACTTAATAAAACCAAGCCCAGGTTCTTCCCACATAAATTCAAGCACTTTAGTCAAAAAGCCAAGTCAGAAGCACAAACAGAGGAGCTGCTGTTCCCTTCTGGCCCTAAAACACAGTGTGATCTGCCTTTTATTCCCATTTGGATGCACATCTTGAATCTCTCTTTGACCAGGGAATTTGAGCTCCATCTTCTTGTTGCTTTCAATTAAACCAGTTTGACCACAAGTTACAACTGGAATCACGTTCCCTTAGATGACCTTAAGGGCATTCACAAACCAATGTGCTTTTCTATTTGCATCCACAGGTCCCCAGGCCTTTAGCCATGAGAAAAGAGGGAATTCAGACGAGGAAACGCAAGCCTAAGAACCTTAACAAAACAAAGGCACCAGCAGGTAAGTGTTGAATGAAAGAATTTATTTTATTATGTGTATTTGTGTGTGCACTTGTATTTCTGACCACAGTGCCCCTGAATTAGAGATGCAGTGACAAAACAGGCCAGTTTTTAAAAAATGGGGGATGCCTAAATACCTGAATACCCTTCCAATTATTTTAAGATTTATTTTTACCACACTAACTTCTGGGTGAGTGGGCACAGCTCTGTGCTGAAAGGTCTTTGGGAAGAGCTTGTTTTACCCTCTGGTTTCTCCCAGGCCCATCCAGCAGTGAGAGTCTCACCCCGACCACCAGCTCCAGCAGCAGCAGCAGCAGCACCACGACCACCGAGGAAATGCGCCCCATCAAAACAGAACCTGGGCTCTCATCTCACTATGGGCACCCCAGCCCTGTTTCTCAGGTAGGGAGGGGAGGTGCTGGCAGTGGGGAAAAAAAAATAAAAAGGGAAATAAGATGGTAGACATGGGGAGAATATCCTCAAAAATTTACTTAGGTATTAAAAGATAAGCACCTGAAGGGAGGCTGCAGGAAAAGATGGAGAGACTATTTCCAATGGTCAAAGGGGAATGACTTCAAACTGAAAGAGAGCAGGTTTAGATGGGATATTGGGAAGCAATCCTTCCCTGTGAGGGTGGGGAGGCTGTGACACAGGTGCCCAGAGAAGCTGTGGCTGCCCCTGGATCCCTGGAAGGGTCCAGTGCCAGGTTGGATGAGGCTTGGAGCATCCTGGGATAGTGGAAGGTGTCCCTGCCCAGGGAAAAGGGTGGGAATGAGCTGATCTTTAAGGTCTCTTCAAATCCAAATAACTCTGTGTTTCTAGAATTAGAAGGGAAAGAGGAGGAAAGAGCCTGCCCAAAGCATCCCACAGAGGCTGCAATCTCCAGCCCTGCAGCAAATCCAGACACATTTTTACAACAGCCCTCACTAAAGGGACTCACATGTTCCTGTAAGGTTTGAAGGTTTTTTTCACAGATTCTCCTTTTTCCACAGGCATTCTCAGTCTCTGCCATGTCGGGACATGGATCATCCATTCACCCTGCGATCTCAGCTCTGAAGCTTTCTCCCCAGGCTTACCAGTCAGCCATGAGCCAGTCTCCCCAAACCAGCTCCAAACAGGACTCCTGGAACAGCCTGGTGCTGGCTGAGAACCACGGGGACATCATAACTGCATAACCTGGCCCCTTCCCTACCAACTCCAGGCTGATCTGCTTGAGAGATGAAGAAGATCCACGTAATCATCAAGTCAATGTTGTCTCCACCTCCCCTGCTCTCCTGCCTTCTCTCCCCTTGTGAGATGTTCCAACAAAGAGGTAAAGAGAACTTATCCCAGGTGGAGGGGAGCTCTTATGAAATGAACAGAGAAGAGACAAATCTCAGAGCAACTCAAGGATTTGAAGCCTTTTTTCACCACTTTAAATGAGCCTCTGTATTTGACTGTCACCTCTTCCTATGAAACAGCCAGAAACACAGAGATGGACACAGTTCTTGAGTTTTATTTAACAATATCTGGCATTTTAAGATTCAATGGTGGAGCAGAGACACTTCTTCTGTCACCACCCATTCTTTTCCTGAAGAGAAGAAAATGCCATTGTCTTCTCATGACCCAAATTCAGTGATCTTCCACCAAACAGAGCCAGTTCCAGGACAGTTTGCTGAACAGACTTCATTAGAAGATTCTTTAGTGGCTTTAGTGGATTTGATATGATGTAGGGCAGAGAAAAAAAGAGACATCCCCCTTGTTCCTCAGCTCACACATGTAGAGCATTGCCTTCATTTTCCTAGATGGTCTGGAAAGTTCATGAATGTCCATATTTAATAGTAACTCCTTTCCTATTTATCATTCTGAAATTGTGGGACTGTGTTTCCAGAAGGTTGTTGGCTGAGCCTGGAGTAGGTCTATCCAAAGCCAAAGGGGGATTTTGGAAGAAGGAACCTTCTGGAAGAAGGTAGATGAGACCCATGCTGGTCATCAAATCCTGGAGGAAATGGCTGGGCTCTTCCCTGATGGATAGCAACAAGCCAGGCTTAGAGATGATTCAAGAGCACAGCAAGGGAAAGATGTTCTTCTAATGCTGCTGTGCCATTGCTTTTCAGACAGATAATTTAATTATTTTGCCTATTTTTATGTTGGTTTGGATGCCACTGGTGAAATCTGACTGTCACTTATTTTTGGCTGTACTGTGAGTGCCCACTTTCCCACTAACAGCTGGCTCATGACCATTTCTCACATCTAATCCTTTAGGATTTCACTTTTTGCAACAAGCAGTGGCTTCAGCCCCTACTGGAGGTGGCAGGGGCTGTTTTCTTTATCAAGCATGTGAACAGACTTGCTTGCCTGCAAGAGAAGCACAACTCCATTAAACAAGACTCGACTGTTTGCTGGCCCATAAGGCTCTCACCTGCCAGGGAATCCTGGCAAATGGAGTTGGAAGAGATGCTAAGAGCCCATTGACTCATTCCCTTTTCCCAAAGGGATGAGTCCTGCCTAATCCAGCCCTGACTGCTCTGCCTCTGGTTTACCAAACTCAAACTCCAGCACTGCAGACGCCACAGCTCCCCTGGGCAGTCCAAGTGCTTCACCAGATGCTTCCCATGATGTTTGCATCAACATTTCCAAGGAAGGACAGCTTTGCCTGTCCACACAGAGGGTTCCTGGGAGACCTCATCCTGCAAGATTCTTCACTCTTATTTCTGTCTGATCCCAAGCTCTGTTACCCTTCTTGCCTTCCCAGCTCTTCTCTTTCCCTCCCTGCATCCAGAACTCGAGTACAGAACTACCAAGTGAAAAATCTCTAAGGGGGATTGTGCAACGCTCCCAAATGTGTCTCCCACTGTTTAACACTCCCACAAGGAGTGTTCTTCCACACAAACTAAGGAAGATGGCTTGCTGAAGAGGAGAGTCATGGACAGGTTTGAAGCAAAAGAATGGCATTGTGTTGTCTTTGTTTGAACTCGCCCTTTTCCTCCCAGTGATGTAAAAGCTTCTCTAAGGAGAAGGATTCAACTGGACTGGTTGTGACTGGACAGTCCTGGACCCTCCTGCATTCCCTGTTCTCCCCATAGCTCAGATTTGCAGGGTTTTGGAGGAGTGAAGCCTCCACACTCCCTAGAGAAAAACACCATGGCAATGATGCCATGGGAACAGCTGGGTGGTGACTGCACCAGTTCCCACTCTGTCTTGCAGAGCTAAGGCAGTGTTTAGCCTCATTAGTGTTAATTACAGATGAGGGGAAGACATTCATGAAACATGAGTAAAAACAAATGAAATTCTGTGATTTTTTCAGACTTGCTAGGCTTCAGAGAAGAGGCCAGAAACAGCACTGAAAAATATGAATTTGAGGTGAAGACACAAAGGTGTTTCTCCATTGGCAGGAAGATCTTTAGCCAAACTCCTCCTTGAAGTAAATCTCTTTTTAAATGGCAGTTGAGCTCTCCTGGGATCTGGCTGTGAACTCCTGGCCATAACACAGCAGCCTGCACCACAAAATGCCACGTGGCTCATGGCAACTTTTGAGATACCCAGAACTACCCTGGAAAGTCCAAGAGGGAGTGGAACTTCCTGGAGAGCATTAGAAGTCCAGACTAACCACACCCCCATTTCTCCTTCCATATGGACGCTCACAGTTGTTCTATTTTTCCTTCCCTATTGCTGTGCTCCTCCTCCTTCCCTCAAAGCCAAATTCCCCCGTGGAATTTTTCTCCTGCCCTTAAAACCCACTCAGAGATGCCAGAAAGAACTCTGCTTATGATGCCAGAAGGAAAAATCCCTGAAGAACATACCTGCCTTATGTCCCCTTGGTAGAGATTTATAAATTAGATTTTAGCCTTCCTTAAAGCCTGAAAAACCATTCTTGAAGCAGAGTGAGGAGCATTTACAAGTCCCTGCTAACAGAACAAGAAATCTGCTTTCAAAAGGTGAAGCTCTGGGGGCTGTGAGGACAGCTTTAGGGGTAGAGGACAACTTTCTAGGGGTAGAAATTAGTTCTTTGGTCCCTCCTTTCTGCACCAGAAGCAGAAGTTCGGATACACCAAGTTCTGTGGTTCTTTTCAATCACTCAAAATAATTGCAAAGCTGCTGTTGGCCCAAGAGATTTTGTCTTTTTCAGGCCAATGCTGGTATCAGGATGGTGAGAGACTGATCTCAGATGCAGCATCACCATAATTGATGGGTCCCCTTCCTCAGAGCTTCTAGTGACCAAATTACAGAATAATTTAACTCAGAAGGGATGAGATCAGGTCTCTCAAAGCCCTGTTAAGGCAACTTTTGATTATTGACAAGGATTGGAATCCCACCACCTCTCTGGGTTCCTGTTCCAGTGTTTGACTACCCTCATGCTGGAAATGTTTTTCCAAGAATCACTGGCAAATTAATTGCTCACATTTGGGGATTCCCATGTAAGGAGTCATTGTGGGAGGCTGAATGTGGTCACCAAGGCCAGGATTCACTCAGACCCACATCTTCCAGGTAGGAGCTGGGATGGCCAATGCAGGATGGCAAACTCCAGGAGTGACAGACCAAGGGATACTCACAGCACAAGAGGATTAAAGTGCTTCCACTTCAGGACACTCAGCTTCTTCCAGTAAGAGGTGACAATTTCAAAACTCCAGGTCCCACCTGAGCTCTGCTTTCCTGCCTGTGATGGGGGAGGCAGTTAGAGCCTGCTTGGGGAATTAATTAGATACAATTATAAGAGACCCGTTAAGGCAAAGTAATTATTGGTTTTCTTATTGTTTTTATTGCTGGAGAACCTAGTGAGATCCATACCAGGTCCTACACAAACACAGGACTGAGAACTACCCCTTCCCTGAGGAGCAAGAGGGAAGGGCCCACTCTTGCAAAACACCTCAGCACATTTAAAAATGCATTTGTGGGATTTGCTCCCCTTGAGATCATCCCTAATCAAGAAAATGTTGATGCTGAAGGGTTTGCAGCACAAGGTTTGGTTGTATCAAACCAGACCTTGGCACTGGCCCAATGGCCACCAAAGTGAGATGGGCAGATGAGAACCAGGACAGGGAGCCAAGAAAGGTCATTTAACACTTGTAAATGTCTTTGCTCTTTGTGGAAGTGCAGTACCTCGATTCACTGCAGTTATTCTTTGTAAATTGATCAGACAAGATCCACAGATCACTTGCAATCCTATGGGCTTGGATGGAGAGGGTGCAATCAGGAGGAGCTCAGGAATATTGCAAGGGAGCTTAAAAACCAATCAACAACTCTCAATGTAACATGGAAGCTGTGACTATGTCAGGGGTGGTGTTTTGTTTTGCCCTCTTTTTTTCTCCCCATGTGTAAAGTTTGAAACTTCCCAGGTCATCTGGGAAGGTCTCATGGAAACAGACACTTATTTGTAAGGGGGAGAGGGAAACCAACCAACTGAACAAGCTGTAATTATTTAAAGATGTAAAAAAATATCTATTATGAAGTAGTATGGCTACCAATCCACGTAACTTCTACACCTTTAGAACTAATGGAAATAAAACAATGATAATAAAACCAGAAGGTTTCTGCTTGATTCTGTCTACCCTTGTAGGCTTTTGGAGAGGATGGGGGGTAAATGATGAAATACTGAAAACATGAAATGCACCTGGAGAAGAAATGGTGAGGTGGGTGCTGTCCCAGTCACAATGTGCTGTCACAATGAAAGAATGACAGGGAATTTTAAGTCAGAAAAGATGAGATCATATTTCTCAGAGCCTTGTTCAGTCAGATTTTAAACATACACCAAGATGGAAATCCCACCACCTCTCTGGGTTCCTGTTTAGTGTCTGACCAGCCTCATGGTGGAAATGTTTATCCAAATCATAGAATGTTAAGGGGTTGAAAGGGACCTTGAAGTTAATCCAGTCCCACCCCCTGCCATGGGCAGGGACACCTTCCACTAGACCAGGCTGCTCAAGGCCTTGAACCTGGCCTTTGACACTTCCAGGGATGGGGCAGCCACAGCCACATTGGGCAACCTGTTCCAGTGTCTCACCACCCTCAAAGTTAATAATTTCTTCCTAATATCTAATCTAAATTTTGCCTCCTTCAACTTGCACCCATTACTCCTTGTCCTATATAAAATTCCTATATAATAAATATTAGATTATTAACGAGTACCAAAATATTTGGTAAATTAATTGCCTAGACCTGGGAATCCCCAAGCAATGAGTCATTGCAGAAGAATCAGTGTCACCTCCAGCCCCCAGAGCCACACAGAGACCCCTCCTTTATGTAGGATTTGGGATGGCAACACAGGATGAAAAACTCAGAGGTGACAGACCCAGCTTGGAGCAACTCAAAGCCAGGCTTGGAGCAACCTGATCTAGTAGAAGGTGTCCCTACCCATGGCAGAGAGGTGGAACTGGATGATCTATAAGGTCCTTTCCAACCCAACCCAGTCTGTGACCATGATTTTAATATAAATGAGGAAAAGCCCCAATACTGGAATCACCTCGAGTGCAGCAGAGAGGGGAAAAGCCCTTGGGGGCACTTAGAAACAATAATGAATTAGATTTTTGGTCTTCTCACTTACTTTACTCAGTAGTTCAGCCTGAATGCTCACAGCTGAACTCACAGACAACACCCTCGAGCCAAAATCAGTTTGCCACTGTCAGCAATGCCTGAGCTCAACCACCTCCCACTCTGCAGGGGCACAGCCCTCCTTTAAGCACCCAATCCCCCTGCCAGGCACTGCCCAGCTGCCTTCCCAGTCCAACCAGTTCACAGACCGGTACAGCAGGTGGGGTGAGTGAGGCCAGCACCTGCAGCCTGCCCATCACCTGCCCTGGCAGCCAACTGGGGAGCTCCCTGCGATTTCTGGGGGAGGATCTTCCTGCCTTATAAAGGGAAGTGGGTGGAAGGGGTTGGGTGTAGGAGGTTCTGCTGAGGGTGGGTAGAGGTGCTGTGGGAGAGGAAGGGCTGTCAGAGGCAGAGGGGAGGCAATGAAGAACGGGGGGGAAAGCCTCCCAGCCTGCTCCCCGAATGGATGCTCAGGATGGGCTTGGGGAGAGCTGGAGGCAGGAATGTGGGGTTTTGGGGAAAAGCAGCGGTGCCTTCACTGCCCTGGGGCGATGGGGGTGAGAATGGGGTGGGAACTCGGTATCTCTTTTCTTAGGATGGCTGCAAATTGATGCTTGGCTGAATGTGAGAGGATGGAGAGCTCTGCACTCCCCCTGACTGCATGGGGAGGGTCAGAGCTGTGCCTTAAGTCCCTGCAGGAGCCTGGACAAGGGATAAAAGGTCACAGAGGGCCTTCCTGCCATCCCTGGGTGCAGGCAGAGCTGCATGAGCCTTGTCCTTGCTCTGTTCTGCTGTGGGCAGAAGCCACAGGCTTTTGTCTGGGCACAATGAACCTGTACAGGGGCAGATTTTTCCTGCAGGGCTGGCTCCCTGCCCCAGACCTGCACAGGTACCAGCTCAGGTGGCCATGCACGTGGTGAGATGGGTGTTGTGCCCTCAGAGGGCTGCAGATGGTTTTCTTCCTCTTCCTCCTTGGATGAGACTGAAGTGGGTCTAGAGTAAAAATGTGAAATAAGGAGGTACATGGAGGTAAGGGGATCAGGTACATGGGATAAGGATGGCAGATGCTGGTGGTTCTGATGTGCTGGGAAACAGGGCAGTCTTCCCTTGTGAGGAGAAGCATTCCTTTGCTGTCAGACAGGCTACAGCTGGGGCAGAGTGAGCTTTTGTACCTTACAGAGCTCTCAGCTCTTCTGGTCTCTCCCAAGGAGCCTGTGGAGAACTGATTCAGCAGCAGTCAGAGCTCTGCAGGTGATGAACTTCCCTGGGATGTGAGCCCTGGGCTGTATGAGCTGTCCTGGGGCTCCATCTGTGCTGCTGACATGAAACCAGTGCCTCACAATCAGGGCAGACTCCTTGGATGATCTGTGCCCAGCTGTTTCTGGGGATCCAAACTGCTGCTGGTGCCTTTGGCAGCAGGAGCATCTTTTTAGCTGTGTTTTGATCTACATGCAGATTTATTTTTTTTATATAAAACTGGAGCCTGTGAATAATCATCACATGCCCTTGAAGGCAGAGGACTAAAGTTGAGTCTCTTACCCTTGCTAAATCTAGTTGCAATGACCACTTAATATCTGTACCTGGATCTAAGACATTAAATTAATGTTCCCTAAAGTGTTTTCCTCCTGAGCCCTTCCAAAAGGGATTTGGTTTGTGCTGCAGCACAGGAATGGCTGGCAGGAGGTGGGAATGGCTCTTCTGGTGGAGGACTGCAGGATTGCTGTTGATTTTCTCATCAAACTCAGAGCTGTGCCAGGTGCCTCAGAGCCCTGTACTGAGTGCTGAGGAGCTCGAAGCTGAGCCTCTGATCAGTGCTGGGATTAGTCTGCAGGGAGAACTGGCACTGGGGGATGAAGGCCAAACTGAGCTTTCCTTGTACACCCACAGCCAGCAGAAGTGCTCAGAAGAGCTGCAAGTGACTGGGGTTTCATGCCAGAAATAACTCCTTATGTGTTGGTGTGACTTCCTGGAAGGAGCTGCAAGATGGTGCTGCTTCATCTCCCCCTCATCCGGAGCCCTCTGCTCCCAGATGCTGTTAGCAGAGTGTGGGAATGCTCCCCAACTGGTTCCATGCCATTGCAGTCAGTGGGGCAAGCAGTGGGGTGGAGATGCTCTAATTCCAGGGCTGAGCTTTCCATGGGAGCAGCACTTCCCATGGTGTATTGGGGAAAAGATGGGTCACTGGCCTGTGCTGATTCTGGGTCACTGATCATGAAATCACAGAATGGAATGGGTTGAAGAGACCTTAAAGATCATCTGTTTCCAAACCCCCTGGTGTGGGCAGGGAAACCTTCCACTGCCCCAGGGAAAAAAAAGGACTTTGGGAGATTCCCCAGGCCAAATTACTGCTTGTAGTGTGAAAACTGCCATTGGACTATGTTGTTCAGGGCTGTGTTGGATTAAATTATATATATCCACTAGGATGGAAACTCCTCCACCTCCCTAGCCATATTTATCTTCACAGACTTTGTCACAGGAACTTAAGGAGGAAAATTGGGAGAATTTTTGTGTATTTCTGAGTTGCAGCTTCCCTTCAAGTCTAGGGTAGAGGGTGACAAAGACCTGCTAATCCCTCCACAGCTGCTGGAGATGCCAGAGGGCCCATCAGTGAGGAAATTCCAGCTGCTGACCTCCCCTTTTGTGGGGCAAGTGGTGGTCAAGGTGGGGGGAAGCAGCCAGAAGCTCAATGTCAATGACCTGAATGCCCTGAGGCTCCAGGACTCCCAGGTGAGCTGTGCTATAGTTGAATTTACAGGTCCATGACAAGTCTGAGGGAAGTCACCATTGTCCTGCACCTGGGTGACAGAAGGTGAATGTTTCCCTGAGGGTTTCACCTGGTTAAATTGAGGTGTCTGTGCTATGGGTACTTGTCAGAAGTCACACTAGGTCAGTCCTGCTGGGGTTTCACCAGCATGACACCCCAAATGATGATTTGGAGCTGTCTGGCCAAACCCTGGTGCAGCCTCACCTCTGATTAAAAGTGGGGAGCAAAATGGAAAGCACAAAATGCACCCAGAATAAAGTGAGAAGATGAATCAGAATGATGATGACAAATTTCAAACCCCTGAGTGTGTGCCCTGGTGGGCCTGATGGGAGCCCCTGGGAGGGATTCAGATTTGAGTGGCATCTGAGCACCTTCTGCTTCAGGCAGGCAAAGAAAGGAATCTGCAAGGATGACCCCAGCTCTGATGGAAATGGCTTGGATGCTGATGAATCCCATGTTCAGGGTGGGCTGATGTGGGCTGTAGAAAATAAGTCACTTGTATGGAAACAGCCAGAGGTTTTATCCCAGGAAGTGTTCAAAGTCAGGTTGGATGAGGGCTGAGCAACCTGGTTGTGCTTGCCCATGGCTGGGGGCTTGGAATGAGATGAGTTCTAAGATCCTTTTTAACCCAAGTGTTTCTAGAATGCTGTGATCCTTTATGGATCACCAGCACATGCCACCTCTTTTCTCAGGTTCATGGGAAGAACTTGTACCTGGCATTTGTGGCAGCTGAAGGTCCCTCAGGAGCAGCCGCAGAAGAGACAGCGCTGCAAAGAGAGGCTGATTGCGGGGCACACTGTCCTGCCCAGGGACAGGCTGGTGCTCCACAGCCCCATTCCCAGGATGAGGAGCTGCAGGAGCCCCAGCTCTCAAGGGCTGAAGGCCCAGAGGCAGCAGAGGGTCGGGGCAATTGGCTGCGCATCCACTTCGGCATGTTCGGCAGCGTCCGGGCAAACGAGTTCTCGAGGGCCAGCAGAGCCAATAAAAGGGGGGACTGGAAGGATCCTGTGCCCAGGTATTTCCTCTTCTCTTTTCTCCCAAACTAAATATGTGAGGCAATGCTCTTAGCCTTGGTTTTCTCTGGTAATTTTTAAGGCATGAGTGAATGTGGGGTGTGTTCAACCAGAGAATCCACAGTGGAATTGTAGGATGCAATTGCCTCAGCTCTGCTGAGATTTTTATCATGAAGAGAGAAGTTTTAGGATTCCAGGCTGAATCATGCCCTAAAAATGCCAGTTTCTGACAACTATATGTTTTCAAAAAGCTTTGGATAAATAGCAAACATCTCATACACCTGGAATCACAGGCTGGAGTGATGCTGTTGAAGGCAGCAGTGAATTGAAAACATGGCTCTGGTCTGTGTCCTGTATCCCACTGGAATTGTACAGAGCAATGGGGAAGAGGTTGCCAGAGAAGCTGTGGCTGCCCCTGAATCCCTGGAAGTGTCCAAGGCCAGGCTGGACAGGGCTTGGAGCAACCTGGGGTAGGGGAAGGTGTCCCTGCCCATGGCAGAGGGTGGCCCAAGATGATCTTTGAGTTCTCTTCCAACCCAAACTATTCTATGATTCTATGTTTTTGTTTTTGTTTTTTTTTTTTTTTTTAAGGATGACTTTATTTCTATACAAGTATTTTCAAACAGCTTTTTGTGCTACTTTTAACATTCATTTCTCTGATTTGTGGACTGTGCTGCTGAGGGCTTGGTCATCCAAGGTCACAGGGCAGCAGAAGGAAAAACTCTCCACCAGTTGTGTGGGTTCACCACCAAGCTTCATGGCTGCAGACATTAAAGATGCCACCTTGCCTTGAGGCAGGGGCCAGCTGCACAGTATAACAAGTAGCTCTGAGATGTTTCTGATGAGAGACTCCCAGTTTCCCTGCTTCTCCCAGGCTGGTTCTGCACTTTGGGAGTGGAGGCTTCCTCGTTTTCTACAACTGCCGGATGCTCTGGTGCTCCTGTCCGAGGGCTGACCCTGCTTCTGACATCCTGTCTGTGGAATTCCACCGTGGCCGGGCGCTGCGTGCCCTCTGTGCCCCCCATCCCATCTGCTACACCCTCCTAGACCAAAGGCACTTTTCAGGGCTGGGTGAGTTCCATGGGTAGGGGCAGAAGGAGAGATGGAGGAAAGTGGGTGGGATGTGCATGTCTGAGCAGTTTTCTCTTTAGTTTAAGAGCTTCTGGTTGATCCAGCTGAAGGGAGTGTGGTCATCTTTAGGGTCTGTAATGATAGAGGGAAGAGAACCTCTTCCAGTCCAATCCCAGCTCCAAGTCTGCTCTTTGGATGCCACCTCTGGTACAGGGAATGGTGTTGCTGGCTGGGGCCCTTGAGGCAGAAATCACAGCTTGGGGCCAGCAGCCTGCATTCCCTTGATGAGAAATAACCTGTCTCCTTGTTTCTGGCCCCTTCCAGGGAACATCATTAAGAACGAGATCTTGTACCTGGCCAGGATCCACCCATTAACACCAGGCTCCCTCTTGGCTCCCTCAGATCTGGAGCATCTGCTGGACTGTGCCATTCAGTTCAGCTCTGAGTGGCTGCACAACAAACTGCGTGGCCAGGGGCTGCACCCCCAGGTGTACCAGAAGGAGCAGTGTCCCCTGGGGCATCCCCTGAGGAAGGGCACTTTTGGACCCTCAGGTGGCTTCAAGAGACTGACCTGGTGGTGCCCTCAGTGCCAGCCTGCGGTGCTGCCAGGGGATGGGGACCCTTCCCCAGTCCCTGAGTGACCTGTCCTGCAGGGTGCTCTGATCCATCCTCTTTGTTGTCCTAGAAATGGTTTTTTTGAGGCTGTTGAGTTTGGTCCTTAGGGAGTTGGCGGAGTTAAGCACTCAGTGGAGGTGCCCTGCAGAAAGGAAAAAGTGGATTTCCATTTTTTGTTGTTGTTGTCAGGGTGGCACAGCAGTGTAAAGAGTTTGACCAGCTCTGAGGTATTTTGGTTGCCCTGTTCAGGTGGCAGTGGATGGGAAGTGTAAAGGGTTGAGCAGGGGATTGCTGTAGTCTGAAGTGACCCTGTCCCTTGACCCTGGAGGAGTCAGCAAAACAGAGGATATCCCTCTGCCTAAACAGCTTGATTAATTAGGAATTAAATAATCCTGCCTCTGGAGCTGAATCCTGTGTGCTGGGCTGTGGTTGGGTGTGGTTAAACAGGAGGGGCTGTTCTCTGTGTCAGATCTGACAGGAACATCTCTTTCCTTCCATGTCAGTCAACATATCCAAAATATATGTTAGCAGTGCTTGGTGCAGCTCATCTCTGCACCCACAGGCTTCAGCTTTGTGGCAAATTGCCAATCCAGATCTCACTGTAAAGATAATTTAAAAAAAGTGTGGGACAGTGTTGCAAAAACTCTGGATCTCCAAGGAAACCTGAAGGCAGAAAGGTTTGAAAATAGAGCTGTGTCTCTATACACCAGGTGGGAACTGCTGCTGTCCTCTCTCCCTGGATTTGAGTTTATTTTAATAAGAAGTTGTTGACTTGAGCAAAAAAATAAAAGCTGGAATTAGAATTGGTGATGTTCATCTCAATTGTGTACTTTCTGGCAGTTTTTTGGTTAAAAACTGGGGTGTACATGGAAATTCCAGCTGCCTGGAATTGGTCAACAGCTACATCTTTGGTGCTGCCTGAAGGGTGGTACCAGTGACTTTCCTTAGCTGTGCAAGTGTTCTCATTAATGAGAACTGGATTTAAAGAAGGATTTCAAATCAGCTGGGAATGCTGGAGGTAAACACCTCTGTTGTCAGGCAAGGCTTGCAGAGCGTCTCCCCTGTGAACTGCAGCACCTTTGAGTGGTTGCAGGTTATGGGATTGCTGAATAAACCAATTAATGGGATTATGGGGCCAAAGAAGGTGGTTAATGTCCCTTCTACAGGGCAAAGTGCCCTTCCAAAACTAAAAATCATAGGATATCCTGAGTCGGAAGGGACCCACGATGATGATCAAAGCCCAACTTCTGGAAGAAAACCACTTGCAAAAAAGAAGCCGAAAAGTTGAATCTTGCACTTTGAAGGATGAGGGTGCAGCTGGGTCTGTGTTGCACAGGAGGGATGGGGGCTGTTGAAGCAAATCCAGAGGAAACCATGGAGATGCTCTGGAGACGGGCTCAGATTTGGGAATGCTCACCTGGAGAAGGATCCAGGGAGAGCTCAGAGCCCCTTGCAGGGGACTAAAGGGGCTCCAGGAGAGCTGGAGAGGGACTGGGGACAAGGGATGGAGGGACAGGGCACAGGGAATGGCTTCCACTGCCAGAGGGCAGGGATGGATGGGATATTGAAGGAATTGTTCCCGAGGATGAGGAGGGAAGCCCCAGAGATGCTGTGGCTTCTCCAAGGCCAGGCTGGGCGGGGCTTGGAGCAATCTGGGACAGTGGAAGGTGTCCCTGCCCACGGACGGGGTGGAACTGGAAGGTCTTCACGCTCCCTTCCCACCGAACCCCGCCGTGCCTCCATGGCGGCGCCGCTCCCCTCACGCTCACACCGGCGCGTTCGGCTCCTTCCCGCTCCGCCTGTGCCGACGCGCGCCTCCGCCAATCAGCGCCCGCCCCCGCCCGTCACACCAGCCGCGCCGCCTCCCTATTGGTTGGCGTTTCCCTGGTGCGAGCGCGCCGCGGCCAATGGGCGCCGCGCCCGCCCCACCGAGCGATGCGCCGAGCGCTGTGATTGGCTGCGGGGCGGGGCCGCGCCGGCCCCGCCCGCGCGCGGTTAAGCGGCGGGTGGGGGGGGCGGCGGGAGCGCGCGGCGGCGGCGGGGTCTGAGCGCGGCCCCCATGGAGCTGCTGCGGAAATGGCTGGGCCACCCCGAGGACATCTACAACCTGCTGCGCTTCAAGATGGGCGGCTACCGCGCCGTCATGCCGCGCATGGACACGGTGAGCGGCCAGGGATGCGCGGGCGGCGGGATGCGCCTCGCTGTCGCTGGTGCGCGGTGCTGCCGGTGGGGAGCGGGGCGCGGGAGGAGGAGGAGGTGGGGGGCACTGTCATGTCCGGGTGTTGCCATGGGCGACCATCTCCTGTCCAGCACGTATAGGAGCTGCCCGGCTTTGTGCGCCTCGGTGCTTCCCGGTATCACCGGCTCCGGGCATCCTATTGCACTGCTCGTACCCTGCGTGCATCCCACCGGTTACGGGCTTCTCACCGGTTCCGGGCACCCAACCGGCTCCGAGCATCCTTGCATTGCTTGGTGCCGTTACCTCGCGAGCATCCCACCGGTTCCGGGCACCCAATCGGCTCCGAGCATCCTTGCATTGCTTGGTGCCGTTACCTCGCGAGCATCCCACCGGTTCCGGGCACCCAATCGGCTCCGAGCATCCTTGCGTTGCTTGGTGCCGGTATCCTGCATGCATCCCACCGGCTCCGGGCATCCCACCGGTTCCGGGCATTTCACCGGCTTCAAGCATCCTTGCGTTGCTTGGTGACGGTATCCTGCGTGCATCCCACCGGCTCCGGGCATCCCACTAGTTCCGGGCATCCTGTGCATTGGTGCATCCCACCGGCTCCGAGCATCCCTGCATTTCTTGGTGCCGGTATCCGGCGAGCATCCCACCGGCTCCGAGTATCTCGGTGCCGGTACCAGTGCCGGACATGGCAGAGCCCCGATGCTACCGAGCATCCCTTGCATTTCCCGGTGCCAGTATCCTGCGAGCCTCCCAGTGACTCCGAGCATCCCACTGTCTATATGCTTCCCATGCACTGCTCGGTGCCGGTACCCCGCGAGCATCCCACCAGCTCCGAGCATCCCTTGGCGGTGCCGGTGCCCTGCGCGCATCCCCGGGCTCCGCTGTCCGTACATGGCAGCGTGGAGCCGGCACGGGGCGGGTTTCGGGGCGGGTTTCGGGCCGGGGGCGGAGCGGAGCGGAGCGGCCGCAGCCCCCCGCCGCCCCCATGGCCGCCGGCTGCCGCGCCGTGTCCGTGCTGCGCCGGACCCTGACCGTGTCCCCGCCGCGGAACCCCGCTCGGGCAGCGGGCAGGCGGCGGGGACAGCAGCGACAGCACCTGCAGCAGCAGCAGCAGCAGCAGCGGCGGTGCGGAGCCCCCGGGCCGCCCCCCGCCCCGCCGCCCGCCGCCCCCCGGCTCCAAGCCCTGCTCTGCCCGCAGGACTCGCTGGGATGTGGCCTCCGCACCTGCTACCGCTACCTCAACCAGACCAGCCGCAGCTTCGCCGCCGTCATCCAGGCTCTGGACGGAGAGCTGCGGTGAGCACGGGGCAGAGGGGGGCCGGGCAGGGGGTGCGGTGACCCCCCGGCGCTGGGGGGAGGCGGGGTGGTCACCCCAACACTGGGATCCTCGGGAAGGGTGGGTGCAGCTTTGTCCTGACACCAGGAATCCCCTGGAGATGGTGGGGTAATTCTCCTCCCTGGGAGTGGTGGGTACAGTGCCACCCCAACACTGGGTATTTAGGGGGTGCAGTGACCCCCCCCCAGTTTCAGGTCTCCCCAGGAGCTGGTGGGTGTGATGCCCCCCAGTACCACAGCTGGCCCATGCAGTGCCCCCAAACACCCACCACTCCCAGTTTTTCTCCAGTGCAGCTGCTGGGAACACGCTCCCTCTGCCATCAGGAGCTGTCTGGACTCGCCGGGCTCAGCCCCACCCCTTGCAGCAGAACGTGGGGCTTTTCACGTCCCTGCTGGCTGTGCCACATCCCCCCTCTGTGCCACATCCCTCCCCCAAACTGGGTCTCTGGGCTGAGCCTCCTGGCCAGCAGGCTGTTGAACACAGGGCCTGGCACTGTGCCCTGTGTGACACCATGGGAATGTGTCCTGGCAGTGCTGGACAAAGGCTGGAGGGAGGAGGTGAGGAAAGACCTGGGGCTGACCAAGGGTCTGGGCATTGCATGGGAGATGCTTTTGGAAGCAGCTGCCTCTAAACCTGCTCAGTTGTTGCAGAGGGTTTGTTGTACACTCATTTTTTGCTGTGCAGATTTTGCTGCCCTGTGCAGAAAAGCTTTAGATAGGAATAGTAACAGAGGATGTAAAGCTCAGCTGTCCAGAGGGCCTCATGCCATGTAATTCTTCTCCATATAATTCCTTATATTCATTTGACAATTACTGATTTTTTAAATCCCCAGTAAATCCCAAGATGTGTTGATGATTGAATTTAGGGGTTCTGGAAATTGTTCCAGACACATCAGATTGCTCTGCTGAGCAGTTGCAGGCACCACCCCGGACACTGGGTGATCTGTGGGGTTTCTGAGCCCTGGTTTGGCATTTTGGATAGTTCCCCGTAGCTGTGTCCAGTGTTTATGAAATGGTGTTTGCAGCCTGGTTGACAGGAAAGGCAGAGAAGTTCAGTGGTTTGGCTGGAATTGCATGGAAAAGTACAAGTGGGGCCAAGAATTAAGCTTTTCATTTTCCATGCTTTTTCTGTGCAGGAATTATAAAAAAAATTAAGAAAACACTATGAAACCTGCAAGCAATGTGTCTGCCCTGTGCTTGCCTCGAACTTCCTGCAGTTTCTTTGTCTTTTTTTGTCCTTTAATCCATGTCCTGCAGCCTGCTGGGATCAGGATCACCCTTCAGGCTACAGAAATTTCTGCCTGGCATCCCAAAAATGCTCTTGCCTGATTTTTGCAACCCACACTTGGGCAGGGAGGGTGGTTGGATTACAGCTGGCTCAGTAGTGCATGAGGAGAGATTCATTTTCAAAAACCAGGAGCTCCACTGGAGAATATAGGGACAAACAAGGGAAATACAAAATAGGAAAGACAGAGAAATGCACAAAGCTGCAGCCTTGCAGAAGGAATTCATTTTGCTGGATGAAAAAAGTGCTTGCATTGATGTTAACCCTGTCAGGGAGTTCAGCTGAGCCCCTTAGGTTGCAGACAAGCCTCTCAAGGGCAGCTGGAAAATGGGGAATTTCTGGAGGAGTGCTTGGAGTAGTGCTTCCCTGGCCACAGAGGGTATTGGTAATTGAGCTGAAATGTCTGGTTCCTCCTTTCTTGTTATTTTTGGCCACATAAACCACCTGTTTTGCTGGCCAGAGCCCTGTCCAGCTCGTTACTCCATGGTTAGGGTGTTTTCTGGGAAGGTGGGAGGCTCTAAGCTGCAGTTTCATCCACGGCTGAGCCAACAGCATCATAACTGCTGCTGTGGAAAAGAGTTACAGTCCAAGCTCAGAGCTCCTCTCCTGGTGATGGAGAGGAGAAGAGGGATGCTCCTGCCTCTCTGCTGCCAGTTCCATGGTCCTGCCTCTCTCTGGAGCTCTTCAGGATCTATTCCTGAATGTTCAGCAGAGGCTGCATGTCCTGGCAAGGAAAAAGAAGACAGGGAGCTGTACCCAGGGCAGGGCTGGAGCTTGAGCTCTGGAAGATCCAAACTTGTTTTTTGGAAGTGGATGCTTCCATTTGTGCCCTGTCCAGCCTGACCTTGAATGATTCCAGGGATGGGGCATCCACCACCTCTCTGGACAACCTGTGCCACAGCAAAGAACTTCTCACAGCAAAGAATTTCTTCCTTTCATTCGCCAAAATTGCCAAGGATATAAATTCAGAGTGTGATAGAAGTTAAGGAGGCAGGTTAGGTCTGGATGCATAATTGGGGTTAAATAAGTGTTTTAACTGTGCTGGTCTCTGGAATTACTGCTGGCTCTTCCCTGGGCATGGTGCCCCTGTGAGAGGTGCCTCTGGGATGGCATTCTGCCTTTCTGGGTGGCTCCTGGAAGTGGGCTGGAGCCTTGGGCACTTGCATCCTGTTGGATGAACGTTTGCAGCCTGGCTGGAATGGAAAAACTCAGTCATGCAAAGGAACAGGAGCACGAGAGAGCTGCTCATGTGCTTTGACAGGGGTGTTAAATACCCTTCTAATCAAGGAAAAAAAGCCACATTTAACAGTATTGGCTCTGAGAGCAAGTCAGTTTTCCCTGGATGCTTAATCACTGCTTGCACATTGTCATTCTGGGAGTACAGCACTGCCACCTGGTAATTAGCACTTAGGCAGACCCAGCCTCTTTCCATTTGTTAAACAATAAATAAATACCTCGTCTCCTTGGCATATATCCCTGTGCTCATGGAGATCTGGGAGTATTTTATATAAATCCTGGAGTTGCAAACAGCATTTCTTGCCATCAGGACTTGTTTTGTTTTTGGAGATACAAAATAAAGGGTGATTTTGGCTCTTTCTGCCAGTCCTAATATTCCTGTTGCACCTTGTATTCCCCCCCCAACAGGATGAAAGGTGTGCAGAGAAGGGAAGTGATTTTTTTTTCCCCATTTCCTATTTTACATTTGTTTTTCTCAATAAGCTGACCCCAGTCTCTGTCCTCTGGGTCCAGGTGAGCACTGGCCTTGCTTGCAGGGTTGGATCTCCCCTGCTCAGGGAGCTCACAGAGGACCCTTCCCTGATACACACCTTAGAAAGCCCAAAATCATTCTGTAGTTCTCCTGAAAGCCCAAAATAATTCTGTAATTCTTCTTATGGGGGAAAATCCTGGATTTCCTAACCTGGCTGGTATCTTCCAAAGGCACCTGGCAGTGCCAGTGTGTGACATGTTGAGCTCAGAGTGCATTGCTGAAGGCTCTGTGGTTAATCCAAGCTCCCAAGTAATAGATGACTGTTTTTTCTCCCCTCCCAGACATGCAGTCTGTATATTCTACCTGGTTCTTCGTGCCCTGGACACTGTAGAGGATGACATGAGCATCCCTTTGGATGTCAAGGTGCCGATGCTGCAAGAGTTCCACTCCCATCTCTACCAGCCAGACTGGAGGTACACAGAGAGCAAGGAGAAGGACAGGCAGGTGCTGGAAGACTTCCCAACGGTAAGGCAGCCTCCTCCTTGCTCCTTGTGGCACCCATGGGTGCCTGGTTGTGTCCATGTGGTGCCTGCAGAGCTTGTTCAGTCCCACAGCTTTGCCCAAGGGCTGGGTGCCAAGCTGGGGTGAGAATCCCAAACATTGTACAACACTGTGAGCCAGAGGGGATTGGCTGTGGAAGAGTCCCAGCTCTGTAAAGTGGCTTTTTGCCTCCTCTGCTGGAAGAGCAGGTGACCATTGTCTTGTGGAGAGAGATTTGGGGTTGTTACCCAGCACGGTGCTTTGCCTGTGTGCACAGTGCCCATGGCAGGGGGTGGGATGGGATGAGCTTTAAGGTTCCTTCCCACCCAAACCATTCCATAATTCCATGATATAAGACAAACAGCACCCTCACTGTTACTAGTAACAATATTTAATTGATTTTTTTTTTAATTACTGAGTTAATTTCTAGGGGGTTTTTTTGTTCTGTATAAGAAAAAATATAATAGTTCTGGTGGGGAGCATCTGATTTTCTGAGGACGTTCTGTTCTGTTCAAGTTTATATTATTTTTTTAAATTTATTCTACCCTTTTCAGCCTTTCCCTAGCAGTGGGAATGGGGTGGTTGCTTGGAGAGCTGGGGTGTGTTGTGAGTTTGGATGCTCAGGTTTGGGGTGACTGTGGCTGTGTTATAGGGGGTGTGTAGGGATACAATAGGTATATTTGGGGAGCTTTTGAGAAGATGTTTGTGACACTTTGCTGTTCTCTCTTGATGTATATGTTATTTATTTGAGGCAATCCATGCTCAGGTATGATTTAAATAATCATAGAATTGTAGAACTATGGAATTGTTGGGTTGGGAGGGACCACAAAGCTCATCCCATTCCATCCACTGCCACGGCAGGGACACCTTCCACTAGATCAGTTTGCATCCAACCTGACCCTGAATTTTTGGGGGTATTCACAGCTTCTCTGGGCATCCTCTGCCAGTGCCTCACCACCCTTATAGTAAAAAACTTCTAATAATATTTCCTAGAGGTGCATTTGCAGGCTGTGCCCCTCTGTGTAGGGGACTGAAGCCACAGAGACAGAAGCAGAATGGATACATTGATTTTACAGACAAACCCTTATTGCACACAAACCCTGGGCTGGCTGCAGTCACTCACTGATGGAGAATAAAACTTAGCACAGTAAAACATGGTGCTCCACAGTTTTGGGAAAAGGAGGATGGAGTTTTTAATTTATTTTTTCAGTGTGAGAGTGATGGAGACACTGCAAGTGTCCCTGCCCATGGCAGGGGGTTGGACTAGAAGATCTTCAACCCAACCCACTCTGATTCCATGATCACATTACTGGACATGCAAGGATTTTCACACTTCCCTTGCTGCTTGATGCCTTTCCAGTTGTGCCAAATGTGCCCTGTGAAGCCAGAGCTGGAGAGGGCTGGGGAGAACAGAGCACCAAAAACTTATCATGGGTCTTTTCCCATGGCTGGTGTGATGGAATGCTCTCAAATTACAGAGGAAAACAGCTCTGTGTACCAAGTGCAGTCAGTTTTGTCCTGCAGCTCCCAGATGATACCAGTCCAAGGCCACAGAGCCTTCCCAAAGCTTTTGCTGTGTCTGATCTCCTGCCAGAGACCATCCAGTTTAGACTGGGAACAGCCTGAGCCTGAGCTCCAAGGACCTTGAAACAGCTCAGGTTGGGGGAGTTGTCCCAGATCTCCAGCCAGGACAGGATTAGAGTCTGGTAAACAGTATTTTTCTGATTTTTTAATAAATGTTGAGCTCTGCTGCTTTTTTTTTTTTTTTTTTTTTTTCTTCCTGAACACTCTCTTTCTGTTTTTACCATGCTGCAGATCTCCATGGAATTCAGAAACCTGTCCAAGGTCTACCAGGATGTGATTTCAGATATTTGCCACAAGATGGGTGTTGGGATGGCAGAGTTCTTGGAAAAAAAGGTGGATTCTCAGAATGAGTGGGATAAGGTGAGTCAGCCCAGAGAGAGGAATGGACTGAGCATGAGTAAGGTCATGGAGTTAAGGTTGGAAAAGCCCTCTAAGACCATCAATCCAACCATTCCACCAGCACTGGCAAGGCCACCACAGAACCTTGTCCCCAAGTGCCACATCCACAGGTTTTTTGAACACTTCCAAGTAGGGTCCACCTTGTCTCCATGGAAGGAGGAGACAGAGCATCCCTGTTGGGAAAACGTGTTTTGTGTTTGAGACATCCCAGAAAGGGCCATGAGAACTTGCATCAGATCAAACATCAGTTGCTTTTTGTAAAACTCACCGTGGCAATCAGGCAGCTCTTTGTAACTGTTCCTTTTATCTTGTTTTTTTCCTCTTTTTTCTCCTTTTCCTTGGCAGTACTGTCACTATGTTGCTGGGCTGGTGGGGATTGGCCTCTCCCGTCTCTTCTCTGCATCAGAGCTGGAAGATTCCATCGTGGGGCAGGACACAGACCTGGCAAACTCCATGGGCCTCTTCCTGCAGAAAACCAACATCATCCGTGACTATCTGGAGGACCAGCTGGAGGGAAGGGAGTTCTGGCCCAGAGAGGTGAGCAAAAACCTCAGAAAATTGCTGCTGCTGGCTGTAGATCTTCTTGGAAAATAACAGTTCTGATGACAGCTGGCTGACATCTGTCTGCAGCTCTCTGGGTGCAGATGTGGGGCAAGGTGATGTCACCACACACTGCCAAGAACTACTTAGGCAGCTTTTTCTCCTCTCTGCTAGGTTTTGTCTAGGAATGAGGGAGGATAAGATGGCTGAGATCCCAGGAGTGTACCTGGTCTGCTCCCAAAAGCAGGATCAGCTTTGCCTGTGCCTGACATGATGTCCAAAAACTTTTCTCCCCCTTTTCCATGTGACTCAGCTGTCTCACAGGGCATTTCTTGATGTGTGACTCAGCTTTTCCTTCCCCTCCCTAGGAAAGGTGTGGAGATGAGTTGCACCCCCTCCTTTACCATCTCTTTTTGTGCACCAATGCCACTGTCACATCTCCACAGCCTGCCCTTCCTGCTTTTCTTATCCCAGCAATGCTGGGATGTGGTGTGGGGGTTTTTTGGTGGCTCTCTCAGCCCAGAGCTGCTGTCTCTCTGAAGCCATCAGTGCACCCTCCAGCTCACAAGCACTTCTCTTGGTGTTCAGGTTTGGAGCAGATATGCCCAGAAGCTCTCAGACCTTGCCAAGCCAGAGAACATCGAGGTGGCCGTGCAGTGCCTCAACGAGCTCATCACCAACGCCCTGCACCACGTCCCTGACGTCCTCACCTACCTGTCCCGCCTCAGGAACCAGAGTGTCTTCAACTTCTGTGCCATCCCCCAGGTGAGCTGAGCTTCCAGGGGCTTCCTCATCCTCTGCAGCCCAGCAGAGTTGGAGGTTGAGGAAGTTCTGTTTATTTTTCTTTTTTTTTTTTTTTCTTATTTCTTGTTTCTTGCCATTTCTGCTGTTGTTGGGATTGTGGCTCCCCTCCATGGATGTCACTGTGCATAAGGTGCAGTAAAGGCTGATTCCTATCTGTCCTGGTTTGAAGGGCAGGTGTCTGTCAATAAAGGCAGGAGCTTCTCTTTGAAATGGAGAATGTAAACCCCCTCCCTCCAAATTATTATTATAATTTTGAAATTAAGGGGCTCTCAGGCAAAGATATGGGAATTAAGAATAACAGTTCTTTACTAGGAAAATTAAAATAGAAATGCAGTATTACAAAGAACAATCCCAAACCCTGCCAGAGTCAGAATCCAAGCTGACACCCGTCAGTCAGTCAGGGTGTTGGCACAGTCCCATTCAATGGTGGCTGCATCCTCCTGCAGGGGCAGATGTGGTTCAGCTGGAGCAGTGCTCCTGGAGAAGGTGCAGTTTTCCTCTGAAGCTCCAGGGATGATGTGGAAAGGTCCAGTTTCCCTCTGGAATCCAGTGGAAAAGGCTGCTCTGCTGTTCCAAATCTCAGTTTTTCTCTGGGTAGGAAAGGCTTGGCTCCTCCCCTGGCTGGAGCATCTCCCAGTGGGATGATGGAATTTTATCAGTCATGCCCTGGGACTCAGTGGCCATGAACAGGAGATATCTCCTGGAGGGAGGATGGGCTGTGGGAAAGATAAAGATGATTGCCCAGCTGGTTTAAAGATGGCCCATGAGCAGATAATGTGTGCCAGGAGATCAGGGTCACTGCCCCAGCTGGTTTAACAGATGGGGACAGAATTCACATTGCTGGCCACATCAGCCCAACTCACTGTCTCTCCCCAGGTGATGGCCATAGCCACACTGGCTGCCTGCTACAACAACCAGCAGGTGTTCAGGGGGGTGGTGAAGATCCGCAAGGGCCAGGCTGTCACCCTCATGATGGATGCCACCAACATTCAAGCTGTCAAAGCCATCATGTACCAGTATGTGGAAGAGGTAGGTTCAGCAGTTTGCTTTGAGTCAGTTCTGGCTGTTGCTGTCCCTGTTCTTGGGGTGGAGTTGGGAATACACAGGGATCTGTTCATTTAATCTCAGTGGTGGTGGGGAGTGGTGACCCTGGTGTGGCTTGGCCTGGACCAAGCTGTGCTTGGTGTGTTCCCTTGAACGTGCCCTTGGTGTGTGTCTGTGTTGAGAAGCAGGGATGGAGCCAGTGGCATCCTGGCCTGGAGCAGCAGTGGTGTGTCCAGCAGGGCCAGGGCAGTGCCTGTCCCCTTGACCCAATTCTGGGGTCAGTTCTGGGCCAGTCACAGCACCAGACATGAAGGGCTGGAGTGTGTCCAGAGAAGGGAATGGAGCTGGGGAAGGGTCTGGAGCATCAGGAGGGGTTCAAACGAACCTCAGGGGGACCTTATGATTTCCTCCTGACTTCAGGGTCCTGTGGGGATTAAAAGTTCATGTGGAAGATCAGCTGGTGGGTGGTTTCATGGGGAAAAACACCCCTCTCCCCAACACCCAATTCCAGTGAGGGCCATTAAATAAAAACACTTCTGCAGCAGGGAGACCCCAGACCTGGGCTATTAAAGCTGCCCATTTGAACTGGCTGATCCCATGGCAAGGGACAGTGACCCTGCAGGGCTTTAACCCAGGAGGGGGTCTCTGCTTGTGCCCACCTTGCTCAGACTGCTGCAGACCAGTATCTCAGAGGCCATGAGAAGAAAACCCCAAATCCACAGAAGCAGGTGATGAGGTGGCTGTTTCCAGGCTGGGCTGGGCAGTACAGCAGTGAGGGAGGATTGCAGGCTAACCCCTGATCCACTGGGCCCAGTAACACCACTGGGGCTTGAGGGATGGTGTCCAAGCCCTGTGCTCCATTCCCCATTCCTCAGGAGGCTGCCTGCCTTAGTGCACTTCCCCAGGGAGCTCTGGCTCTGCCTCTGGGGTCTCTTTATGCCTGAGGTCCCTCTCACAGGACATTTGGTGGTTTGGAGTCCGTGTTCTTCCCAGCCTGAGTGCCAAAGAAAAGGCAGAAGCTGTTTTCTGAGGTTTCCAAAAGAATTCTCTCTATAAGTTACAGAGGTCTGTCTTGCACGCTGGTCAAGGCACACACTGACTGCCCTTGGGGCAGGGCATATCTTTTATTCTATAAATTACATAACTAATGTTTACAATTACTTCCCAATACATAACACTTTCATTACACTGTCCAGTTTTCTCTCAAGCCAATCCAGTGGTGCCATCCTGGCCCAAAGATGGATGGCATGAAGAAGAAGAAAGAAAAGACATACCACACCCAAAATCCACCATCTTAGCTTTAAACCCCCTAAAATAAACATTTCTAAAAAGTCACTTTTCTACCTTCTAACAATCTAATTTATACTCATTTTTTGTGACTTGCAATCCTTCCTGCAATGTTGGTAAATTTTTCCAGGGGTTTAAATCCAGTCCACAGGGGTCCTGGGTACTGTGCCAAGGAAGGGGAACACCCTGGACTCACAAGGTGCTGGCCCTTGCTCCATGGCCCTCCACTCTGGGAGTCCAGGGTGTTCCCCTGGCTTCCCTGGAGGCCTTGAGACCCCCCTGGCCAGGCTCTCAAAGACCCTGGAATGAGACCCAGAAGTCTCAGGGGCTGGATTTGTGCCCCTGGCAAAATTTACCAACATTGAGGGAAGAAGTACAAGCCACGAAAATAAGTGAAGTGTAAATTAGACTGTTAGAATGTAGAAAAGATAGATTTGTAGAAATGCTGATATTAGGGGGTTTGATGCTAAGATGGAGGATTTTGGGCATGGTATGTTCTTCTTCTTTCTTCTTCTTTCTTTCTTCTCCTTTCTTCTTTCTTCTCCTTTCTTCTTTCTTCTTCTTCTTCTTTCTTTCTTCTCCTTTCTTCTTTCTTCTCCCTTCTTCTTTCTTCTTCTTCTTTCTTCTTCTTTATTCTTCTTTCTTTTTCTTTCTTCTCCTTTCTTCTTTCTCCTTTTTTCTTCTTTTTCTTTCTACTCCTTTCTCCTTTCTTCTCCTTTCTTCTCCTTTCTTCTTCTTTCTTTTTCTTTTTTCTCCTTTCTTCTCCTTTCTTCTTCTTCTTCTTCTTCTTCTCTTTCTTCCCCTTCTTCTCCTCCTTCTTCTCCTCCTCCTTCTCCTTCTCCTTCTCCTTCTCCTTCTCCTTCTCCTTCTCCTTCTCCTTCTCCTTCTCCTTCTCCTTCTCCTCCTTGTTCTTCTCCTCCTCCTCCTTCATGCCATCCATGTTGCAGTGCCACCTTGGCACCCATTGATTGGATGGGGACAAAGTTGTAAATTGTGGTGTATTAGAAAATAATTATAATTATAAATACGAAGTACATAATTTAGAGTATAAAAGATAAGACCTGCCTCTGGCAGGCAGGTGGCTGTTAGCTGGACAAAGACCTTTAGAGACAAGACTTGAAAGCTCTGAGAACAGCCTCCTGCAGCCTCTCCTTGGGGAAAACCCGAACCCCAGCCCGCCTTTCTGTCCTGCTGAGGCGATCTCAGCTCTGCTGCCCCTCAGAGCTCCGTCCTGACCCCGCTCTCCCGCTCCCCGCGGCAGATCTACCAGAAGATCCCGCGCACGGACCCGTCGTGCCGCCGGACGCAGCAGGCGGTGGCGGCCGTGCGCGCGCGCAGCCTGCCCGCCGGCCCCATGGCCTCGCGCCCGCTCTGCTCGCCGCTCTACCTGTCCTGCGCCATGCTGCTGGCCGCCCTCAGCTGGCAGTACCTGGGCACCCTGGCCGCGGCCACCGAGGACTGCGTGCAGGCAGGGGACAGCTGAAGGGAAGGGCAGAGGGCACGGGAGGCTCCTGGTGTCCCCTCCCGCCTGGGGGTGGCACAGCGCCGGGAGGTGACAAGGATGGGGCGCAGCCTGCCGGGCTCCATCCTCACCACCCTTGCTGTCTGCTGGATGGCTGCAAATGCTGAGTGGAGTCTTGGTGTTTGGCCTTGAGTGGGTTTTTTTCCCCCTTTCTTTCCTGTTTACCCAAACACTTTGTGTTGTTGGGTTGTATTTTTTTTGTTCTTTTTGGTTTTGTTTTTTTTCCTGTTGGGATGGTTTGAAATAGAAACTGATGTTGTTTCTTTTCTTCCTTGAGATGTGAGGCATCTTTCCAGCTCAGAGCTGAGCAAAACCTTGAGGGTTTTGCTTCCCCTTCTCCCTCACCTCGGGTGCCTGCTCTGTGCTGGAAGGATGCTGCTTCAGCTGGGAGAGGAACATGATTCCTTCTCCAGGGAAAAATCTCTGTGATTGACATCCTGCAGCCTGGAAATAGGCAGTGGCCATAATCCCATTTCTGTTGTGCTGAAGGATGCTGAAATGAGCCCTTTTAATGTTACATACATGGCAGGTGAGGTACTCTGTCCACCTGGACGTGCCCCCAGCTGAAAGGCAGCTGTGCAGCTCCCTGCCCTGGGGCAGATGGCCCCTGCAGGGACACAGCTCTTGTTCCAGCAGGTGGCTAAAATGAGAAGGGAGCTGCCAGCACAGCCCTGAGCTCGTAACCCCAGGCCTGACTCCAGTGCAGGCTCTGGGCTCTGCCCTTACCCAGCCCCAGGGGATGGGCTGGTCGTGCAGAGCAAGGCAGGGGAGAGAGAGTTTGCACCCTGCTGTCCCTCATGGGATGATTTTTAGGGGGGCATAGGGCACCCTGGAATGCAGGAGTGATCCCTGCTATGAGCTGGGAAGGCTGGAGCCACTGGGGGAGTGACCAGGGCAGGTTTCCTTGGCCCACTTGGCTCTGGCTTGGGGTCAGACTGATCTGTGAGCTGCCAGAGCCTCCCATCTTCACATCAGGCTGGACTTACAAGAGGAAACAGCACTCTAAAGGCAAGTCCTGTGCTCCTGGGGTGGATTGCTGTTTTCAAGGTCCCTTCCCACCCCTTTCAAATGCTGCTTTGCTGTTGTGAAGGGAAGGAGAGCCCATGTCCTGCTCCAGGACAGAGCTGCCAGGTGCAGGGTGGTGGCTTTGCAAGGCCAAGCCCCTGTGGCCAGGCTGTTACTCAGAAGGATAGCCCTACTCCACAGTTCCTGGTGTAGATAGTTCTATCTAAGCTGTTGTTCTAAAGAAACTTGAGGTAGCTCTCTTTGTGCAGCTTCCTGTCTTGTTGAAATTAAAAGTTTTCTTTGGAAAAAAAAAAAAAGTGCTGGATCTTTTTTTTTCTTTTTTTTTTTCAGCTGTCATTTCTCTCACACCAGTAATTTTTCCACAAGTTACAAGCCCTCAAGCTCATGAAATTCCAGTGTTCCCTTGGTGCCAACTCTGGGTATCAAAGTCTAGCCCTGTGTGCCAGACCTGGAGGAAGAATTTTAACCAGAGGGAAAGCTGAGGGTGCATAAATTCACTTGGAAAGGAGTGGTGGCACTGCCCTGGGCTGCAGGCAGGTGCTCCAGGGATGCTCTCTGCTCCAGGTGGAAGCACCTTCCCACCCCCAGCACACACCCCAAGGGGTGGCTGTTCCCAGCAGGGACACAGGACAGGGCTGGCAGTGACCACACCTGCACAAGGGAGGGGATTCTGCCCCTCTGACCTGCTCAGGTGAGACCCCACCTGCAGAACTGCTGGAGAGAGTCCAGAGGAGATCACAGAGATGCTCCAAGGGCTGGAGCCCCTCTGCTCTGAGCCAGGCTGGGAGAGCTGGGGGTGCTCACCTGGAGAGGAGAAGCTCCAGGGAGAGCTCAGAGCCCCTTGCAGAGCCTGAAGGGGCTCCAGGAGAGCTGGAGAGGGACTGGGGACAAGGGATGGAGGGACAGGACACAGGGAATGGCTCCCACTGCCAGAGGGCAGGGATGGATGGGATATTGGGAGGAAATCTTTCCCTTTGAGGGTGGTGAGCCCCTGGCACAGGGTGCCCAGAGCAGCTGTGGCTGCCCCTGGATCCCTGGCAGTGTCCAAGGCCAGGCTGGATGGGTTTGGAGCAACCTGGAACAGTGGAAGGTGTCCCTGCTCATGGCAGGGGTGGCCCTGGCTGAGCTTTAAGGTCCCTTTTAACCCAAACCATTCTCTGAAGACAGAAGGGTCTCACTTGGCTTCTACTCCAGACAAGCATCTGAGGTGGTAGAAGCCAAGCAGAAGCAACCAAGAGCCAGGACATTGGAGAAATCCTTTATTGGCACAGGTGTTCCAGCCAAATACAGCACAGCTCTGCCTCACTGGTGCCTGAGCAAGCAGAGGTAAGGGGCTATTTTACAGGAGAGCCTGCTTCACGTGTTTCAGACCCACAGCCTCAGCTCAGTAAAGTATTTTGTGCTTTAAAATTAAAAAAAAAGCTCATTTCTACTATTAGTGTTGGCAAATCACATGATTCCTCCTATACACAACTATTACACCTCCCCCCAGTAACAAAAATAAGGTTTTTTTACCTTCCTTAACGCCTGTGGCTCAAGAACAAAAAAAAAAAAAAAAGCTTTAATTGTGTCCAAGTTAGTGAGACACCTCCAAGCATCTGCTTGAGCTCCCTGCAGCAGACTTGGGAACCATCCTCAGTTCAGCATTCAGCACCTGCAGCCCCAGAGCACCCCAAATTTGGGTGCTGCACCCTTTCCCAGCCATGACCTGCACACACCAAGCTGCTCAGCAGTAGATCCCTCCCAGATGCTTGCAGGATATTTGATCAAAGGCTCCTGGAGCTCCAGCCAGGCCCTTCCCCAGCAGCAACAAACCCCAGACTACAGCAGATAAAAAAGCCAGTGAAGAGTTGAAGAAGTGGTTTGAAAAGCCAGGAGGATGGAGCAGAGCAGGCAATGCACGAGGGGCTTGGTGCAGGTGCCACCCCCACATCAAGTTCATCAGTATTTTGTTGTTAATAGGTCTAAATTTAGCCAGTTCAAGGCACACACTCACAGGAAATTCTTCCCTGCTTGTTTTGGGTGCTAACAGTCAGATCAACCCATCTGGGGGTGCACACATCTCCCCTGGCCATGGCTTTCCAGCAGCATCCACCTCTGCAATAATCCCTCTAATCCCAGCATAAAACTGCAGCTTCCTGCCCTCCCAGTAGCAAACTGGGCTGGAAGGGGTCCAGGCTAACCAAATCCCAAGAGGCCAGTGAGCTCTCCAGCAGTCCTCTGAGCAATGTCCTGCTGTGACCCACCAGAAACAGGAGGTTGGCAGAAAGCAGTTCCACCTCCAGCTCCACCATTTAAAAGACAAAACCAAACCCAAAAATAGTAATAATAAAAAAAAAAAGAACAAACCAAAAATCTTGACAAAAAAATGGAAAAAAAAAAAAAAGATAAAAAGCTTTAATAAAGTAACCTGAACTAGAGTCTCTTTTAGAAGGGGGGGTCTCTGCACCCAGTTAAAAGCATCAGGGACTCAGGATTATTTGTGGTTGGATCAGAGTTACATCCTCTTCCAGTACTGCTCCGTCCTGGGGATGCCAGCCACCACCTCAGACTCGATGCCACAGTGGTCCTCTCCTCTCAGGATCTTGAAGAAGCCTGGAGAACACCAAGAGCCAAAAAACCACAGTCACCCTCTCCATCCATGGGAGGGGAACAGGGAAATGGGGTGGGGATTCTTGATGGGAAGGATGAATCAGGAAAACCTTATAAATATGGTTGCCTAGCAGATTTTGGGAATATGGAAACCGTAAGGGAGATTGAAATGAAAGCCACCTTTGAGATACCAAACCTTAGTTACTAAATAACTAGAAGACAATAGGATGGCCAGGAAAGTAATCCCCTCTTGACAGAACAATGCCTTCTGCAGCTCCAAAGGTCAGAGAAGACCCTGCTAGCTTGGCAAAGTGCTCCAAAGAGTCGTTTTTAGGGTTTAAAGTACAACACATGATGGTAATGTAATGATTCTTATAGGCTGTATGTAAATGCTATAGGATTTGTATCTTGTATTAGATTGGTTAGTGGAAATTAGAATATTCAACATAGAGGATTTATTGTATTGTAAATGGGAAATTCACTCTCTTACCTCTTAGAACTCTAACTACCCCCACTCTTTCTGCTGGCAGCTCCCAGCAGGGCCCTTCTACCCACTCCCTATGCAACAAACCACAAGTTTCAAGACCAGAATACAGAGAGTGCCTGAGTGTGTCCAGACCAGCATCACATGGCACACTCTCCCACAGATTCTCACCGTTCTCCCCCCAGTCAGTGTTCCAGGAGTTGGCCACCAGCCAGTAGGGAGTGTCGTTCTCCACGCCCCAGCCCAGGATGCGGATGGCGTGGCCGCCCACCTGCTCCCCAGACACGTGCTGGTAGACTCCTGTAAAAAACAAAAACAAAAAACCAAAAATGTCAACAAGCACTGCTTGTTCACACTCACAGCCTGGGCCCACCCCGTATCACAACCCCCAGGGCAGCTGAGGAGGGGTTTGTGGCTAAATGTGAAACTGAAACTCGATGCAGAGGCTGGAGGAAGGAGTTCTACACAGGGTGATAGTGACAGGACAGAAGGGAAGGGTTTTAAACTAAAAGATGGGAGATTTAGGTTGGGTGTTTGGAGGAAATTGTTCCCTTTGAGGGTGCTGAGGCTGTTGCACAGGTTGCTCAGAGAAGCTGTGGCTGCCCCTGGATCCCTGGAAATGTCCAAGGCCAGGCTGGACAAGACTTGGATCAACCTGGGGTAGTGCAAGGTGTCCTTGCCCATGGCAGGGGGTGAAATGAGATTATTTTTTAATCATTATCCTCCCACCCAAACCATCCCATCATTCTGTGACTGATGCCCAGCACCAGCTGGACATTCCCAAGGGGCTCAAAGGCAGTTCACAACAAGACTTTTGAGGTCCTAAAACGTGAGCTGTTGTCAGCTGGAATTTGGGGTGGTTCCCATGAGGGCTATCCCTGATGCAGTCCCAAGAACCTTTGAGTTTTTGGAACCCTTGCTGTGGATACAGGAGATGCCATCTTCCCCTGTCCTTGCCACACCAGATACTCAAATGTGAGGCTGAGATCTCCAAGACTGGAGAACCATAAAAGTGGGATCCTATGGATGAAGCAGGGAACAGGGCTCCCCCCACAGCCCCAGGGCTGCTGCTCACCAGATTTGTACATCAGGAAATCCTCATAGACAATGAAGGCTCCTTCCACTGGGCCATTCTTGTAGATCTCAGCCATGATTTCCTTCTCACTGCGAGGGACTCCATAGGAGGTGATGCCTAAAAGGAAAGGAATTCTCACCATTAGGGTGGCCCTGTCAGGCCACACGAGCCTGCTCAGTGTGACCCTGCAGGAGGCCTCTTGCACCTAAATTCAGGTTACATCCAAACCCAGCAACTCCAGAGGGACTGACACAGCCAGGCAGGACAAGTGGACTCCAGCCACCCCTCTTCCAAAGGGAATTATTTAATCTGAGTCCTATTCTGCACCCTAAAGAACTATTCCAGACAGTTTTAGTGGGAAGGGACATTTTCCTCTTGTACATTCTCCTTTTTAAAACCCACGAGACCCGAGGTGAAGACAAATCTCTGAGAAGCAGCTGGATTATCCTGAATGGCTGCTGCCAAGGACACTTGGAGGTGGCTTTGACACCAGATGGGGCTCAGCACCACACTCTTCAAACCACCCACCACGAGGACTCAAACCAGTCCCACCACCTCCCCCTCCCCAGCTGAGTCTCAGCAAACACAAACCACGCATCTGCCACACTCAGCACAGGAAAAAAACCCACCAGGAACGGGTTCAATGCTGCCAACCCCTCCCAGCTGCCAGGATGAGCAGCCCTGGGGGGCAGCCCCCTTACCATAGTGCTTGTCCTCCTTGTAAGAGGGCGAGTACCCGGGCTCGCAGTGGCGGCTGCACCTCGGGGTGCCCCCGCCCTCCCCGGTGCAGGGGGGCCGGCTGCCATTGACGTGGTGCTCGCAGGGGGGGATGGAGTAGGGCCGGCAGCCTGTCCAGGACACAGGGGACGTCAGTGCCTGCCCCCAGAGATCCCAGCAGCCGCGCTGGAGGAGGCAGCAGAAGCGCCAGGAACCCCATAAAGCAGCAGGGTGGGGTGCAGGAGGTCTTTCCTGTCAGATGGGCAATTTCCCACCACCTCCCTCTCCAAATGGTGATGGAAAAGGTGGAAACATGAACCAGCTGATGGTCATGGCAAGGGGAGGCAGAGGGTTCCAGGCTGGAGGGTATTTTTTGAGATATGTCATGACCTCATCCCAAGTGGAGTGAACCGGTTCAAAACCAGCAACAACACAAAATGCACAGCCTGATTCATTCATTCCTGGAAACAGGAGCCTTGGGGGGTGTCTCTGGGTGCTGCTCAGGGATCCTTGTCCCAAAGGAGTGACCAGAAGGAGCCATGGGGACAGGGGCAGCAGCTGGGACAGCAGAGGTGTCAAAGGAGGGAGCAGCCACAAGGACACACACCAGGAGAGAAGCATCCCAAAAAAAACCCAAGCCTTAACCAAGCAGAGATGCTCCTCCTTGCTGTCCCAAGGGGACCTGCCAGGACTTACCCACGTGGGAATCGTAGAGACCCCCGGACACGAGGCCCCTCTCTGTCCAGTACCTCCATGCACCAGAGGGGTAACCACCATTGCACCTGGGGGGAGAGGCACAGCTCCAGCCCCAGCCACCATCCTGGGACAGGCAGGGGGATGGAGCCAGCTGGGATGGCTGCAGGGAAGCTTTGGACTCATTAAACTCTTTTTTACTCTGTTCCTGTCTTTGCAAGGGTTTGCCTTGACACACCAAGGTCTCAGGCAGGGAGGTAAGAACACCCATGGCTCCAAATCCCAAAGTGCCTCTTTACCAGGTCCCTGATCAGCTCCTGCTGCCAGGAGCAACAGGACTTAGGAGACTCTGAAAAGATCTTTGCTTTGGCAGCTGCCAGCTTGCAGCCATCACCATCCCCTGTGCTGAGGGCAGGATGTGTCCCAGCCCTTGGCATCACCTTTATGTTCCCACCTAACTCCCACAAACCTCCTAAGGGAGGTGATGAAGGCAGGGCTGAAGCAGCCAGCACCTCCAGGGTCTGCCCCTGCTCCTCCCAACCCCCTTCCAGGTGCACAGGGCCAGGAGCAGCTCACCCCATGCCACACTCAAAGCCACAGCACGACAGCAGGTCCTCAGCTGAGACCTCCACGCTGACCTTGGCGTTGGTGTGGACACAGATCCGGTCTGAAATCGCTTCCACGGCGCCAAAAGCCTGAGGGCAGCCCCAGAACACCCATTAGAGCTGGGGGACAGAAACCAGGAAACCTCCTGGAAATGAGAGCAGCAAGGGGAAAAGCCACCCAGGAGCTCAGGCACTGCAGGATCCCACAGTGTCCTTTCACAAAGGGCAACAAAGATGCTCCAAGGGCTGGAGCCTCTCTGCTCTGAGCCAGGCTGGGAGAGCAGGAGGAGAGAAGGATCCAGGGAGAGCTCAGAGCCCCTTGCAGAGCCTGAAGGGGCTCCAGGAGAGCTGGAGAGGGACTGGGGACAAGGGATGGAGGGACAGGACACAGGGAATGGCTTCCACTGCCAGAGGATGGGATATTGGGAAGGAATTGTTCCCTGTGAGGGTGGGGAGGCCCTGGCACAGGTTGCAGAGCAGCTGTGGCTGCCCCTGGATCCCTGGAAGTGTCCAAGGCCAGGCTGGATGGGCTTGGAGCAGCCTGGGACAGTGAAAGGTGTCCCTTCCATGGCAGGGGATCAGCAGCAAATACAAAGGTTTTGCCCAGTGAATTTTATGAGCACAAGACTAGAGCTGCCCTGTCCTTACCCAGCAGGAGCCACAGGAGCCCTGGTCTCTGATCTCACTGATGGTGGGACAGTTGGGCCACTGCGTCCGCGAGTCGAAGTTATCGGGCAGCTCCACGTCTGCAGCAAAATCCACCCTGTGAGGGGAGGAAATCCTGCCTCAGGAACACCAGAGAACCATCACTGGGTGCACTGCACTCTCCAGCCTCCTCTGCAGGTGGCCTGCAGGACCAGGCTGGTGTTTGCTTACTGAAGGAGCACAAACACTTATGCTGTCCTCAGAGCAGGTCAGCAGCTCCTCTGGTGTGCTCATTTTCAAGGATAACAAATTGCACAACTACTCAAGTGTCTGGCAGGACACAGGAGGGATTTTCTCCTCACGTGTTCTCCATGCTTAATTCCAAGAACAATGTCCCCAGAGCTGCACCAGTGCCCACAGCCTGCCAGGAGAGCCCCTCACCCCCTCCAGATGCTCTTGAAGGATCCACACAGGTTTTACTGGAGCTTCACCTTCTCCTCCCTGCACTCACCTCTCAGGGAGCTTGGGCCCACCCAGGAAGGTGCCACAGAGCTTCTTCACATAGCTCATGTCAGCATTGTGGAAGTTGTGCCCTGCCTGGGGAGAGACACACACAATTGGGACACTCCAGAGCCACCAGGAGCATCTCTGGGACCACAGCCCGGAGCTCCCTGAATCCCAACCAGAGTCTGACACTTGCTGCAAAGCCCAGGGGCCAAGAGCCAAGCACCTACAGACACAGAACACAGCCCAGGGTTAGCCCAGCAAGACCAGTAAGGTCCAGCTCCAGGCTTTGGACACAGCAAATTGGCCAAGGAGGGTCAGGTCACCAATAGCTGGACACTCACTGCTTGTCCCCAGCCTCCTGCAGAGTTTCCTCCTCTTACACTGCTCCTGTTCAACAAATTCACCCTGCTGTGCTCCAAAGAGGAGCTGCACAGTTCCTGTCACTGCAGGAACCCCTGACAGCATCACCTCACTGGAAAAGTCAGCTGGGACCAAGGCTGGATCAATGTCACCACTGTGTCCCAAAGCTCAGCCACTGAATCCCACACAGAGACTGTCAGCACTGCATCCCCAAAACCACCCCAAATCAGCCCAGTACTCACCTTCCAGGTGGTGTTGAGCTTGTTTATGTGGTTGACCAGGTCATCGGAGAGAGGAGGGAAGTAAGGAATGCTGCGAGCGCTGGCAAAGGCCACCAGGACACACAGGAGGGACAGTGACGGCCACATCTTGCCTGCTGGACAGGACACCCCACCTGCAGCCAGACTGGAGACATTCCCAAGCTGGGCTCAGCTGCAGCAGCACGTGGGAGGATAAAATGTGTGGCTGCAGCAGGTCCCCAGTCGCCCCAAAGGTCAGGAGAGAAACACAGGGACAGAGCAACAACCCCTCCCTGCAGCTCAGGAGAAATCAGACCAGGCAACCTTGTTTGTTGACCACTGCAGGATTAGCAGCAGCAGGAAAATACCTTCTCAAGCAGACCCAAGGGATTTGGAGGGTATTAAAACCTGTGTTTACTTCCACAACAGTGTAGAATAAGGACCAGGAGAAGGAATAAGTGACATCCCATCTCCACACCAAACTTCAGGCACGGGCCCTGCTCTTCTCTTTAAAGATAATACTCCAAATTACATTTTTGGACTTCAGAGCCTGATTTTGGCCAGGCTGTTGCCCTGGGGGTGTCACAGCCCCAGGTGTGACATGCACAGGGGGATCAGCAAGCACCAGAGCTGCCTGTGCTGCTGCCCTCTGCTCCCTCCCACTGGGGCTTTTCCCTGCAGGGAATGAGGAAAGCCCCATTTTGGGGATCCAAGAGCAGGAAAGAAAGGAGCACAAGCACCACCCAGCCCAAACACTGCAGGGCTCAGTGCTTTCCCTGCTCCCCTTTTACCTTTTATCTCTGCAAACACACCAGGGCACCCTCCTCCTCCTCCTCCAAACCCTCCCAGCTCCATCCACCCCAAAACTGGCCAGCACTCCAAGACCTCAGATCCTCCACAGCAGACACATCCAGGCTTTAATCCCTGCTCAACTCAATCACTCCTGAAGCTGTAATCACCTCTGCAAGCCTGGGCTTAAACTGGACATGCAGCTCCTGCAGCAGCCCCAGAGCAGGATGAGCAGGGGATGGGGATGGCAGACACACACACACAGCTCCCTGCCTGCTTCCACCCACTCACAGCCAAGTTTAGCCTTTCCAGAGAAGAAAACCCAGCAGGAGTGTCCTAATTTCTGCCAGCACTGAGCCCAGCTCCGTGTATAAAGGGGCTTTTTTTCTCCTTTCCCACTCCTGCTTCCACCATTTCTTTATTTGTTCCCTCTTCTTTGTGCTTTCAGCAGCACGCTCAGGCCAAAAAGAAAAACCAAAAAAAAAACCCCAGCTGAGTTTCAGCAGCACTTGGGTCCTCCCCACTCGTAAATCTCTCCTCTTTGAAGGGGTTTTATGCATATTTTCAGGGTTTTTGTGAGTATTTTCTTGCTTAGAGGTTTCTGCAGGCAAGGGACTCGTTATCTGTGCTCCCCTGCTTAAACAGCAGGAAGGAGATTACACCCAGGAAAATAAATATACACTAATATTACAACTGTGCTCTTTGCCCACAGCAGGCCACAGGAAGCCTGCAGGTAACCAGCCTGAGCTGAAGCACCTTTTAAATGAAAAATCTTATAAAAATAATTTAAAAATGCACACACATACAAATATCAAACCCCAAAACCCTCTGTACTTTCTGCTGTCAACTCGGTAATTTCCCATAGCTTAGGCAGGAGGCGTTTTTCAGGCCAGAAGTCACATGATTGCAATTTGGTGTTTTTTGTTGTTTTTTTTTTTTTTTTCAGCAGGATGTTTATAAACCTGCTGACAGGCTGAAAACCACCCTGCCAGGCATGGATGTGCTTTTGAGGGACAGAGACATCTCTCAGCCTCGGGTTACCAGACCACACTGTCCAGGCAACCCGAAACCAAACTGAAAATAGATCCCAGAAGTTTCCCCTCCACAGGCAGAGTTTCAGCTCTGCTGCTTTTGCATCTGCACCATGGACATGGTCCAGGGCCAGCAAACCCAGCAAAGCAAATAGCTGGGAGCCAGATGGCTCTTCAGGCAAAAAAAATAAAAAAAACTCTCTTGCCAAGTCCCCTGTGGGTCATGAGAGAGCTGGGGGTGCCCAGCCTGGAGAAGGGGAGGATTCAAGGAGAGCTCAGAGCATCTTCCAGCACCTAAAGGGGCTCCAGGAGAGCTGGAGAGGGACTGGGGACAAGGGATGGAGGGACAGGACACAGGGATGGATGGGATATTGGGAAGGAATTGTTCCCTGGGAGGGTGGGGATGAACTTGGGTTGCCCCATGATGGGGGATGCCCCATCCCAAAAAAAAATATTCAGTGTCAAGTTGGACAGGGCTCTGAGAAGCCTGATATATACAGTTAAAATACACACATATTATATATAAAGATATATACAGTTATATATACTTAAAATACATAGTTAAAGATGTCCCTGCCCATGGCAGAGAGGTTGGAATTAAATGCCCTTTAAACACCCCTTCCAACCCAAACCTTTCTATTATTTTATGGCCATGAAGTTTTGGGTGGTGGGAGCTGACACTCTCAGCTGGCACCATGCATCCCAAGATCTGTCTGGAAAAGGAAGAGGAAATGCTCACCCTTGTGGGATTTCTTCCTCCCTAACCCCCCTTGTCCCTGGCTTTACCCTGTGTACAGCAGCTCTATAAATAGGACACAGGCACGGGACTGGCAGGAGGATTCCCACCAGCTGTGGGTCATGTGCAGCTCAACCACAACAACCCCAGAGACCCTACAGGGGCAAAAAGCTGCTGGTTTCCTCCCTGCCCCCCTGTCCCAGCTGATCTGAGCAGCAGCAGCTTCCCCTGGCAGCCTTATCACCCTGGTGCTTCCCCCAGCACCGCTATCTCCTCCTCACACCCTGAAAACCTCACGGCCGTTTAAACCCCACACAGCCCCAAAACCAAAATTGCACCACAGCTGCTGCACCCCAACATCTGCACAGCAAACAGGGCACAGGAGTTTCCCCAGGAACCCCAGCAGATCCTTTCCCTTTGCACCCCACAACGTCTCAGATTCAGGATGACCCTAAAGGGTGTCTAAGGTTGATCCAGAGCTCACATCCCACCAGGCTGGAAACAGAAACAAGGCTCCTGGGACTCTCAGCTTCATCCTACAGAACTCCCCAGGTGGCAGGAGGATGCTTGGGGCTTGCAAAGAGCCCCTCAAGCTTCTCCACCTTCCCCTGGACTGCAAGCAGAGAATACTTTGAGATCCAAAGCATCTGCTAAATGCCATTTCTTGAAGGATGAGCCAGAAGCGAACACCCACCAGCACAGCTGACCCCTGGGTGGGACAGGACACTAATGGCTCAGCCAGAGGGAATTTGGGCCAGCTGAGTGCAGCCCCTGTGGCCGGCAGGGAGGCTCTGCAGAGCTGTCAGAGCAGAGGGAGGAGAGCAGAGCCCGCAGGGCTGTGCCTGTGCTGCTGCTGCAGCATCCACCCACAGCCCTGTGTGCTGGCGCAGAGGAGGAGGGGAGACACCACCCAATGCCATCTCCATCCCTCCTGACCACATCTGAGAGCCAAACCCTGACATTCCAGACACCAGCAGGACCCCACATCACCCTCCCAGCAGCCAAGGCAGGCACAGGGTGCTCACAGCACAGAATCCCTTCACCTTTGCACCAAAAAGGTCTCCTTCCCCCAAAGCAAGCCCACAAGTCCCATTTAACTTCATTTAAGAAAAAGCAACAACCCAGCCCCCAAACCGGCTCTTCACATGACTCAGTCGAGATCTCAGATAAGTCACAGCCCTGAAGCATCCCCCAGCTCCTGCACTGTCTGGGCAAGAGGCATCCACACCTTCCCCAAGGCTCTGAGGAAGGTAAAAGCTGTCCCACCCTCCCTTCTGCAACAGCCCCAGCCCAAATCATGTGTCCTGCTCAGCACCAGCCCTGGTGCCCAGCTTTGTCCTTTGTTCTCTTTGCCAGGGCTTGTGACTCCAAACCACAACAAAGCGAGCCCAGGGAGGCTCAGCTGCAGCTCCCGATCCAGCTCAGCCTGCTGCGTCACCAGGTGAGTCTGGTGACTTCATTACAGCTCTCCCTGCATTACCAAACCTTGAATTATTTTTTTCATCAAGAAAAAAAACAGTATGAGGCGCTACTCCTCACACTTACTCCCTTCTAGCAAAGCTGGATGACTAACACAGGTCAGATAACAGAATCCTAGAGAGGCTTGGGTTGGAAGAAATACTAAAGATCATCTAATTTCAACCCTACTAGAGATAGCTGCTCTGTATCTGACAAAATAATTCCCTCCTGAGACAAGCTGCAGCACCCACCTCTGCAGCTTCCATGCACAGAAAAAGCACAATATTCCTCCCAAATGAAGCTGCACTGGGTTGCTGGGTTTTTTTTTCTCTTCTTAAAAACCAATCCATAAACCAGAGTCTTGCACAAGCCCCAGACACCCCGCGCTACGGAAATCCCTTCCCTTCATCTGCAACCCAGAGGGAAATGGAGAAGGAAGCGATCTGTGCAGCATCACAGAGCATCCCTGAGAGTGGGATATGGGGGTGAGAGATTCACTCCAGGCCAGAGGGATGCACGGCAGCTTCTCCAGCGCCTTTCCCTGCGTGCTCCCGGTCCAAACCAGCCTGGGCTGCGCATCACGGGATGCTCCAGCCTGCCAAACCCACCTCGCCGTCAGCTGACGAGCAGGGCTGCGCTGTTTGCCCTGCCTCCAGCACAAAAACAAGGTTTCCTCTCTCCTCCCGTCACCCTTCCTGAAGGTCTGATGCGTTTCTGAGGCTTCATTTCCCCCGCAACAACCTGCGCCGCAGCGCATCCTCCTCCCGCACCCCGCATCCCGCACAGCCACGGGCAAAAATCCCGCAAAAAGCCGCTGGAAAAAGCGGGACACGCTGCTGCTGGTGTCGCTGCGGGTGTTGCGTGGCCCTCAAGGGGCTGTGGAAGGGGGTGTCCCATTGTCCCCTGCCCCTAAATATCCCTTCCCGTACCGCAGCCCGCCGCCGCCGCGCCCGCTGCGCTTCTGTGCGCGTCCCCGGGACTCACCGGGACCCACCGGGACTCACCGGGTTCCACCGGGATTCACCGGGACTCGCCCGGACTCACTCACGGCCCCGCGACCGCTCGGTAGCCACGGCCGGGGCAGCTCCCGGAGCCTGAGTCATCCCGGCCCGGCCCGCCCCCGGCGTGACAGCATCCTGCCGGCTGCCCGCCCCCGGAGCCCGCCTCCCTGCCTGCTGCTTCCATCCCTGCTTCCATCCCTGCTTCCATCCTGATTCCATCCCTGCTTCCATCCTGTATCTGTCCTGCTTCAATCCCTGCTTTCATCCCTGCTTCCATCCTGCTTCCACCCCTGCTTCCATCCCTGTATCCATCCTGCTTCCATCCCTGCTTCCATCCTGCATCCATCCTGCATCCATCCCTGCTTCCATCCTGCTTCCATCCCTGCTTCCATCCCTGCTTCCATCCCTGCTTCCATCCTGCTTCCATCCTGCTTCCATCCTGCTTCCATCCCTGCTTTCATCCTGCATCCATCCCTGCTTCCATCCTGTATCCATCCTGCTTCCATCCTGCTTCCATCCTGCATCCATCCCTGCTTCCATCCTGCATCCATCCCTGCTTCCATCCCTGCTTCCATCCTGCTTCCATCCTGCTTCCATCCTGCTTCTATCCCTGCTTCCATCCCTGCTTCCATCCTGCTTCTATCCTGCTTCCATCCCTGCTTCCATCCTGCTTCCATCCCTGCTTCCATCCTGCTTCCATCCCTGCTTCCATCCCTGCTCCCATCCCTGCTTCCATCCTGCTTCCATCCTGTATCCATCCTGCTTCAATCCCTGCTTTCATCCCTGCATCCATCCCTGCTTCCATCCTGTATCCATCCTCTTCATCCCTGCTTCCATCCTGTATCCATCCTGCTTCCATCCCTGCTTCAATCCCTGCTTTCATCCCTGCATCCATCCTGCATCCATCCCTGCTTCCATCCTGCATCCATCCTGCTTCCATCCTGCATCCATCCTGCATCCATCCCTGCTTCCATCCCTGCATCCATCCCTGCTTCCATCCCTGCATCCATCCTGCTTCCATCCTGTATCCATCCTGCTTCCATCCTGCATCCATCCCTTCTTCCATCCTGCATCCATCCCTGCTTCCATCCTGCATCCATCACTGCCCCCGGCTCCTTCACTTCTCCTCCCTGCTTCCCTCTTCACTTTTTCCCTCCTTCCTTCATCCTGCCTGCCCCCCTGCTCCTGTTTCCATCCCTCCTCCTGCCCTGTCCATCCCACCTTGTTTTCATACCTTCAACCTGCAGCATCCTTCCTCAATTCCACCTCCAGCCCACCTGTATCTCTCCTCCAGCCTGCCTCTGACCTTCCTCCATCCCACAGATATTCCATCTCTGCCTTCCCATCCCATCCCATCCCATCCCATCCCATCCCATCCCATCCCATCCCATCCCATCCCATCCCATCCCATCCCATCCCATCCCATCCCATCCCATCCCATCCTCCATCCTTCCTCCCACCTTTCTCCCTTCCTGCCATCCTGTTCCCGTTTCCTTTTCATCTTCCAATCTGCCTGCATTCCTCCTCAATCCCGTCTTTATTCCTCCTTAATCCCATCCACATCCTTCCTACTTCCTTCTTCCACCCTATCTCCATCCCATCTAGTTTTTCTCCAGCAGCCTATCTGGATTTTCCCTGAATCCCACCTGTATCCCACCCTTTGCTGTCCTTTCTCCATCCTGCCTCTCTCCCCTTTCCTTCCTGTTTCTCTCCTCCAGCTGGCCTCTCTCCCATCTGGTTTTCCTCCTCCAACCTGACTGTATCTTTCCTAAATCCCACAACCATCCCTTTTCAACTCCCCTGCATCACACAGGTTTCCCAGAGAAGCTGTGGCTGCCCCTGGATCCCTGGAAGTGTCCAAGGCCAGGCTGGATGGGGCTTGGAACAACCTGGGATAGTGGAAGGTGTCCCTGCTCATGGTAAGAGGTGGAATTGGGATGAGCATTAAGGTCCCTTCCCACCCAAACCATTTTGGGATTTTGTGATTCTCCTGCTTCTCTCCTCCAGCCTTCCCCTATCCCATCTTAAGTTTCCCACTCCACCCTCCTTGCACCCCAGCACTGTCCTGTCTCTATGCCACCTCCATTCTGCCAGCATCCCTTGAAGTTTTCATCTGGAAATGCAGAAATATTTCCCTGTGTCACTGTGCAGACTTTTTTTCCCCTCATTTTGGCCAATTTTCAGGAGTATGAACAACAAAAATCATCTCAGAAGCCAGTTTCAAGCCCTGTTCTAAACCACAATGACACTAAAGCTTCCCTTTAATAAAATAAAAATTCTTTTCTCACTCTTCTCTGTGAGAAAGAGGGAAAAACTATACTCCCACCATCCTCAGAAATGAAAAGACCATGGGGCCTGGAACCAAAAATAATTAATCAGTGATCAAAAATCAGTGAGCATATCCCTTTTTTCCCCCGGTTCCATTTATATAAATCAATTTTTAGTCACAGTCACATTTTAAAGATTGGTTTTGGTTTGAGAAGATTTCCTAGTGAAGTGATGAGAAAGATCAGAATTTTAATACACTTTTATTACATTTAATGCACTTGACTGCACAACTCAGTACTTATGCAGTAAAATTGGAGATGTTTTTGATGTGTTTAAATGTTTTTGTTCTTCAATGCTCTGTGTGCAGTGGCCCTTGGACCACTGCATGCCTTTGCATGTAATATTTAACCACCTATTCACTATGTTTTTATTTGTGCTTTAGAAATTAAATTAATTTTTTAAAAAATCTCTTGTAACCTGCCCAACTTCCCTCTGACTCCACAAGATTTCTTCACTCTCCTTGTGAAGGTAGATTTCAGTGTTCCACGTTGTCTGCAAGGTCTTGTTGACATCAAACACAGCAGAAACAACCCGGATTTTGTCCTGCCCTTTGCACAATCTGACTCCAAAAGCCTCCAGTCACATGGAGCTGCAGCCAGGACATCACTTATCACTTATTTCTCCAGTAACTCAGCCAGTTCCCTCTGAATTCCCCACACCTCCTTATTTCCAGCTGGGTTTTCACCCAGAAATCACAGAGGAGTGATATTAAACCTGTGCAGTCCCACAAAACCATTTTTATTTTGCCTTGCTCAGGGTCAGGGAGCCCATCCTTCAGGCTCTGCTGGTGTCCTCTGTGTGTTCAGGAGGGAGCAGCTGCCTGATCTTCCTGCAAATATTTGGTGCCTTTTTCAAGAAATGAAAGTATGAAGTAAAACTTTGCACACTCTGCTGACTTTCTGCCCTGTCTGGGGAAGTGTCAAAAGTTGCTGCCCCTGTTGCAGTTGGTTTGGTGTGAGAAATGTCAGTTTTTGAGATAAGTTGGTCGGTTTTGAGATAATTTGGTCGTTTTTGAGATAAAATGCCCCAAGGGTTGGAGCCCCTCTGCTCTGAGCCAGGCTGGGAGAGCTGGGGGTGCTCACCTGGAGAAGAGAAGGATCCAGGGAGAGCTCAGAGCCCCTTGCAGAGCCTGAAGGGGCTCCAGGAGAGCTGGAGAGGGACTGGGGACAAGGGATGGAGGGACAGACACAGGGAATGGGGTGATGGGATATTGGGAAGGAATTCTGGCTGTGAGGATGCTGAGGCCCTGGCACAGAAGTTGTTGCTTCCCTGGCAGCGTTGGATGGGTTTGGAGCAAACTGTGACAGTGGGAGGTGTCCCTGCCCATGGCAGGGGCTGGAATGGGATGAACTTTTAAGGTCATTCCAACCCAAACCATTCTGTGGTTCCACAATAATTTGTTTTTATATTTGATGCTGAATGCAGCCAAGAAAGTTTCCCCATTTGAGATTTCCCAGAGAATTCAAAAATCCCTTGTGTGCCCAAACCAGGCATGAAGCAAACTCCCTTTTCCCTCATGGTATTTTTTTAGTGTATCAGAAAAAATGAATGGTGTTTGCTGAGGCTTTGGCCTTTGGAGCAAAATCCACCACTACAGGAAGGAGATAAGGAAATGGGTCAGGAGGCCTTGGGCAAACCTCTCTTATCACTGATTTAATCAATGCTGATTGAATCATGGTGCCCCTGCTTCAACACTGAACAGCAAATAGCTCTTCACCAAGCTGCTGCAGGGTCAGCACCTATAGGTTTTAGAAAAAAAAAAAAGTTTCTATGTATATTCATCTCCTACCATAATTTTTTTAATGGTCTCAATTAATGCAGTAAGGCTTTTTTCATTTTCAGGGTTTAAAACCATCATTGCTTATGAAAAGAGTATGAAATGCAGGTTTATTTAATAACCAAATAGCTCTGCTTTGCTTGGGGTAGGAGTGAATTGTGCTCCTCCCTGAACCCAAAGCCTGTCCAGCTGGGCTGCCAGGTCTGCTCTGGGGAATATCCACCCTGATTTTCCCTGATTAATCCTTTTCAGATGCTTTTAAACACTATAATTTTACTGCTGAAGCAGCATATACAGTATTTCCCTCTGAGGTTCTTTTATTCTTTGTGTCCCTGCAAGTGTCCCAGGCCAGGCTGGATGGGGCTTGGAGCAACCTGGGTCAGTGGAAAGTGTCCCTGCCCATGGCAGGAGAATTAAATGAGATGAGCTTTAAAGTTCCTTCCAACCCAATGATTTCTATGATTCTAAGATTTCTGTGACATGATTTTGCAGCTGACTCCTCTCCCTGGCAGCAGCAGAACAGCTTGATGGGAATAATGATGGTTATTATGTGGCTGCATCAGCTGCCAAGGTAAAACACTCACCCAGGGCAACTAAAACAGGATTTTGCAAAGCCATAACTCTGCCTGATAAATTCTTGCTGGATGGGTTGGGCACCAACATAATCCTCACCTCTCCAAGGGAGCTGGGACATCCTGAGCTCAAATCCTCACCCCCCCAAACATTCAGTGTCTGCCAGAGTCACACTGGAGCACGTGGCTTTCAAAAGCTCACTGGAACATGCCTTGTTGGCTAATTCTGATGGATTTAGGCTTGTCTGGTGATTTCAGGGTTTGTTGTCCGGATTTTTTTCTGTCCAGACAGAAAATGAGCTTTGTTGCTTTGTTGAGCAAGAGGCTGTCCTGGCTGGTGGGGACTGTGTGTTCTTGGTGTGGATGGGAGATAATTTAAGGCATCAGGAGGTCTTGGTGTCCTGCACCCCCTGGACATCAGCAGCACCTTCAGCCTCGTGTGCTGATGCTGCTTGACAGACTGAAGGCTTCTTCTAGATCTGGAGGCTCCTGCAAAATCCTCCCCCCCCCGTGGTTTCTGCAAATCCTTGCAAGTAAAGAGCTCCAATTCCCCAAAAATCCGTGCAAACAGGGAACTCCAGTTACACAACCCCTTGGCCACAGTGACTCAGCAGGGCTGGCTCACGAGGAGCCCTGTGACCAGCCAGGAGGTGACTCAGGAGCAGGTGACATCAGCAAAAATCTTCTTCCCACCATCTCTGGGACTAGTCCAGATCTGGGCAAGCAGGGAGACTCTGAGGGGTGAACTCTGCTGGCCCTGGATGGATGTGGGGAGGCAAGGACAGGGATATTATTAATTCCTGCAAAGTTTATGTCCCTTTGCAGGGTGATAAATTGATCCTCAGCAGCAGCATAAGGCAGAGTTTCTCTCTAGGTTAAACATTAATAGTTTTATGTGTTTTTATTGAGAATCTCTCTTGGTTCTCCTGCTCCATCCATCGTGAACTCTGCTGGCCCTGGATGGATGTGGGGAGGCAAGGACAGGGATGTTATTAATTCCTGCAAAGTTTATGTCCCTCTGCAGGGTGATAAAAGTCATCCTCAGCACCAGTGTAAGGCAGAGTCCCTGTTTAGTTTAAACATTAATAGTTTGATGTGTTTTTATTGAGAATCTCTCTTGGTTCCCATGCTCTATCCATCGTGTCTCCCTTGGGTGTCTCCCCTCCTAATTCTCCAAGCAAACATGATCAGCTGTGCCCAAGGATATGCCCAGCTGCCCTCATCCAAAGGTGGAAAAGTTTTTCTTCATATCTGGCACATCAGAGAGACAGAGAACAAGCTTGTTTGAGACTTTGTAGAGCTGTGTGAATGTCACTGCTCAGCATGGCCAGACCTGTCTCCCCACTTTCCCAGCAATTTTGGCTGCAGCACTCCTGGAGCCAAAGGTGGAACTTGGTGTTTATCAGAACTGAGTTTTCCTCCATGAATCTGGCAGATTTTTGAATTTGTGGGAACTTGTTCCCTGTACTTTCTCTGCCCTGGCAAGGGATTGTGTTTCTCAGGTTTGGGGCTGGGGCAGCTCCCCAGAGCGGTGTCCCCATCCCTGGGGCTGGCTAGGGCAGCTGCTCTGGCCCCAGCTAGTGCAGGATGTTCCTTTTGGAAACAACTCCAGGCTACCTTTGCCATGTGCTTCCCATACAAGGGGTCATAGAACAATTTAGTTTTGTAAAGCTCTGTGAAACCATCGAGTCCAACCTCCCCCAGCACTGCCAAAGCCACCCATGTCCCCAAGTGCCACATCTACATGGCATTTAAACCCATCCAGGACTCCAGCACTGCCCTGGACAGCTGTGACAGGGTGGAGAACCCTTTTGGTGAAGAAATGTTTCCTAATATCCAATCTGAACCTCTCCAGGTACAATTTGATGTCATTTTCTGTTGTCCTGTCCCTGTTCTCTGGAGCAGATCCTGACCCCCCTGGCTGTCCCCTCCTGTCAGGGAGCTGTGCAGAGCCACAAGGTTCCCCTGAGCCTCCTTTTCTCTAGCTGAGCCCCTTTCCAGCTCCCTCAGCCTCTCCTGGAGCTCCAGCCCCTTCCCAGCTCTGATCCCTGCCCTGCACACACTCCAGCCCCTCAATGTCCCTCTGGTCAGGAGGGTCCCAGAGCTGTCCCCAGCACTGGAGGTGTCCCAGCACAGGGGACAGGCACTGCCCTGGCTCTGCTGGACACATCATTGCTGCCACAGCCCAGGTGTCCTTTTACCTTTTTGGGCACACCTGGCTCGTGTCCAGCTGGGTCAGGCATGTTCAGACACTTTGGATCTCTGTTCCCTTTGTGCTACACTCCTGACTGCTCTTGCATTCCAGGGAATTCAGGAGTGCTGGGAAGTGCTCAGAACTCAGCTCAGTCACCTGATCCTGACCTTGCTCTTCCACTTCTTGCTGAGGTTGTGCTTTTGAGCCACTCAGCTGCAATCTGTGTCCATCCATCCTGGCTTGTGACAGAAAGTGAGACCTGACTTCCCCTCTGTGCCCCTCTGTGGTCACCACTGCCCAGAGGACAGCTGTGGGATGGGGACATCTAAGGATGAGACAGAGCTTATGCTTCAAAAAGAAACCTCCAGCTGGCTCCAGAGGAGAAAATCCACTGGAAAGGAGAAGTGAGAGAGAAGTGGGGACAGTGACATGTGAGAATTTGCATTCAAAGCACTTTTCTGTGATTGTTGCACAGAGGGAAAGCAAAACTGAGGGAAGTTCCATGTCCCTTGCTCTTCTTCTTGACCAGTGTGTCAACAACTGGCCATCCTGGCTTTACTGGAAGAGCTCTGGGCAGCTTTCTGAGGGAGTGTTTCACAATTTGCCCTTTCTCTGCAGGCTCAGAGATTGGCCATGGCCCAGATCAGAGCCTGAGCACGGGCATCACCTGAGCTCTTGGCTCCTCCCACACTCACCTGAGCCTTTTCAGCACATTGAGAAGGTGTTTTCCCAACGTGTCTGGCCAAGAAATGGGGCTGTGATTGCCCTCGTCTATTCCAGGAGATCCCCAGGTTCTCATTTGTGTCTGTGAGTTCATCTCTTGATGTCTCCTGCTCACAGCATCAAACACCCATTGGGTGGGCGGGTTTCAAGCATTTGCTCTGTGCTGTTTTTGGCTTGGAAAGGTGGCACAGGGATGGAGGTTGTGTCTGCTACAGGCAGAATTTGGCTTCAGGGAAAGATCATTTTCTCTGCAGAGCGATTTTTGGTCTCCTCTTGGCAGAAGGGAAGCTGAGGCAGGAAGGCTCCATCCCACAGTGAGTCCAGCTGGGGAAAGCCACAGTGCTGGCCCATGCAGAGCCCTGTGCAGTGACTTCACTGCTGCTGTCCCCCTCTGACTGCCTGCAAAGCCACAAGAGCTGCTAGCAGGAAGGGAAACCTCCCAGGATTCTTGGGCAAAGGCTGTTTTTGGTGCTCCAGTGAAAGGTTATCTCAGCAGGCTCCCGGTGACGTGGGAGGGTCTGTCACATCTGTCACATGCCACCAGCCTCTGGGGACCCGTTTTCTCCTGGAAACCCTGTTTTCCCTGTTCTCTGCTTTGTTTATACATGAGCCTCGGGGGGGAATGGAAATAGGAGGAGAACTGGTGGGACTGGAAATCGGGGTCATTCCTGCGGGGCTGGGGCAGGAAGGGAAAAGTGCTGGGGGGGTTTTCTGAGAGCCAGAAGCAAGGGACCTGTGGGATGGGTACCTGGACCTGTTTGGGATGTGGGGGAGACTGGAAGCACATTGAATTTAATTTTAATTTTCATTGAAAGTATTTAGAAAAGAAATGTGCAGGATGAGGGAGCCAGCAGGGAGTTTCCTGGGGCAGAAGTGACATTCCTGTAAGAAGAGACATGCTGTGCTGTTCATCCCAGCAGGATGAACCTCAGAGAGTCTGGGTTTGCTGGAGGAGACCAGACCAGAGGGAAAACATATCTGGTTCAGGCTGCCCTGGTTTTTGATGCCATCTCGTGGTCTGGGAGGGTTTTACAGAGCAGGAAACTGGAGTTGGGCAGCTCCTGCTGTCACATCTCTGCCAGAATCACGAAATCTGTCCCTGGCCCTGTCACTTTGAACAGGTCTCATTCCTGGAGGATGGTTTCCATCACCTCATGTTTGGGAATTGCCATCCTGAGTACCCCAAGGGAGATGGGCTGTCTCATCCTGTCTCATTTTGAGTTCTAAGAGCTGGAGCCCCTCTGCTCTGAGCCAGGCTGGGAGAGCTGGGGGTGCTCACCTGGAGAAGAGAAGGATCCAGGGAGAGCTCAGAGCCCCTTGCAGAGCCTGAAGGGGCTCCAGGAGAGCTGGAGAGGGACTGGGGACAAGGGATGGAGGGACAGGACACAGGGAATGGCTCCCACTGCCAGAGGATGGGATGGATGGGATATTGGGCAGGAATTCCAGGCTAACAGAGTGGTGATGCCCTGGCACAGAGAAGCATCCCATCACAGAAAGATAAAACACATTCAGAACCTGAAATGCCAGGGGTGTGTGCCCCAGGAGTGAAGAGGAAGCTGAGCACCACAAAACCTCCCAGAGGTTTGATCCTGTGCTGCTGCAAGCCTGGTTGCCAAGAGCTGTGTGTGCCCCCACGTGCTGTGCTGCAGGGCAGGGATCTCTTGCACTGCTTGCTCAGCATCTGCAGCTGCAGGGATTTGAGGCAGTGCCTCCAGGCTGGCAGGGGCAAGGCTGCCAGCTGGGAACAGATCTTCTCAGGGGATGCAGAAAGTGAGGAGCAGACACTGTCCTGTCTCACTGTGGAGGTTTGGGAGAGGTTTTTTGTGTTGTTCTCCTCTGGTGTCACTGCTACAGGGGAGTGTGGGGTGACAAAGGTTTTTTTTGTATTCAAATACACCAATTTCATTTGTATATGTAAGAATTCCCAGTTTAGGCTGACACTCCCTGTGGGTTCAGAGAGACAGGGTGACAAAAAAAAAATATTTCAATATCTTCTGGGTAGAAAAGTGGCAGGATCTCTCCCTGGCAATCTCTGCAGATGAGGATTGTGAAGGTTTGAGAAGGGAGCATGTCCCCAGCACAAGGACAAGCACAGAGGTGCAAAGGACTTATAAATTGTCTGCAAAGAATGAGGAATTCACCAGCTGAAGAGCAGCCTCGCAGGTTTACACTGGAATCACCCCGAGGGGGATGAGAGACCATCTCAAAACAGCCACATGGGGCTGGACCCGGCCCCGGGTTCTCTGCCATGGCTGATCTCCAAGGTGGCTCCACCCCTGCTGCCTTCCCGAGCACTTTCCAGGCAGCCAAATCCTTCTGATAAATATAGCAGGAGGAAGGCAGCAGGTCTGGCTGGGGAAGAGCAGAGGGAGCTGGCTCTGAGTCAGCTTTGTGCTCATTGCAACAGAGTCACGTGGATGTGTTTAAACCAAGACCTAAGTGCAAAGTTATGCTGTCCTGGGACTTTGGAGAGGTCTTGGGGCTTGGAGGGGAAGTTGGCAGCTGGGTGTTTTTCTCAGCTGATGGAGTAACAGGTCAGATGGATTGGAATGGGATTTTTTTAGTTTTGAGGTGACTCTTCTCTCCAGGGAACAGGGTGGCAGATTTCCCAACACACAGCACAGTCATGGAGCCAGGAATCATTTGAATTAATGGAATGGAATGGAATGGAATAGAAATAGAATATAGAATAGAATAAGAATAGAATAGAATAAGAATAGAATAGAATAGAATAGAATAGAATAGAATAGAATAGAATAGAATAGAATAGAATAGAATAGAATAGAATAGAATAGAATAGAATAGAATAGAATAGAATAGAAGTAGAATAGAATGTCACTATATCCAGCTATGCCTGTGCTGAAGCAGTAGCTGTGATCTTCATTTCCCTCCTATCCACCATTATTTCTCAATATTCCTCTTCCAGGGTCTGTTGTTTATCTGCCAAGGCATCACTTGGCTGCAGGAAGTTCCTGGCATGGGGAAAGAGGTGGTGACTCCTGGCTGCAGCCCCCACTGTGCCAAGTGCCCTGGTCACCTGCCTGGGGATGGACCTCAGGGTCTGAGGGCTGACAAAACACCATGGGCTCTCCCAAGAGGGGCCTTGCTGCATTTTCCAAGCATCTGCAGCCTCTCCAAGGACTTGTACCTGGCAATCCCTATTTGCTAGTGAGGGGTAAGGGACAGCCCTGAGTCTTTCCAGCACCACAACTGGCACCCACCCAAGGCAGCAAACACCACAGAGAGAGGGGATCCTCTCCTGGGAGCTGCTGTGACAGGGCCTGGCTCTCCCAGCAGTTGAGCATCTCCCTCCCAGCCCTGGTGCTGAGCTGCACGTTCCAAGGTGAGCGAGGCTGAACAAACAATTGCCCCCCAAAAGCAGCACTGGCGCCTGCTGGGGGAGCCCAGACTGGTGTTTGTGCCAGAAGACACACAAACATCTCAGCTGAACAGCCCTGACCTCCTCCTCCTTCCCCCTCTTTGTGCTTATCTCTGCACCCCTGGGGTAACCCAGAGCTGAGATATTCTGGGAGCCCAGCGCTGTTTCCTCCTTTGGAGCAGGGTCAGCACCACCACCCTCTCCTGGCTGCACCCCACGGGATGCCCGTGCTCCCCTGGGATGCTCGGGGCTATCTCTGGCAGGACATCAGCCAGAGGAGGAGGAAACTCTGCGACAGCAGCCCCTGGTCCAGGAGCCAGGCAGGCTGGAGGGTGCTGAGCAAGGAAGAAAAACAGGAAAGTGGCGGCAGATAAGGGGAAAAAGGACCTGGAAGAGGAATATTGAGGAATAATGGAGGGTAGGAGGGAAATGAAGATCACAGCAGACATTGTGCCGTGAGAGGAAGCTGCTGGAAGGAAAGCAGCTCAGAAATATCCTTCTCATTGTGCTGGGAAATGGGTCTCAGCCTCACAGCACGGGGATGCTCGGCAGGTCTGTGTGCAGGGGTTGTCACACACCCACAGGGCCATTCCTGGCTGGGGAACTCCAAAACAGCCCTGTGAGAAAACGGTAATTAGCCCGTTGTGAAGACTGCTAATTAATCTGTTAGTGGCCTGTTTCCCAGTGTTGTGAGACTGAGCCTCGTGCATGTTGTCCCTAAACAAGGACAGACCTGGGGACAGGGACAGTCCTGGAGGCTGGATGGGGCTCTGAGCAGCCTGGAACAGTGGAAGGTGTCCTGCCCATGGCAGGAGTTTGGAACCAGATCATCTTTAAGGTCCCTCCCAACCCATTCCATGACTGATTCTATGGTTCCATGTTCCTATGGCCCAGTGTGAAGCAGTCCCTTGGATCCTGCTGGGGTGAAGCAAACCAGAGAGAGGGGCTCGTGTCCATATCCCAGGTGTGTCCTGACTCAGCTCCCTGGGCAGGTGTCCTGCTGTTCAATCTTAATGTGGCAGAACATAACAACTGCATTTCCTGGCTGGTTTCTGCAGACACCTCCACTTTCTGCTGATCCCTCAGGCACTGATCTCTTCCAGGTTCTCACCTTGGAGCAGGTCACACTTGTGGCACATGGAAATATCGTCATTACTCCAAGACACTGCCTTTCTTCTACATTTACATGGATAAAACCCATCCTGATCACAGCCATAACCTGTGCTGGAGCCCTCCCCAAAACACAGATGGATGCATTGGAGGCAAACCTAACCTGGTGTTCCTTCAGAACCATTTCTGTGGGACCTCTTCCCTACAGGAGCCTGTTGGGAATGTCCTGAAGCTGAGGGCTTGTTTAGCTCTGTGCTCACTGGTCAGTGTTAAAAGCTCATTTAAAAGTGCAGACAAATTTAATTCCCTCCTGGATGGGAAGGATTATCCCTGCCTTGCCAAGGTAACGTGCCAGCAGTGAGGGTCTGGTAGATGATAACCCCAGAAGGGAAGGGGTCAATCCTTCAGATACAGCAGAGGCTGAGGAGACCTGGTGTCCCCTGGGATGAGATGGGATGCAGAACACCCAGCTCTGAGCAGAACCATCCCAGTGAGCTGATCCAGGAGCCATCACTGACAGTGCTGGGATGGAAACTGGAATTCCAGCCTCAGAGTCACAACCACGAGCACACAGAGAGCTTGACCAGGATATGGTTGGTGACACATCCTGGACATGAGATGGGATATGAGAAAGTGGTGCCTGGGACAGCTGTGATACAAAACTGCAACTAATTAGGGGGAAAAGAAGGGCTCAGTGAGTTGTGCAGAGAGGAGCAGCCCCTCTTTCCCTCTCCAACATAAAAAGAATGAAGTGAGAGATACATCTTGAATCCAGCTTTGGGGTCATCAGCAGAGAGAGTCCAGAGGAAACCATGGAGCTGCTCCAAGGGCTGGAGCCAGGCTGGGAGAGCTGGGGGTGCTCACCTGGAGAAGAGAAGGATCCAGGGAGAGCTCAGAGCCCCTTGCAGAGCCTGAAGGGGCTCCAGGAGAGCTGGAGAGGGACTGGGGACAAGGGATGGAGGGACAGACACAGGGAATGGCTTTCACTGCCAGAGGATGGGATGGATGGGATATTGGGAAGGAATTGTTCCTGTGAGGGTGGGCACGCCCTGGCACAGGGTGCCCAGAGAAGCTGTGGCTGCCCCTGGATCCCTGGAAGTGTCCAAGGCCAGGCTGGACAGGGCTTGGAGCAACCTGGGACAGTGGAAGGTGTCCCTGCCCATGGAAGGTGGGGTGGAACAGGATAAGCTTTAAGGTTCCTTCCAGCCCAAACCATTCAGCTCTGAAAAAGCTGATTTGAACAGAACCTGACCTTGAATACTCCCAGGGATGGGGCAGCCACAGCAACCTGTTCCAGGGCCTCACCACCTGCATTGCAAAAACCTTTTCTCATATCTAATCTTAATTGACTCTCCTTTAGTTTAAACCATCACCCCCTGTCCTGTCACAGCACTGCTAAAAAGCTTGTCCCCATCTTTTTTCTGCACTGCCTTCATCCACAAACTTCATTTCTTGGTCTAAGGCTGACAAGATAGTCACTGCTGCAGATCATCCATGAGAAACTCACTCATCTCTGTCCCATGCCCAAGTTACAGAAGGTCTCTCCACATGTGGGATCCACATATTTTGGGACCCACTTTTATCTCAGATTGTCCAGCTGGTGACTGACAGTGGCTGGTGGGCTGACCTCCCATCTCTGAAGGCATTTTTGCAATATTTCACCACGTGACTGGTGAGTGACAGGGCTCTTGTGGGGCTGATAACTGGATTAACTCAGCCAGAATTGCCTCTGCCACACTCAGCAGGACCTTGGATCATCCTCCACTGTGTCAGCTCACAAAATCCAAAGGCCCCTTTTCCATCCTGTGCTTAACCCACCACAGTCTGTCACCCCCAGGGACCCTGCTAATGAACTGTGCTCCCAGAGCAGCATCTCCCAGTGGATATCAGCTACTACAGCTGCATCTCCCAGCACATTGCAGCACCAGAGCAGCATCTCCCAGCACATTGCAGCTCCTAGAGCATCTCCCAGCGGATATCAGCTACTACAGCTGCATCTCCCAGCAGATATCAGCTCCCAGAGCAGCATCTCCCAGCACATAGCAGCTCCAGAGCAGCATCTCCCAGCAGATATCAGCTACTACAGCTGCATCTCCCAGCACATGGCAGCTCCAGAGCAGCATCTCCCAGCACATTGCAGCTCCTAGAGCATCTCCCAGCACATTGCAGCTCCCAGAGCAGCATCTCCCAGCACATTGCAGCTCCTAGAGCATCTCCCAGCAGATATCAGCTCCCAGAGCAGCATCTCCCAGCACATTGCAGCTCCTGAGCAGCATCTCCCAACTGATATCAGCTCCCAGAGCAGCATCTCCCAGCACATTGCAGCTCCTAGAGCATCTCCCAGCAGATATCAGCTACTACAGCTGTATCTCCCAGCACATTGCAGCACCAGAGCAGCATCTCCCAACTGATATCAGCTCCCAGAGCAGCATCTCCCAACTGATATCAGCTCCCAGAGCAGCATCTCCCAACAAATAGCAGCTCCTAGAGCATCTCCCATCAGATTGCAGCTCTCAGTGCAGCATCTCCCAGCGGATTGCAGCTCTCAGTGCAGCATCTCCCAGTGGATTGCAGCTCCTGAGGACACAGGCAGCCCAGGAGCAAGGATGCTGATGGTGAAACCTCCCATTAATCACAGGAGCACAGCCACCACCTCCCCATCCCAGCTACCAGGGATAATCACAGCCCCAAGCAGACAAAACATCCACATTTTTCCCCTCCCATGTGTTTTCTCTCAATGTCAGGAGTTGTCTGGTGCTCAGACAGGGCTGCCCCTGGGTCATATATTGAAGGGTTGTGTTGTCATCCAGCCTCATCCTTGAAAACATCAGTCCATAATCCTTAACTGTTCATGGTGCCAAGTCCATCATGCAGATCCTAACAGGCATATCCATAACTCCTCCTTGGGGAGACAAAGCTGTTCCCATGCCAGCCCCAGCTTCACTGGTTCCTTGGGGAAATCACCTCCCCATGGTCTCAAGACAGCACTGCCAGACTCCTCACCTTGAAGTAAAACCAGGGCAGCATCTTCTTGGGTTTTCCTTGAAAGCAGCAGCCTGGAGAGAGGGATAATTTAATTTTTTTTTATCCCACCAACTGTATTTCATTTGAAGTGGCTGTTATGGGCCAAGCAGACATCCAGAGCTTTGAGAGAAAAGGGGCTAATGGCAAACTTGGGATATGCATGAACTTGGAATAAATGCAGTGATTTCCAGAGCAAATGTACAGAACCTCTGAAATTTGGAAGGAATTCTTTACTGTAGGGGTGATGAGGTTGCCCAGGGGAGTTATGGATTCCCTTTGCTCAAGGCCAGGCTGGATGGGGCTTGGAGCAGTCTGGGATAGTGGGAGGTGTCCCTGCCCATGGAAGGAGGTGGAATAAGATGGACTTCCAGGCCCCTTCCAAACCCAAGCATTGTATGGTTCTGTGAAATCACATCTGCATTTTTAGCTTGTCCTGCAGACCTCACTGGGACTGCCCTTGCAAGTGCTGCCAGCTCCACATCTCTGTCACCAGGTTTTGTAGCTCCCTAAAATCTTCCCTTCACCCAGCTGCTCCTGCAGCACAGACTTTGCTGTTTCTTGGTGCCTCGGGACCATGGCAGGTCCTCCAGGCTGTGGATGAACTTCCAGTCTTAAAGAATCATTCCCTCCATCTCCTGAGGTGAAGGCTGGGAAGGTTCTACCCTACAAATCCGGGTTGTAAGCCCAGAGCTTGAGAAAAGTGTCAGCAGCAGAAACCCAGCGAGATGCAGCACACAGTTGACAACAGATGCAGTGCTGGGGTCCCACAGCTCTGTTGTGATACAGCTGAGATGTTTTCCACATGAATGTCTTTCCTGCTGGCTGGAGCTTCCCCCTGCCCTGGGAAGGATCTGCCTGACACCAAGGAGGGGTCAGACCCCTTGGGGTCCTGCTAGCCCAGCCAACATCCTAGCAGAAGCTCTCCTCCTTTGTCCATACCCCCATATGAATTAGGAGATGTGTCTGCAGGAAGGGTGTTTTCGGATCTCACCCAAGGAATTTAGGACTGGCTCTTCTGGGTCAGGAGGACTTGGGTCTGACACAACTGCTTTGACAATGCATTGCTCCAAAACCTTCTTTTTCCTCTCCTTCTTCCATAGATGTGGGATCATGGGGTGGGTGGAGGATGGGCTGGGTGGCCTTTCATGCCCATGCACCTCCCCTCCTTCCCTCCTCCTCCTCCCCACCACCCTCCCCAACCCCTTCCACTCTCCTCAGCCATGATAAACTCGCTGATGGAAAAATGTTGTCACACATATCTCACTTCCAGTGTGTGGGAGTCACTGATAACAGAGCAAAGATCTGGACAATAAAGGCTCCTGACAGCTCTTGTGTCTGTCCTGGGCACAGGGGACAGTCCTGGAAGAACTTGTGGGATTTGGGGAAGGGTCCTGAAAGGGTCCTGGGGAAGAGGAGGAGAGGGGATAGGGCTCAAACACCCTCCTCATTTGGGGTGCAAAGCCATTCCCCTGCACATTCCGCAAATTCCACCCTGCCCTGGGGCACTTCCAAAGCGAGAGCCGCAAGGTTTTTGCTTTGCTGTCGTGCTGGGAGCAGCCCAGCAGCTGCTGACCAGTGTTTGTTTTGGAGCTGCCCCATCAGGCAGCTCTCCCTCCGTGGGGAGAGGGGGCTGTGCTGCTCCAGCGCTGCCTCCCTTCCATGTGGAGCTGCTGAAAGAGCCCGGAGCAGCTCGCCAGGAGGGTGAAGTCATTTGTTTATGCCTAGGAAAAACGTGTGCTTTATTACACAGCCTCTGAGGTGCTCGGGCAGAGCCCCTGCCAGGGTTCTGTGCTGATGTGGAGAGCAGAGGTCAGCATGGGGCAGTGCCTGTGGCCACTTCTTCCCATCCCTTGTCGGGATTTTTGGGAAATAAAAAAAAAAAAAAAAAAAAGTTTTCCCAATTTATTAATGGGAATAAAGGAAAGTGCCAGGGTTTGGCTGGCAGAGGTTCCTTTGACACAGAATCACACAATAATTTGGTTGGAAAGGACTTCCAAGACCATTGAGTCCAGCCTGTGACTGATCCCCACCTTGTCACCAGCCCAGAGCTCTGAGTGCCACATCCAGCCATTCCTTGGGCACCTCCAGGGATGGGGACTCCAAACCTCCCTGGAAGCCCCTTCCAATGCCTGACCACCCTTTCCATGGAGAATTTCCTCCTGATGTCCAACCTGAACCTCCCTTGGCACTTCCAGTTTTTCAGCATCTATTTTCTCACTCCAGTTACAAAAACTGAGAATGACTTTTGCAGAAAACCTTATTTATTCCAAGCAAAAAAAAATCAATTTTATAAATTTTCCAGCTGGAAGGAGACCTACCAGCTGTTTAGATTTCTGTCCTAATCCTCAGGGGCTGTAGGTGCTCTTCCCAAAATCTCCCTTTCTCTCCAGAGCACTGGTCTCCAAAGTGAACACGATGACCCATCAGAATGGGGGAAAAAGCATTATTTCTGACATTAATAAATAATATAAAATTAAATTTATTTCAAGACCACTGCTGTAGGAAACTGTGTCTCTCCTTGGGCTCCCATGTCCCACAAGAATTTTCCTTCTGAGGGTTGTGTTGTAGGAAATAGGAAGCCAAGCTTTCCCTGGATTTAGCCAGAAATATTTCACACTTTTCTGATCAAACCACCTTTCTGGGGGAGAGAAAAAAAGAGGGGATGGTGTTAGTATAATCACTGTTTTGCAAAGAATGAAGGTTTTACATTCCACCTTGGAGAAAGTTGCCAAAACAAGAGGAGGGCACAATCAAAACCATTTCTATGGTGAGTTTGTAGCCACTCTGGAGATGAATCCAAGAAAAACCAAACCTGAGCAGAACAGAGCACTTGGTTCTGTTCAGGTCTCTGCCTGAGAGAACTCCAGACCCTGAGCTTTGGATATGGGACAAATTAATTTATCTCCCTCCTTCTGCCCTGACCTTCTCCTTTGATGGCGAGGGGCATCTTCAAACCTTTTCCAGATGGATTTTCCAGGTTGTCTGCCTGGGATACGGGAGGTTACAGCTCCCAGGAGCAGGTCTGGGTGGCAGCATCGCCCTCGCCTCGGGCTTTGGTGCAGAGGCGCTTTCCCCTTCTCCATCCTGCTGGGAGCGATTTCCCGCTGCCAGCGAGCCCAGCCACGCACAGACACATCCCTGTGCTCACATTCAGCGGCTCCCCAGCTCCTTTCCCTCCAGCTCCGGCATCCCGGCCCCGGGATGTCATCCTGTCATCCTGCCCTTGATAAGGCGCAGGGGCGGCTGCCAGAGGAAGGCTCCCAGTTGCTCCCGGCGCCAGGCTGGGTAGAGGCAGACGTGTCCAGCCCTCTGAAGGGCCAAAAACAGATGACATCACCCCCTCATCGTGTCCATCCTCCCCCCAGAACCCCTATCAGCCCCACGGAGAGGCTGCGCTTGGAGCAGCGAAGGAAAAGGGGAGGAGGTCGGGGAAAAGGAGGGAAGGCAAAAAGCTGGAGCTGGAAGTTGGTTACTTTGGCAAAAAGACAAAAGTTCTGCACAACTTCACCGGCCAGACTTCAAAAAGGTGGAAAAACTGGGGGCTCAGCTCTGGCAGGTCCCGTTATCGAGGGGAGCCTTATCTCTCGATGGGGCTGATGGCTCCTGCGAGCCGCAGCGGCTGCTAACCTCTGGCTGAGCTTTCCCCGGCCCCTGGGGAGCCAGGCTGTCACTCAGAGACAGGAGAAGCATCCAGGAGAGGGGTCTGCATGGAGGCTTTCCCACCGTGTGTGCAGCCTGCAGAGCCGCTCCGCCAGGGGTGGGATATCCCCGCACGGAGCCCAGCAGTGCCTCGCTGCTTCAGTTCATGGCAGGAGGAGTGGGGGCACCTTTCCCTGCCCGCAGTCCAGCCAGGGATGGGTCACATCTTCACTGGGAGTCATCTGGCTCAGTTGGGTCACTGGTTTTACTGGTTTCCTCCTGGGCCAGGCTGGGATGGATAGCACAGTGGGTTTAGGTTGAAGCCAGGTGTGTAGCTGGGGGTTTTAGGGTGGGAATTTTGTCCACCTCATTTCTTCCATGTCCTAAGTACCACACTGGGTGTTTTCCAGAGATAAATCTTCCAGCTTTTCCAGGTTTCATAGCCTTTCAAGCCATGTCTCTACTCACAGCTCCAAGACATCTCTATTCCTGCTCCTTTCCACCTCACCACCTCCAGGGTGAGGATTTGCTTTGGGGTCCTGCTCCAGAGCACACCACAGTGGGCAATTCCCCTTCCTTCAGTAAACAGCAGTTCATACCCAACGACTCCTACTCCCTGGTGAGGAGTGAACTTGGTCTTGGCTCATTCCCATTCAATAAATCAGCCTATGCAGGACAAGAGGCAGTGATACCCCTCAGGTGATATTGGGATAGAGTTTGGAATAACTTGCACTATGGAATTAAGATTTCACCTGGAATTGCTCCATGTAGGAGCAGGGTAGATGCAGAACACAGCACAATCCTTGTGAGACTGAGTGAATTGTTGGAATTGTTTTCCTCATGGGGATTTCTCAGCCTTACCCTCCTTTACCTCCCCACAGAGGTGGATCACAGAATGATGGAATGGTTTGGGTTGGAAGGAAGCTTTAGGGGTCAGCTAGTCCAGCACTCCTGCAGTGAGCAGGGACATCCTCAAGGAGATCAGGTTGGATAACCTGAGTCACCTACCCAGGTTCACCTCGTTGTTATGGGAGAAGAAGAGGAACTTCTGGAGGGAAAACCATACCTCTGTCTTGGATCCATCCCTTTGAGGAGGATGAGTCCTACCATGGCCTCTTCTGAACAGACATAGAAATTGAGGTTGTTGAAGGCAATGACCAAGAGGGAGGGATGGGTTCAAAGAGAGGTTTCATAAAGGACCAGCCCAGCAGATCCCTTTTTTGCTGCCATTCTGGAAGGGCACCCCTCTCCCCTATACCACATCTGCCACCTTTGTGTGGGTGATTTGGATCCCCCAGTGAACCTCCAGCACCATCAACCCCCAAGTGTCAGGCAGGATGCTCCATCTGAGAGGAAACTGTCTTGAGTTGCATTACAGGATGTGGCCAGCAATGTGAATTCTGTCCCCATCTGTTAAACCAGCTGGGGCAGTGACCCTGATCTCCTGGCACACATTATCTGCTCATGGGCCATCTTTAAACCAGCTGGGCAATCATCTTTATCTTTCCCACAGCCCATCCTCCCTCCAGGAGATATCTCCTGTTAATGGCCATTGAGTCCCAGGGCATGACTGATAAAATTCCATCATCCCACTGGGAGATGCTCCAGCCAGGGGAGGAGCCAAGCCTTTCCTACCCAGAGAAAAACTGAGATTTGGAACAGCAGAGCAGCCTTTTCCACTGGATTCCAGAGGAAAACTGGACCTTTGCACATCATCCCTGGAGCTTCAGAGGAAACTGCACCTTCTCCAGGAGCACTGCTCCAGCTGAACCACATCTGCCCCTGCAGGAGGATGCAGCCACCATTGAATGGGACTGTGCCAACACCCTGACTGACTGACGGGTGTCAGCTTGGATTCTGACTCTGGCAGGGTTTGGGATTGTTCTTTGTAATACTGCATTTCTATTTTAATTTTCCTAGTAAAGAACTGTTATTCCTAATTCCCATATCTTTGCCTTAGAGCCCCTTCATTTCAAAATTATAATAATAATTTGGAGGGAGGGAGTTTACATTCTCCATTTCACAGAGAATCTCCTGCCTTTATTGGCAGACACCTGTCCTTCACACCAGGACAGAACTCTGCCCTCCAGACCCAGGACACAGAGAAACCCAAGTGGTTTATTGGCAAACCGAGCGACGAGCGGAGGCACGGCGGTGTCCGAGGGCAGGCTCTGCGCACAGTTCTGGCTGCAGGA